>NC_058081.1:76844882-77169562 GCF_014858855.1 Bufo gargarizans
CAACAAGAGTTCCTGGTGTCTGATATCGTCCAAGCACCATGACCAGGAACTATAAGTCCCAGCAGATCAACTCTACTCGTCTAGTTCCAAGTTGTCTTGGAGCCACGACTGCCGGCACACTAATCCTCCCTATTTCATTAGGAGGCTTCTTTACTCAGCTTTCCAACACAACTAAAATTCTCAAAATCTTGGACTACCTATTACTAGTTCCCCCTAAGGCATCAGCGTTCAAAAATCTGAGCGGAAACCTAGCGGACCCCATTATAGTCTATGTGGTCCGTAGGCTCCATTCTGCTCAGTTATGTACCTAAGGCTACTTTCACATTAGCGGTTTTTTGCGGATCCATCATGGATCTGCAAAAACGCTTCCGTTACCATAATACAACCGCAATGCATCCGTCATGAATGGATCCGGTTGTATTATGTCTTCTATAGCCATGACAGATCCGTCATGAACACCATTGAAAGTCAATAGGGAACGGATCTGTTTTCTATTGTGCCAGAGAAAACAGATCAATCCCTATTGACTTACATTGTGTGTCAGGACAGATCCGTCTCGCTCTGCGAGAGCGCAACCAAACGGAACGGAATGTATTTTGGTGCGTTCCGTTTCGTTCAGTTTTGTCCCCATTGACAATGAATGGGGACAAAACAGAAGCATTTTCTTCCGTTATTGAGATCCTAATAACGGATCTCAATAGTGGAATTGAAACCGCTAACGTGAAAGTAGCCTAATCCGTCCTCCTGCTCCTATTACGGAGCAGGAGAACGGAGAGGCTGAACGCTGATGTGAACTTGGCGATCCCAGACCTGCTTAAGATTCTGAGGAGCTTCAAGATCTTGTGGTTCCACAAACGTTAGGTCAGGGTCAAGATCTTGAAGTTTGTAGTTCCATTTGTAGGTTCCCCAGTCTCATCAGCTTTGGCAATTCTATCAGTAGGCTTGTTCTTTAGCTTTAGTAGAACTACAAGTCCCATCTTGGTAGACCCTACATACCACCTCTGTTAACAAGCTTTAAGAGTGAGATACAATGTTGATTTGCACACATCACATTCAGCATTACACTTAGGTTAGGCAATGTTCTCTACAGGGAAGCCTTCTCATCAAGCTCCCATGACAGACAACCCTCCCCCAGGTCTTATTTAAGGTTTCTTTAAAAACTCACACGTGCCTCACAAGTATTTCAGTCCTTCTAGTTTATGTGACTGCCTCCCCCCTTTATTGTTCTACCCCCAGCCTTGTGCAGCACTCACCGGCCTCCTGTCCATGACTGGTCCTCTAGCTGTCTCTGAGTTCCTCTGTGAGTTTGCTGCAGTCTCTTCCTGTTGTGTGAGAGTTATGAAACTAGCCCTTCCTGTTCTACACTTGTCTTCCCTCCTCCCTTCTTCACAAGAGGGAGTGGTGTGAGGAGCTCACCTTCCTTCAGGTAAAGCTTCAAGGAGCATTCCATCTATCTGTCTCTGTTATTACTGGAATGTAGTCACCGAACGTGTGTTTATTTTGCATTAACCCCTTAAGGACCCCGGGATTTTCTATTTTTGCGTTTTATTTTTTTACTCACCCCACTTCCCATAGTCCTAACTCTTTTATTTTTCCATTCACATAGCCTTATGAGGGCTTATTTTTTGCGGGACAAGTTGTACTTTCTAATGGCACCATTTACGGTTGCATACCATATAGTAGTAGGTAGCGGGGAAAAAATTCTACATGGGGTAGAATTGGGAAGAAACACAATTCTGATAAAGGTTTTTATTTTTTACACTGTACACTATGCGGTAAAATTGACCTGTTATCTTCATTCTCCGGGTCAGTACGGTTCCAACGATACCACACTTGTATAATTTATCTTGCGTTTTAATACTGAAAAATAAATTAAAACCTTTGAGGGAAAAAAACATAACCATATTCTGACTCCTATAACTTTTTGGTAGCTATGTGTATGGGGCTGTTTGAGGGCTCATTTTTTGCGGGACGATCTGTTCTTTTCAGTGATGCCAATTTTAAGTGTGTGTGACTTTTCGATCACTTTTTATCAAAAAATTATTGGGTAGTTGAAGTGACAAAAAATGGTAAATTGGCTGTTTTTATTTTTTTTCCCTCTACGCCATTTGCCGTATGCCATTAATAATGTTATATTTTAATAGTATGGGCATTTTCGCACTCGGCGATGCCCATGATGTTTTTTTTGTATTGGTTAAGTATTTTTATTCTTATTTTAAGGAAAGGGGGGTGAATTGAACTTTTATTTTTTTTATATTTGTAAAAACCTTTTTTTACTCTTTTTTTTTGGTCACCTTGGGTGACAATAACTGGCAATCATTCGATTGCCCATAGTATTCAGTGATGGCTAAATAGCCATCATTGAAGACTTCATTTGCACTATACAATACAATGCTGCCACCTGGTGGCCTGTATTGATATATACATCTAATTGACTCTGAAGCCTGCTTGAGGCTTCGGTCAGTTAGCGCAAGGTAACAGATTCCCAGATCTCAGCCGGGGAAAGCTGTTACCAGACCAGAAGCGCGCGACTTCCGGTTCTGATCTGCGCAGATGCCTTGGTCACATTTGACCACTGCATCTGAAGGGTAAGATGTATGCAATCAGCCTTATGGCTGATCGCATACATGTGCCGCGGGTCTCTGCTATTTCAAATAACAGAAACCCCGCGGCTAAGGCGCCCGCAGCGCGTACGGGCGGGCGCCATGTTTAGGGATCGGACCCATGACGTACAGCTACATCATGCGGTGCATTGACGCGGAGTGCACACGGGCGGGTCTGCAATGCGGCCACGGGCACACAACTTTCGTGTGCAAGAGGCCTAAGGCCTCATGCACACGGCCATTGCCATATTGCAGACCGCAAACAGCAGGTCCGCAATATGCGGGCACCGGCCGTGCGCTCCCCGCATCACAGATGCGGGCCCATTCACTTTGCCCATTCACTTTAACGGGTCTCAATCCGTCCCGGCGCCGCATGGATCAATTTTTTTACGGTGCGGACGGTTTATGGACCCATTCAAGTTGAATGGGTCTCGATCCGTCCCAGCCGCCGCATGGATGTTGCCCGTGCATTGGGGACCGCATGGAACGGCTGCACAACGGCCGTGTGCATGAGGCCTAAGGCTGTGTTTGCATCACGTTTTTACCTCACATTTCACGTATACACATGCCGTATAGCGGCATCGGTCACCATAGGGTTCCATTGTAAAAAAAAAAAAAATTTGCCCGTTAGAGCTCATGCACACGAGTGTATGTATTTTGCAGTCTGCAAAACACGGATCCGCAAAAGTTATGGAGGACCTCCGTGTGCATCCTGTATTTTGCGGAACGGAACAGCTGACCCCTAATAGAACAGTTATCCTTGTCGATTATGCGGACAATATTAGGACATGTTATATTTTTTTGAGGAACAGACATGCGGACATACGGAATGCACATGGAGCAACTTCCGTTTTTTTGGGGACCCATTGAAATGAATGGTTCCGCATACGGTCCACAAAAAAAAAACGAAACAGACATGGAAAGGAAATACATTCATGTGCATGAGCCCTTAGGCTACATGCACACGACCATACGTATTTTGCGAAGCGGACATACGGAAATGAAATGCACACAGAGTCACTTCTGTCTTTTTTGCCGACCCATTGAAATAAATGGTTCCGCATACGGTCCGCAAAAAAACAGAAGGGACACAGAAAGCAAATATGGTCGTGTTTAATCTGTACGTTTTTGCTGGATAAAAACAAGCTTCGTACACTTTTGTATCCTTTTCTATCCCAGTGTATATGTTAACCCCTTCCCGCGCATTATCCTACACACTGTATATGGCAAAGGGCAGGTCTTAAAAGATGGCACACGCTTGCTTGCGAGCAATGTAGGGGCCATAGCCGCTAGGCTATAATGATAATGTCGATTGCATACATTTAACTCCTCAGATGCCAAGGTCAAACATTCTAAAGCATCTGGGAGCTCCCCCTAGAGGGGCTCGTGGAAGCTGGAGGGCCACAAGTTGAGCGTCCCTGTCATAGATGAATGCATTAGGGTCTATGAGAGAAGCAATCTTATGGTTGCTTGTTAAAGTTCCCTGTGGGAGCTATAAAAAAAAGTGTAAAAAAAATGCTTTAAAAACAAATGCTTTAAAAAAAAATTCAAATCACCCACTTTCCCCACAATAAAAATAAAAATATATACGGGTATCACTGTGTGCAAAAACGTCTGTACTATTAAAATAAGAAAATATTTATACCATATGGCAAATTGCGAAACGGAAAAGTAAAAATGGACAATTTGCTATTTTTTGGTGACTTCAGCTCCCGCAACAAAATTTAATAAAAAGTGATCAAAAAGTCATACACACCCCAAAATGGTATCAGTGAAAATCGCCCGATTGCCATGCAAAAAAATGAGCTCTCACACAGCTCCGTACACATACAGGTCAGAATATGGCGATGAAAAGAAAAGTCTAATTTCAGGTCAATGTCAACGGACCGTATACCTAAGTATTTATTTAATGGGTCCGCAAAAAATAAAGTACTCCATATGCATTCTGTTTCCGTATTTCCGTTACGTTCAAAGTCCGCATAACGGACAAGGATAGTACTGTTCTATTAGAGGCCAGATGTTCCGTTCCGCAAAAAATGGAATGCATACAGATGTCATCCGTATTTTTTGCGGATCCGTTTTTTGCGGACCGCTAAACACTGAAAAAGCCATACGGTCGTGTGCAATAAGCCTTACTCCAGTAGTGGACAAACTGGACAGCATTTCTAGACAATGGAGGGAATGTATTAATTTCATACTCCAGTCTTAAAAAAAAATAATAATACTTTTACTGGAGCAAAATGCACCAAATTTATTACAGGGCCTCTGTCAGCAGATTTGTACCTATGGCACTGGCCGACCTGTTACATGTGCACTTGGCAGCTGAATGCATCTGTGGCGGTCCCATCTTCATATGTGACCGCATTACTGAGAAATATGATGCTTTGATATATGCAAATGAGCCTCTAGGAGCAACGGGGGCGTTGCCATTACACTTAGAGGCTCTGCTCTCCCTCTGCAACTGCTGCACCTTATCCACTTTGGTTGACAGGACCAGGCAGTGAAAACGTGACGCACAGATGCCCTTTTAGATACTGATACGTCTTACTGATATCGGGAGGTCCATGCACCAGAAAAGGAAATCGATGCCAGCTGGGAGGTGGCATAGATTTCAGCTGTAATTTCTGCCAGTTTCCTGTTATAAATAATGGTAAATCTGTGGGGAGTATTAGGCCCCACCGTTCCTGGCCACACCTCACCCTTTAAAAAAATATAAGTGACACAGTGTAAGGGCTCATGCACACAAACCTATTTTCTTTCCGCTTCCGTTACGTTTTCTTTCGCGGACCGTATGCGGAACCATTCACTTTAATAGGGCTTTAGAAAATACTGAAGTTACTTCGTGTGCATTCTGTTTCCGTTTGTCCGCATGGTTGTTCTGCAAAAAAGTTGTGCATGTCCTATTATTGTCCGCAGATCACGGTCCGAGGCCCTATTCAAGTCAATGGGTCCGCAAAACATACGGAAGGCACACGGAACACATCCGTGTTTTGGGGATTCATACTGTAGAAATGCCTCATCCCAACTGTGAAGTATGGTGGTGGGGGCATCATGGTTTGGGGCTGCTTTGCTGCTTCAGGGCCTGGACAGATTGCTTTCATCGAAGGAAAAATGAATTCCCAAGTTTATGAAGACATTTTGCAGGAGAACTTAAGGCCATCTGTCCACCAGCTGAAGATCAACAGAAGATGGGTGTTGCTACAGGACAACGACGCAAAGCATAGAAGTAAATCAACAACAGAATGGCTTAAACAGAAGAAAATACGCCTTCTGGAGTGGCCCAGTCAGAGTCCTGACCTCAACCCGATTGAGATGCTGCGGCATGACCTCAAGAAAGCGATTCACACCAGACATCCCAAGAATATTGCTGAACTGAAACAGTTCTGTAAAGAGGAATGGTCAAGAATTACTCCTGACCGTTGTGCACGTCTGGTCTGCAACTACAGGAAACGTTTGGTTGAAGTTATTGCTGCAAAAGGAGGTTCAACCAGTTATTAAATCCAAGGGTTCACATACTTTTTCCACCTGCACTGTGAATGTTTACATGGTGTGTTCAATAAAAACATGGAAACATTTAATTCTTTGTGTGTTATTAGGTTAAGCGGACTGTGATTGTCTATTGTTGTGACTTAGATGAAGATCAGATCACATTTTATGACCAATTTGTGCAAAAATCCATATCATTCCAAAGGGTTCCCAGACTTTTTCTTGCAACCAGGGGCGTCGTTAGATCAAAACATTCGGGGCTTGAGCCCCGGATGTTTTGACCAGTGCCCCGAATGTATTGCTGGCAGTGCACTGGCAGGGCCGGCCAGCGCTCTGACTCTCCTGCGCTACACCGGCCCTGCCGCTCATGTCCTAATCCGCCTGCCCTGTGCCTGCAGAGTGCAGACTTAACTTGAAAAATCATCCCCAGGATCTGCAGCCGGCCGCTCATCTCGGCGATTCCTACTGCAGCTCCGCCTCCGGTAACAGCAGGCAGCGCGGGGCGGCGCTTGCTCACTGACGTCAGGCGTCTGCTCCTCCCACTAGGCGGCGCAGGTGCGTGATGTCAGCGAGTGAGCACCGCCCGCACTGCCTGGAGGCTGGAGCTGACTAGCTGAATAAAACTAGAGAGAGACTCTCTGACTGGGTAAGACTAGGTCACTATCACTATGAGCAAATTAAGTTAAAGTTACTAGGATTACAGTTTAAAATAATGTACAGTTGTACACTCCTGTGAGTGGAGGGGAGGGGGATCTGTGGTGGATGGCACAGTTATGGGGAGGGCTGGGGGATCTGTGGTGGATGGCACAGTTATGGGGAGGGGGGGATCTGTGGATGGCACCTTTATGGGGAGGGGGGATCTGTGGATGGCACCGTTATGGGGAGGGGGATCTGTGGATGGCACTGTCATGGGGAGGGGGATCTGTGGATGGCACTGTTATGGGGAGGGGGATCTGTGAATGGCACTGTTATGGGGAGGGGGATCTGTGGATGGCACCGTTATGGGGAGGGGGATCTGTGGATGGCACCGTTATGGGGAGGGGGATCTGTGGATGGCACCGTTATGGGGAGGGGGATCTGTGGATGGCACCGTTATGGGGAGGGGGATCTGTGGATGGCACCGTCATGGGGAGGGGGATCTGTGGATGGCACTGTCATGGGGAGGGGGATCTGTGGATGGCACTGTTATGGGGAGGGGGATCTGTGGATGGCACTGTTATGGGGAGGGGGATCTGTGGATGGCACTGTTATGGGGAGGGGGTCTGTGGATGGCACTGTTATGGGGAGGGGGATCTGTGGGGTTGCCCAGACGGCTAGGCCTTTCACTGTAGTTATTAACCCCATTCAGCAGTCCCCCATTCACTGAAGGGGGGACTACTGAAAGGGGTTATTATGACCACTGTGAAGGCCCCTCACCCTTTTGGTGGCGATGAGGGAGTGGCTTCATGGATGGGGGCGTGGTTTCACGTGGGCTTGTGCCCCGGATGTCTTCAGACCCTAGCAACGCCCCTGCTTGCAACTGTAGAAGACATTTCCAGTTGACGGGCCGCGTTCATTTCAAATACAATACAGATGTATACACAGCAGTGAAGTGCTGTACTCACAGCCCACACAGGATCCCCGCTGTTCAGTGTTACAGGCGTGTTTTGTGTGCACTGTTGCGCAGCTTCTATACTGCGCTGTTGACTAATGAGAAGCGCTCATTACTACAGGACACGGAGCGGTGAGTATGTTATCACTAGCAATGCGCTGGTTTTACTCACCGCTCCCTGCACCTCCTGTCCTGTAGTAATGAACGTTTCTCATTAGTCAACAGCGCAGTATAGAAGCTGCGCAACAGTGCACCTTCTATGGGAACACTAATGGGCCGCAGATAACGCATGCAGCGGGCCACGATTTTGATACCCCAGGACTAGATCCTTGTTAAAGGGGTCGTCTGCTTTTGCTATATTGATGACCTAGCTTCAGAATAGGTCATTAATATCAGTTTGGCGGGGCTCGACAGCCACCAGCACCCCGCTGATCAGCTGTATGAGGACATGGTAGTCTTGGTACAGTTGCTGCCTCCTCTTCATTGTTTACCTGCTCACCACTGACATTGCAGCGGTAATTACAGCTCCAATGTCCCATTCACTTTAATTGAATGGCTCCCTCCGATTCACTTAAACAGGAAGGATCCATCACACTGAAGTTAATGGGATGGCGTAGTTGTAATTACAGATATTGACGAGGATAGGTCATCAATATAGCATCATAGCAAAAGCAGACAACCCCTTTAAATCTCTCATAGCTGTGTTTTTCCTGCCTAAATTTCTCCCAGTGTTGTTGGGTCCGTTTATTTTTCGCCGCCAACGGCAATGCGTTCTGCCCAGGTAGGGTGGGCTCATTGGGTCCTGTCAGTTATATGGCACAAATTATGGGTCCCTTGGGAATGAGTGTCTGGGACCCACCAAATGCCTCCAGCTTTTTGAATTGAAAATACTAATTTTATATTGACTTGACCATCGGATACGTCACACATATATTTGAGTAGACAATGCTGGCATCTTAAAGCTTGAGCTGATGGCTGAGATGTTCTGATTTAAAGTGTTATTCATTAGTAAAATGTGCTAAGTCGCATATATTGCATGTATATATTATTAATAATTATTATTGCACTGTGTTGTGCCCCCCTACAGGGCAATGAGAACAATGTTCTTTAGGCTTTACATTCACTGCCGCTTTAACCATGAGGCATGCTAGACTTGGCACAAGTGACTTAGTGGAGTAGAGGGGTAGAGCCGGGCAGCTTCCCACCTAATGTTTCTGCATTTTCCCCAGATGATGAGGCCCACTGAACAGTGATGGTACTGGAGCGGAGCAGCAACAAGCCCATACACTGGTGGCAGAGAACCAGCCCAGACAGTGAGTAGAAGGAACCTGCTACCACAGCTGTTATCTTCAAACCTTGTACCTCTGCAAGTCATTTCAGAAACTGTTGAGTGTACACCTCTGCCTGTCATATGATAAACGGTTATGATTGTATGCCTTTGCTTCTTAGATGAGAAACTGTTATGATTGTATGCCTCTGCCTGTCACATCCTAAACTGTAATGACTGTATGCCTCTGCTTCTTAGATAAAAAAAAGTTATGACTGTATTCCTCTGCTTGTCACATGAGAAACTGTTATGATTGTATGCCTCTGCCTGTCACATGAGAAACTGTTATGATTGTATGCCTCTGCCTGTCACATGAGAAACTGTTATGATTGTATTCCTCTGCCTGTCATATGAGAAACTGTTATGATTAGATTCCTTTGCTTCTTAGATGAGAAACTGTTATTGTATGCCTCTGCCTGTCACATGAGAAACTGTTATGATTGTATGCCTCTGCCTGTCACATGAGAAACTGTTATGATTGTATGCCTCTGCTTGTCACATGAGAAACTGTTATGATTGTATGCCTCTGCCTGTCACATGAAAAACTGTTATGATTGTATGCCTTTGCCTGTCAAATGAGAAACTGTTATGATTGTATGCCTCTGCTTGTCACATGAGAAACTGTTATGATTGTATTCCTTTGCTTCTTAGATGAGAAACTGTTATGATTGTATGCCTCTGCCTGTCACATGAGAAAATGTTATGATTGTATGCCTCTGCCTGTCACATGAGAAACTGTTATGATTGTATGCCTCTGCCTGTCACATGAGAAACTGTTATGATTATATACCTCTGCCTGTCATATGATAAACTGTTATGATTTCATGCCTCTTCCTGTCACATGTGAAGCTATTATGATTGTATGCCTCTGCCCGGTTACATGAAAAACTGTTATGATTGTATGCCTCTGCCCGGTCACTTAAAAAAACTGTTATGATTGTATGCCTCTGCTTGTTAGATGTGAAACTGTTGTACTTATGTGCCAGTAAAGTGGGAAGATATATATATACCATATGATGCCCAAATATCATGTAGTATTTAAATAATGTTCCCATTAAAGGCTCACAGTAAGGTGCATTTACATGGGGTATTTTAACTGCATGGGTGACTCGTCATCAGTTGAACTCCCAACTTGTGCCTAGAAATGAAAGGGTTCATATTCGATCCGCAAAAATTGCAGACTGAAAATACGATTGTCTGCATGAGGCCTCACAGTGGGAGAGCAGCCATCACTGCCTGTATCTTGCCACATCCTAATGTCATGCATGTACGTGGAACTTGTTATGTAGTCAATAGGAAAACTTCAGAACTGGGATGGATTGGGAAAAACATAATTTTAAACTGCATAGTGTAAATAATTGGATTTCTCTCTAGAATCATCAAAACCACAGTGAGTGGTAAGTGTGAATCCCTAGGATGACCGTAGACAAGGATAGAAATGGAATTATGTACGGAATTATGTCATACCACTACCAACCACTAGATGGCTCTTCTTACAACACTACTCCATCTTCAAAGGGATCTTGCTTGACTTTTTTCAACACAGTCAAAACCTGTAACAAGCTGCACCAAATATAAAAAGAGTAAAGAAATTGTATTTCTTTCAAGCTCGCAGTGGATGACTCAAATTCAGCAGCAGGTTTCTCTGAAATCCACCACCGCAAAAAACATCTGATATCTGCACTGGAGGGCCGAAGGTTGGCCATCCCTGTTTACGCCATATGGGAACATACCCCAACACTGTCACAGTTAAAATTCATATCAGTTGTGATGTACGCAGTGCACACTTCCATCCTTAGCCGTGCAATGTGTGTTGCAGCGAAAGTCGCCATGTAGCCCCATCCTTAACCCCTGCAGCCACAATGACGTATCTGTATTTCATTGTGGCTGCAGGGTATGTATGCCTGCTGCAGACATGGTGGATGCCGGCTGTATAATACAGCAGGCATCCGGCCGCAAAGACCGGAATCGGCAATGACGCCAATCCTGGTAATTAAACCCCTCAGATGCTGCAGTCAATAGCAATTGCGACATCTGTGGGGTAAGGCAGAAGGAGGGGCCTCCCTCTGCCTTGCGATCGGAGACCTTGCAGCAAAATCAAGGGTCGAAAATCGGATACCATGATGGCCCTGGGCCTGCTTAAAGGGAACCTGTCAAGTTGAACATGGTGTCTGAGCAGACAGCAGCATGTTATAGAGCAGGAGGAGCTGAACAGATTAATATATAGTTTTATGGGAAAAGATTCAATATAACTTGTAATTTATACATTTATATTCCTGCTCATTCTGGGCTTTGCGGTCCAGGAGGCGGTCCTATCAGTGATTGACAGCCTTCCCTCTATGACTGTGTATACAGACAGAGCTGTCAGTCACTGATAGGACCGCCTCCTGGACTGCAAAGCCCAGAATGAGCAGAAATATAAATGAGTAAAATACACGTTATACTGAATGTTTTCCTATAAAACTATATATCAATCTGCTCAGCTCCTCTTGTTTTATAATATGCTGCCTGTAGATTACTTAGCATTTTCATGGTAACAGGTTCCCTTTAAGATGATCAGGGCTGCCATGGTTAACTGCCTCTAAATCTGTGTGCGAGGCACGGCTCAGCAGGCAGTGTCAGAATCCCATGCACCATAATAGTTCTCTATGAGACCTCGTCCACATTTCTGTGTCATTTTCAAGTCCATGAAAAAAGCGTCATTGTTTCATCCGTGAAGATGTCCGTGAGGGATCCGTGTTTTGTCCGTGTGTCCAATTTTACCATCCGTGTGTCATCCATAATCCTAAGGCTTACATGCCTATTAATAATAATAATAATAATAATAATAATCTATTGTTTTAGTCTTACAATCTTTATGGCAGAATTGGAAGTCTGAATAAGTGATCCCATAGAGTAGTGTTGGATGTTCTGTGACTCGCACTGCGATCCTGTTAACTTCTATGGGATCACTGCTACTCCGCGATCCTGGCTGTGACCGCTGGCGCTCTGTAGCCATAGTCTAAAGGACATCAATATGTGGTCATTCACTTGTATACAAATTCTATCTGATTATATCAAGGGTTAATTTAGCAGGGCATTTCCTATTAATGACATTTCTATGTCTGTTTCTATTGGCTCACAAATTTATAATTTTTGCTTTGAAAAATGGCTACTGTAGCCTGAAATGCGAAGTATTTTTACGGGTTCTATGTTTAACTACTGACCATAGGCCCGAAAACATTCAAGATTGAACTTTTTAGCCTAATTTCAAAGCGTCATGTCTGGTGGAAACCGTGCACTGCTCATCACCCGCCCAATACTGTCCCTACAGTTTCAGCGGCTGGGACACTGAGACTGGTCAGGGTTGAGGGAAAGCCGAATGGAGCAAAGTAGAGAGATATTCTTAATGAAAACTCCATCCAGAATGCTCTGGGCCTCAGACTGGGCTGAAGGTCCATCTTCCAACAAAACAATGACCCAAGCACACAGACAAGACAACACAGGAGAGGCTTAGGGACAACTCTGTGAATGTCCTTGAGTTGCCCAGCCAGATCCCTGACCCAATCGAACATTGATAGAGAGACCTTAGAATGGCTGTCCACCGACAGTCCCCATCCAACCTGACGGAGCTTGAGAGGATCCGCAGAGAAGAATGGCAGAAAATCCTGAAATCCAGGTGTGCAAACCTTGAAGCATCATACCCGAGAAGACTGGAGGCTGAAATCACTGCCAAATAATGCAGGTACCTGACAGAATACAAAACACAAAAGAAAATCAGTGCACTTAAAGGGGCTGTGCAAGAATGGGGGGGTTGGGTGGCAAACCTACGCACTTTACTGAACCTATAAAGGAAAGTTTACTTACTTGCTTCCCGGCACTGGCTCCCGCTCCTTTTCCTCACCCTGCAATGCTCCGCTGAGTGCTGCAGTAATGATAGACCTTCTGGAAGTTTCTCCCATCTGCACACAATGGGCCAGATATATCATTATGCAAAGTCACTTTTGTGGAATGGAAAAGTCGCAAAAAAGTCCCAAAGGCTAAAACTGCGCACAAATTTGCGACTTTTTTCTGCTCTGCACTATGCTCGCCAGTTTTCTGAAAGTGGGCGTGTTTTTGTATGTAAATGAATCTCTAGACAGATTTACTATTGGGACTTTTTTAAAAAGTCGCAAAAAAGTCGCAACTTCACTCCAGTGAGGACCATGCTTATCTTATGAGACTTTTTAATAGAACATGCGACTTTTTCATAAAAACGTGCGACTTTTGTAAAGCTGCTTACTGACGGATAAACTGCTACCATCAAACCACATTTATTACAGTTTTAAAGGGGCGATCATAAATCTGACTTGGCTAAAACTGACTTTAGCCATATGTGAAAGGGGAGTGAGCTGTCAGAGTCATGATAAATCTGGCCCAATATGCTTGGGGCTCAGCCAGAGTGATGTCTCTTACCAAGGCCCTTTTCCCGATTACTTAGTTTGGTGGGGCAGCCAGCTCTAGGAAGAGTTTTGGTCGTTCCATATTACCTCCATTTAACAACGATGGAGGCCATTGTGTTCTAGGGAACTTTTAGTGCAGCAGACATTTTTTGTCCCCTTCTCCAGATCTGTGCCTCCACACAATGCTGTCTCTGAGCTCTACAGGCAGTTCTTTCCTCCTCATGGCTTGGTTTTTGCTCTGATATGCATTGTCAGCTGTAAGAGCTCATATAGACAGGGTGGAGTCTTTCCAAATCATGTCCAGTCAACTGAATTTCCATGGGTGGACTCCTATGAAGTTATAGAAACTTCTCAAAGATGATGAAAAGAAATGGGAGCCCCTCAGAGCTTCACCGTAAATTTCAAGTGTCATAGCAAAGGGTCTGAATACTTGCAAAATGTACTTTTTTTTTTTTTTAGAACCCAAAATACCTTTATGGAATATCTGGTAGAAGGTAATTATTTTTTATTTGAAAATAATAATAATTGATGATCTGATGTAACTGGCGACAGTACAGTGTTACTGATCCCCACTAATCCGATATTGATGGCTGATCCTAGTGAATCCTGGAGCATCCCTTTAAAAACGCCAATTTCCAATTGGCCAACATATGACACCTGGCTGCAGCGTGTTATACTAAAAAAAAAAAAATTGACACGTGGGAGATTTATTACGCCAGTTTCTTGGAATAGAAAAGTTGCATATTTTGTCACGTTTTCTTTTTCAAAAAGTGGGTCAGACCTCTGGGGCACATGTTGCTCCAGAAATATAGCTGGAGTAGTACATCTGTTCTGGGGCAGGGGTGACCTGACATGCACAATTACTAAGAGGGGTGCGCCTCTTAAAGTGGTTCTACAGGAATTTCATCTAATTAACCTGCTGAGGGAAGCTCTTTTACATAGTCCCTTCCCTCCCTAGTTTCGGTGATGCCACCGTCTCCGCTGCACTGGCGCACGATGCATTCTCTTTCTTCCACGTCCTGACCAGAGGTGCCCACTTCTTTTTAATTAGACAAAATGCTCGGAGAACCCCTTCACACAGGTGCAGGGCTAATTAATTCTGCACGCCTTAAAGGGGTTGTCCATTTCTGGAGGAAACCGGAAAAGACTCGATATCCGCCTGCAGTAAAACGTTGGCGAGTACTAACCTGACAGATCCGCTGGCCAGGCTCGATTTATCTGGCTGCAGTGGTGACATATTTGTCACCGCTGCAAACAATCACTGACTTCAGTGGTGCATCTGACGAGCATAGTGATTGGCTGCTGCAGTCGTAGAACCTGACAGATCTGCAGGCCGGGATCAATTTATCTGAATGCAGCGGTGACATCATGTGACATGTCACCACTACAGCCAATCACTGACTTCAGTGGTGCACCCGACGAGCATAGTGATTGGCTGCAGCGGTCATGTGCTTCGACTGCTGCAGTCGTAGAACCTGACAGATCTGCAGGCCAAGATCAATTTATCTGAATGCAGCGGTGACATCATGTCACTGCTACAGCCAATCAATGACTTCAGTGGTGCTGACGAGCATAGTGATTGGCTGCGGCGGTGTTGTCGACCACTGCAGCTGGATAAACTGAGCCCGACCCCAAGCAGCGGTGTGGGATCTACCATGTAAGTACTTACCAATTGTTTATTGCAGGCAGATCCCGGTGGCTTCCAGTTTCCTCCTAAAACTGGACAACCCCTTTAATAGATAGATCTCCCTCATAGTGTGAAGCCACCTCAAAGGCTCATGCACACAAATGTATTTTCTTTCCGTGTCTATTTATTTATTTGCAGACCATATGCAGAACCATTCATTTTAATAGGTTCCCAAAAAACGGAAATTACTCCGTGTGGATTCCACAAAACAATAGAACCTGTCCTATTATTGTCCACATTACGGATGAGGATAGTACTGTTCTATTAGGGGCCGGCTGTTCCGTCCTGCAAAATACGGAATGCACAAGGACGTCATCCGCAAAATACATACGGACGTGAGCCCTAATATTGCAGATTATTTTCAGCAACCTGATGTAACATTGTAGCCAATCCTTTTCACACGATGGGGCCATAGATGGGGGTCTCTCTGCATGGTACTCCTTATGGTATTAGTATTTAGCAGACTCTCTGTAGGGTGGACTTCTCACAGAGGGTGGTCTCCATGAAAGCTGGACTCAGACGAACCAGCCGGAGCCGCACGTATCAGGCGCCTCACCCTCCGCTCCCCCAGGTAAACACTGTTACACAACCACATACTTGGTAAGTACCAGCCAGCGCTCTGAGCTGGCCACGCCCTAGTCAGAAAGTCAACCAATCAGAGAAAAGTTACACTCTAATCTCTAGCGAGGCTTGGAACGCTGCCGGAAAGATTCGGACCGTCTGCGCAGGCGCGTCAAGTGGGACACGGTGGTGCCTTAGTGGCACTTTTTGGGAGAGGAGTTGCAACCTGGCAGCAATGGAGCGGGGAAGAGGAGCAGGTAAAGCGATCTGTCTGCAGATGGTGAGGCCGGGCATGGCACACTGCACCTTGATGTGGGACTGGGTGCAAGAGGGAGACAGGGTGTCATCACTGGAGATGTATTATTCATGGGTGTCAGTCAGTAGTCATCATCATTATTTATATTAAAGCACCATTATTTCAAGGCGCTGTACATCCAGGGGTTACACAAATATAAAAATACAATAGGCAGGAAACAGACTGGTACAGAGGGGTAGAGGACCCTGCCCCCAAGAGCTTACAATCTATATACTGTCAGGAGCCAAGCAGAGCACATCAGCAGACGCTGCCTCTGCGGCTCCACGGCTGGGGCAAATCCATTAAAAGCCATAAAAGTGGTGGGAAAATGTATTAAAAATTTCAAAATCTCTGGGTTGTGATTACAGTGTGATGGATTGTGGGTAAAATGGGGCAATTATGAGAAGGCGCATTACACGTGAAGTGTGTATTAATCTATCCATAATCGGCTCCTTTCACCCGTCTGATGACATCCGTGACAAGATGGTTCATGCATAAAAATGCCACTGAAGAATTCCATGTTTGGTCCGCGTGTCCGTATTTTGCCCTCTGTCTGCCATGTTTGATCCGCGTGTCCGTTTTTTGCCCTCTGTGTGCCATGTTTGGCTTGTCTGTCCCCCATGATGTTCACAGTCCCATAGGCTATAATGTTAATGAGGGATCCGTAATCGCCAGCAAAATAGGGCTTGCGTCCGTGGTGTCAGCACTGTGAATGTACACTTTAAAGGTAATGGATATGTGAGCGGTCCAGGGAGACCGCGGACCGCATACGTCCACAATTCACTGGCATCTTAATGAGGTCGTAATTATGTCTGATTCTGAGAGAGCAGAGTGCCAACCAATATGTCTGCCTTATTATGTGCATCCTGAACAGTAAGGCCCCATTCACATGGACGTATGTATTTTGCCATCCACAAAACCCAGATCCGCAAAAAATACAGATGATGTCTGTGTGACTTCCGTTTTGTTTGCGGACCTGTTGTAACAATGCCTATCCTTGTATCCTTGTGTGCTTAATGGACAAGAATAGGACATGTGTGTATTTTGTGTGTCAGCAGCAGCTATTGCTAATTGACACCCTGAGATTTAGCATGGCTGTCATAGCTGATCTGGGACGGCTCTTACTGGGAGTAGTAAAAGTGCTGGGTGGGTGACTACTCCCCATGTTCCAATATTGTAAGGAGCAGGAACTTGCACTCCTAGTACTTGAGTGAGGTGCTGTGGTATACGGCAGAGCCCTTGTATATTTGTAGAGAAAACCACGCACACTCTTAAGAGTTTAGATATGCCAGGTGGATTTATTGTGAATCGTACACTCCAAAATGTGAAATAGGTGCCAGCAACATTTGCACCAATGGGCAAGAAAGTATTACTGCTGGTAAGATTACAAGATACTGCCCCAGTCGGGCATTTATTGCTCTGATATTAGAAACGCGCCGTGAGTAGTATGGAGAGCTGCGATGTTTCAAGACGTTTTGGTCATATGGGACCTTTATCAATAGATCGCAGGCTGAGGTACGGAGAACGGGACGGCTACACGGTTAAATGCATTTTGCACACGTGTGAGAAAATTCGGCATGTTTGGTACCCAGACCCGAACCCGGACTTCTTCACAGAAGTTCGGGGTTGAGATCGGTGCTGTGTAAATTTTATTATTTTCTCTTATAACATGGTTATAAGGGAAAATAATGGCATTCTAAATGCAGAATGCTAAGTAAATTAGGGCTGGAGGGGTTAAAAAAATAAAATAAATTAAACTCACCTCATCCACTTGTTCACGCTGCCCGGCTTGTCTTCTTTCTTCTTCTTTGATGACCTGGGAGGAAAGGACCTTTGGTGATGTCACTGCGCTCATCACATGGTCCATCACCATGGTGATGGGCCATGTGATAGCTCCACGCTTGTCACATGGTCCATCACCATGGTGATGGACCATGTGATAAGCGCAGTCATCAAGGAACAAGAAAGAAGACAAGCCAGGCAGCGCGAACAAGTGGATGAGGTGAGTTTAATTTTTTATTTAATTTTTTAACCCCTCCAGCCCTATTGTACTATGCATTCTGTATTAAGAATTCTATTATTTTCCCTTATAACCATGTTATAGGGAAAATAATAATGATCAGGTCCCGATCGTCACCTAGAAACCATGCGTGAAAATCACACCACATCCGCACTAGCTTGCGATTTTCGCGCAGCCCCATTTACTTCTATGGGGCCTGCGTTGCGTGAAAAACACACAATATAGAGCATTCTGCGATTTTCACGCAACGCACAAGTGATGTGTGAAAATCACCGCTCATGTGAACAGCCCCATAGAAATGAATGGGTCTGGATTCAGTGCGGGTGCAATGCATTTACCTCACGCATCGCACCCGCATGGAAAACTCGCCCCGTGTAAAAGGGGCCTAAAGGCAAACAGGCCTCCTATGGTCTTGATGAGGCTGAACTGCTAACAGGGTGTGAATTAACACCCAGGAGAAAAGGTGACTTTTATTGTTTATGAACTTTCCTTGTGTGTGTGAACAGACACCAAGCCACCTGCGTTTTGTGATACGCCAATGTGTGAATAAACACCGCTGTTTGATTCAAGAGCTGTGTACTTTGCCTCTATACTGCATCCGCTAGTCCTGTCTACCGGAGTGAATCCCCACAGTATATAGACATCATATAGGGGAACACCCCCCATCCCAACAAGAGCTGAGTGTGGTTCTTGTCCTGCCTGACCCAGCTGTCTATGTATTACATGCTTTCCATTCATTTCCATTGCTGTCTCCCCCCTCCCCTTCCCAGTTCATCATTGGGGTTTCTAAAGCTAGACCCGGGGATCATCAGCCAACTTCACTTTTGAGAGTTGGCAAGATGAGAGGCCCTTTAAGGCAAATTTTCTAAGAACAGTGGCTGCATTCTAAATCCTAAAATTCTGCTCCCCTCATCCGCACGTCGTGGTGAGGGCACGGGGACACTGGGGGCATTCTTTAGTTCTCGTCAGGTTTTTACACTTGTGTGTTTTCAAGCATTAGGATTCATGTATCCATCCCGGCAGTGCAGAAGGGGGCTCCTGTAAAGAGGGGGTCTCAACGATATCGGGAACGTAAACTAAAACCGAGCATATTAAGCAGTAGATTACGGTTTTATTTCTATGTGGAGTGAAATTCCTTTAATCCAGAAATTATCTATGTCTGATTTCGAGCGCAAAACTGCGGTGTAAGTATACGAGCGCCCACTACTAAACAGTGCGGTTTAATTAGAGCACGCCGCAACTCATACACCCACCTGTGGAACCAGCACCCATCCAGAATGGGGCCCTTTTTAAGAGCGCAGCTTTCCCCATTTACTTCTATGGAAGGTTCAAAAACAGCTGAGCACGCTTAGGCTGTGTTCACATCTCTGTTTTGGAGATCTTGCACAAATGCCGGCTGTCGGCAGGACAAAAAAAACGTTGCATGCAACAGTTTTTGTCCATCCGGATTACCGACGGACATCATTGCAGTTAGTGGTGATCTGGCCGTGAAGTAGAGGATCTGCTCTGTACCGAAACAGCCTGCCGGAGATGTGAATGGAACTCCCATAGAAGTGAATGGAGGGAGCTGCGCCACCAACTCTCCATGCAGTGGCTTTGAAACAGGCTCCAGTTTTTGAGGTAGGTGTGAATTACAGAAGTGCAAGTGGCATCTGTTGGTCATCTATGATATATACTGTGGATACCCGTTAAATGTAAACACGTGAATATCCCTTTAATTAGTCATTTTGTCAAGGAAAGTTAGGTGAGCAGTAATGTCGTCTATTTTGGTTGTCAACCAGTTTTCCCGTGGGCAGATGTAACTAGGAGTCTGATGTAATTATCTTAATTTTCTTAAATTTTTCATGCAGTAAACGCCTATATATATTTTTTTTCTTGTCTTCCAGCAACCATGAAATCGGAGGCTTCCCAGCTGAGACAGCGCAAAAGTCGCAATGTTACGTCTGCGCCAGAGCGGCCCAAACCGCGAGCACGTCAAGAGAAAGGCGGTTTCATGCGACGGGTGTTTGGTTTTGATTGGTCAGATCTCTCCAGTTGGCATCGGTTTGTGAGTCTGATGAACCGACCCACTGACCCCGCTGGCCTTGGGGTCTTCCGCTTCCTCTTTGGTGAGTTCTTCAACATGAATGTTGTGGACGGTAATCTCGCTCTGTCCTGTGCCGGCCTTTCCTCATTCCAGTGCGGGGCTGGCCATTTTCCACAGCACATCCTTAGGAAATCCTCCTCTTGTTATTGCTTCACTAGTTTCTTTTTTTTTTTCTTTTATAAAATGTATATTAGAAAATGAGAAGAGAAGACCTGGCAAACATCATGTGATTGAGCTGAGACTGACAAAGTATAAACCGCTGGTGGTGCTCGGTCAATGATCACACAACCAAGGTGGTGCCCCCTTGACTTTGGGTTCTGCAGCAGGGTATATGATGAGGCAGGGTCTTATTAATACTGGTTGTCATCTCCTCAAGCTGTCTGTCTGGCATGGTAAGGGTCATACAGGTGCTGGGTATCCTCCTGTGGTATGTTCTTTGACCCATAGCTCAACCAAGGTGGTTCTTGGATGCTGTGCATGGAAGAGCATTGCCCCATCCAATCCCAGACCTTCTCAATGGGTGGAGATCAGGCAATCAAGCTGGCCATGGCAGCTGCTGGATACCCTGAAGAGCACATTGACAGTGTGTGGCGGGCATAATCTTGTTGGAACAAGTAAAAAAAAAAATCCACAATGTCCTGGACATACCAAAGGCTGATCAATGTTCACTCCACAAGTGCCAGACGGGATAAGCCATGACAGGTAATAGTGTCCCACATCATGGCACATGGTGTGGTCCTGTGTGTCTCCGCACTAGGCATGATGGCAGTAGGTGGTCTCCAGGTCTCCTGCCAACTCTGATGCAGCCATCTTTAGTACCACAGGACCTGCTGAACGTTATCGTTTGCCAATGGGCTCTCTCCTGGCACCAGTGCAGGCGATCTTGGCGATGATGAGAGGTCAGTGGCAAACGAGCTGGGGGTTGTGTGTGAAGGGAGTACTTGCCATATGGTAAAATAGACTTTTATCTGCCCTTTTTTTTTTTTTTCATTTTCCGGTAGTGACATTGCGGATACATTAAGGCTGCTTCGTGGTGGTCCTCTACCATGACTGAAAATTACTTTATGGTAGCCTAGACTTTTGACGGATCCTTCATTTACACCTGGGCTCACTTTACGACATGTTTGATTTTGCAGTTTGAGCGTTTGCCTGTTTGGCCGCCCAGAACAGATGAGCTGTCTACACAATGGACCAGAGGTCATCCCCCTCCTCATCCTCTATCCTGTGTGTGTTTGGTGGTGGTGGGGGGGGGGGGGATTGCTATTGTGCAATGATAACCTGACCTTTCATCCGTTTACACAGCGTGCCCTTATGGAGGCACTCTGCCAATCTCAGACGACACTGATGAGAAATATTTACCTAATGACCAGCGTCCACCAGACCTGTTTACTCTCCGTGCCCTCACCGCTCTACCGGATCACATGAGCACTTTTATCTGATCTGGACAAGAAACTGATGCTTTAACATTCATTTCATTCATGCTTTCTTTATTTTATAGATTTATATTTTCACTGTAGGCATTTATGGCATATCCATTTACCTGGGCTGAACGCTTGTTCTTGATAATCGCACACGTGCCACCGATCACCCGACACACGAGCGAGACGCTCAATAGTGGAATGATCCCTTCCATTTCTGGCAGCACATCACAGTAGTGATCATTCATCCCATACAGTGGAAATAATTACTACATGTAAATGCAGTGATCGGGAACAAACGCTCGTCCTCAATCATCGCCCTGTGTAAATGGTCCCTTGGGGGCTCCGGTTCTGCCACCTCTAAGGCATTTATGGCAGATCCGGTGGTTATGTCATACATTTCCAAGATGTTTTTTTTTTTTTATCAAATAATTTTTATTGATTTACTTGGTTTTATACATAAACAAGAAATAAAAAGACAGTAGCACATTGTCATTTTGTAAAGATAAATATATACCCAGTTGGGTACAGCAGTTGTCAAAGACAGAACTTATACAAGAAGCTAACCCCTCCCTCCCCTGAACCGCACCATACCACACCCATACCATCTCCCCTACTTTTCCGACCTGGAATAATATACAGCCTGCCACAGTTATGGCTCCATTCAGACGTCCGCAAATGGGTCCGCATCCGTTCCGCAATATCGGGAACGGGTGCGGACCCATTCATTCTCAATGGGGCAGAACGGGACACGGAGAGCACACTATGTGCTCTCCGCATCCGCATTTCCGGAATGTGGCCCCAAACTTCCGGGCTTTTGCCCTGAACATCCGGGACGCGGCTCCGCAAAAAAATAGAACATGTCCTATTTGCGGACAAGAATAGGCAGTTCTATGGGGGGTGCCGGCCAGGTGTATTGCGGATCCGCAATACACCACGGACGTGTGAATGGACCTTAAGTCCCACATTTCAACCAAGCTAGAATATCACCAATTACCTACTAGTACACCCACCTATTTGAAAGGAAAGAAGGCGTCTGGATGGCAGTCCCGGTACCATCAACCACGGTCCCCATATTGAGTCAGACTTTTCACTAGTACCTCTTATATAGTACACTCCTCTCTAGCCCTATTAGGCTACTTTCACACTAGCGTTCAGAGCGGATCCGTTCTGAACGGATCCACTCATATAATGCAGACGGTGGCTCCGTTCAGAACGGATCTGTCTGCATTATATTGTCCAAAAATGTCTAAGTGTGAAATTAGCCTGAACGGATCCGTCCAGACTTTTACATTGAAAGTCAATGGGGGACGAATCCGTTTGACGATTGAGCCATATTGTGTCATCTTCAAACGGATCCGTCCCCATTGACTTACATTGTAAGTCTGGACGGATCCGCTCGCCTCCGCACGGCCAGGCGGACACCCGAACGCTGCAAGCAGCGTTTAGGTGTCCGCCTGCTGAGCGGAGCGGAGGCTGAACGCTGCCAGACTGATGCATTCTGAGCGGATCCGCGTCCACTCAGAATGCATTAGTGCTGGACGGATGCGTTCGGGGCCGCTTGTGAGCCCCTTCAAACGGAGCTCACAAGCGGAGCCCCGAACGCAAGTGTGAAAGTAGCCTTATCACATTCATATGTGCTATGAACTCCTCTTTGGTTGGTAGGGTTTTACTAATCCAATATTTGGCTATTCATTTCCTAGCCTGGTATAGTAGTCTACTTATGCCAATGCTAGGTCCCTCCGAGGAATCATCTTGTAGTAGGCCCAGTATACATATTAACGGCTCAGCCGAAAGTCTTATTTTATATACCTCAAAAATAACACCCAGTACTGCACTCCAGAAAATGCCCAGGGCAGTACATTCCCAAAACATATGCATTATATGCGCCTCAGGAATACCACATTTAGGGAATCTACCCAACCTATAAAGGAACATGGGCGTCTTATAGACTCTATGTATCAAATATAGTTGTGATAGTCTGTGCGTCTCACACAATGATAACGAGGGGCTCATAAATGGCACCTCCGACCACTGTGAATCAGTTAAGGGACCCAGATGAAACGTTCCTGGTGAAATGACAGCAGAAGTTTATAAAAAAACAGAGATCGCCCCTTTAGTTTCTCCCCCTCTTCTAATTGGTTCTGCCAACATCGAATTATGTATGGTAAGGTCAGTGACCTGAGGGTGCATTCACACGTCCGTGGCACGGACCCCACATATAATTTTTTTTTTTGCAGAGCAGCGGCCCGGAAGTTCTGGGCCGCGCTCCGGAAATGCAGATGTGGGTAGCATATAGTGTGCTCTCCGCATCCCGTTCTGCACCATTGAGAATTAATGGGTCTGCACCCGTTCCCGATATTGCGGAACGGATGCAGACGTCTGAATGGAGCCTTAGGCCTGGTGCACATGAACGTGTGCTTCCCGTTGCCGTATGCGGGCGCCGTTCCGTGGCCATTCCGCATCACGGATGCGGACCCATTCACTTCACTAGGGCCGCAAATCCGGAGATGCGGAATGGTGCGGAACAGAAGCACGGAACGGAACCCTACGGGAGCACTGCCGAGTGCTTCCGTGGGGTTTCGTCCTGTACTTCCATTCTGCAAAAAGATAGAACATGTCCTATCTTTTTGCGGAACGGCCGGATCGCGGACCCATTAAAGTGAATGCGTCCGCTGTGGCTGCCCCACGGACGCTGTTCATGCATTGCGGCCCGCAGCACGACCACGGTGCGCACACGTTCGTGTGCAGGGGGCCTTTATTTCTGATAAGTTTGGATTATTCCAGAGTGCAGTAAGGACATGACCTTCCGAAAGTTTTGTGATGTCTTTCAATTTCTGCCAAACTTTGCAGATGAGATCTATACTTGGGATATTGTCTGGGGGACGTATTACCGAGCCAATTTCTAGTATATATCCAGGTGGCCTCCCTCCCATCAAATAAGACACCAACTCGCCCACCGGACCCAGGCTGTCCAGTTGACCCCAAGTTTTACACTGTTGGGCTTGTGTCGCTAGAAAGTACAACCATGGGTTAGGAATCGCTAACCCCCCATTGTCCTTATCTCTTTGAGAATCAGTTTAGAAACTCTACAGAGATTTTTTTGTTCCATATCAGGGATCTAAATTGACCCTGAATTTTATAAAAAATGGCGCATAGGAATCCCCCTAGTACTATTAGGCTACATTCAAACGTCCGCAACATGTTTTGCGGATCCACTGAGCCGCGTATCCGCAAAACACGGAAAGCGGCAATGTGTGTTCTGCATTTTGCGGACCGCACATTGCCGGCACTAATAAAATATGCCTGTTCTTGTCCGCAATTGCGGACAAGAATAGGACATGTTCTATTTTTTTCTCGGAACGGAAGTGCGGATCCGCAATTCCGTGTCCGGGCAGCACATCGTGCTGCCCCATAGGAATGAATGGGTCCGCAATTCCGTTCCGCAAAATGCGGAACGAAATTGCGGACGTGTGAATGGAGCCTTATACGGTATGTAGAGGAACTGTGGCATCAGCACCATCTTAACTAAGTTAGCTCGTCCTATGACTGAGAGTGGCAATTTACACCAACTGGCTACTTACTTAGTGCTTCTGTCAAGTAATGGAAGCAAGTTCATATTAATATAATCTTGCGGTCTAGACGATACCTGCACCCCTAAATAGTTAAAGGTTGTATCTATTTGTAAGGGGGCTATCTTCCTTTGAAGGATTCGGTCGCATGGTCTAAAGGTAGCATCACTGATTGGTCCCAATTTATGTTTAAGCCAGAATAAGTACTGTAAACCTTAATTAGTTTCATTACCTGTGGCAGTGATTGGTTTACATTACCTAAGAATAGCAACATGTCGTCAGTGTAAAGCGCTATTTTTTTCCTTTAATACTTCCATATGTTAGACCCATCACTTTGGGATCCATACGTATCATCTGGGCCAAGGGTTCTATAGCCAGCGCAAAGAGCATGGGTGACAAGGGACAACCCTGTCTTGTGCCCCTCTCCAGGGCGAATGCATCAGATTGCAACCCGTTTATTCGTATAGGGGCCCTTGGTGGGCCATACAACAATTGTATCTAAGAAAAAAATTTAGGGCCAAAACCCATTACCTCCATCACCCCTCACAAGAACTTCCTCTCAACGCTGTCAAATGCCTTTGCAGCGTCGAGTGAAAGAATGTCGCGACACTCCCCCCCCCCC
Organism: Bufo gargarizans; assembly: GCF_014858855.1. Taxonomy (NCBI): domain Eukaryota; kingdom Metazoa; phylum Chordata; class Amphibia; order Anura; family Bufonidae; genus Bufo; species Bufo gargarizans. Next base: position 76,870,572 of record NC_058081.1, read on the forward strand.
CCCCCCATCTCAATTCTAGACATCTGCAGATTGAGATATAGTCTCCTGATATTAATGGCTGTAGACTTACCCGGCATAAAGCCACTTTGATCACCATGAACCAAGTTAAGGATCACTCTCACTAATTTATTAGCCAAGACTTTGGCCAAAAGTTTGACATCTGTACATAGCAAGGATATGGGCCGATAGGCAACACTATTATTATTGCCTCTTCCATGGAGTCACGTAATTTGCCTATTGTTTCTGCCTGTTGAAATACTGCCAAAAGTTGTGGCAATACAAAATCCTTTTATTTCTTTAGTAATTCCCCTGGTATGCCATCTGACCCTGGAGTCTTCTCATTTGGAAGTCCCTTCGCCCCCTCCTCAAGCTTTTCTAAGCTTAGCGGTTCTTCAAGGCTTGCTCTCTCTTCCTCTGGCAGTCTGAGAGGGGCGAGAAAAGTTCTGAATCTCACTTTCACTGCAATCTAGTGGAATATAATAGTTTATAGCAGTGGTGCCCAACCATTTTTCGTCTGAGGGCTGCACTAGTATAAATTTAACCAGGTAGCTTTGCCAGAAAGAAATGCAAACGCTGTGAGGGGGCACATGTGAGCATTACTACTGTGAAGAAGGCACATATCTGGGCATAACTACTGTGAGGGGGCACATATCTGGGCATAACTACTGTGAGGAGGGCACATATCTGGGCATAACTACTGTGAGGAGGGCACATATCAGGGCATAACATAGAAACATAGAATGTGTCGGCAGATAAGAACTATTTGGCCCATCTAGTCTGCCCAATATACTGAATACTATGGATAGCCCCTGGCCCTATCTTATATGAAGGATGGCCTTATGCCTATCCCATGCATGCTTAAACTCCTTCACTGTATTTGCAGCTACCACTTCTGCAGGAAGGCTATTCCATGCATCCACTACTCTCTCAGTAAAGTAATACTTCCTGGTATTACTGCTAAACCTTTGCCCCTCTAATTTAAAACGATGTCCTCTTGTAGCATTTTTTCTTCTTTTTAAATATTCTTTCCTCTTTTACCTTGTTGATTCCCTTTATGTTTTTAAAAGTTTCTATCATATCCCCTCTGTCTCGTCTTTCTTCCAAGCTTTACATGTTAAGGTCCTTTTAATCTTAACTACTGTGAAGGGGGACATATCTGGGCATATCTACTGTGAGGGGGCACATATCTGGGCAAATCTACTGTGAAGGGGGACAAATGAGCATAACTACTGTGAGGGGCACATATCTGGGCATATCTACTGTGAGGGGGCATGTGTGAGCATTACGTCTGTGAGGAGGGCACATATCTTGGCATAATAACAGTGAGGGTGCATGTGATGTATACATGTGTGTAATGTATGTAGTGTAGTATGTGATGATCACACACTGCAGTACATACATTACACACATGTATACATCACATACTGCGCTGTCACCTTCTTCTGCAGGTCTACCTTGATGTCTGGTCTTTAGGCTTCAGTCAGATCCTCCACCGCCATGCTTGCGCCCTGTGCCTGACACTACCAGGAGCTGGCCCCTCCTCCTTTCATCTCCCGCCGGCTTCTCCTACAGCAGGGCGCTCTATCGCTCCAGTGCCTGCCCAATCTTACCAATCGGGGGCGTAGCTAGAAATGACTGGGCCCCATCCATAGCAAAAAAATGTATGCCCCCCCCCCTCCCGGACCTCCCACCCCTTCCAGAGATCCCACCCAAACACCCCTCCAGGACCTCCCACCCCAACATCCCCACACCACTCCCTAGATCCCCCTTCAGTGCCATCCACAGATCCCCCCCCCTTTTCGTGTCGTCCACAGATCCCCCCCTTCAGTGTCGTCCACAGATCCCCCCCCCCCTTCAGTGTCGTCCACAGATCCCCCCCCTTCAGTGTCGTCCACAGATCCCCCCCCCCTTCAGTGTCGTCCACAGATCCCCCCCTTCAGTGTCGTCCACAGATCCCCCCTTCAGTGTCGTCCACAGATCCCCCCCCCCCTTCAGTGTCGTCCACAGATCCCCCCCCCCTTCAGTGTCGTCCACAGATCCCCCCCCCCCCTTCAGTGTCGTCCACAGATCCCCCCCTTCAGTGTCGTCCACAGACCCCCCCCCCCTTCAGTGTCGTCCACAGACCCCCCCCCCTTCAGTGTCGTCCACAGATCCCCCCCCTTCAGTGTCGTCCACAGATCCCCCCCCTTCAGTGTCGTCCACAGATCCCCCCCCTTCAGTGTCGTCCACAGATCCCCCCTTCAGTGTCGTGCCCCTTCAGTGTCGTCCACAGACCCCCCCCTTCAGTGTCGTCCACAGACCCCCCCCCCCTTCAGTGTCGTCCACAGACCCCCCCCCCCCTTCAGTGTCGTCCACAGATCCCCCCCCCCTTCAGTGTCGTCCACAGATCCCCCCCCCTTCAGTGTCGTCCACAGATCCCCCCCCCCCTTCAGTGTCGTCCACAGATCCCCCCCCCCTTCAGTGTCGTCCACAGATCCCCCCCCCTTCAGTGTCGTCCACAGATCCCCCCCCCTTCAGTGTCGTCCACAGATCCCCCCCCTTCAGTGTCGTCCACAGATCCCCCCCCTTCAGTGTCGTCCACAGATCCCCCCCTTCAGTGTCGTCCACAGATCCCCCCTTCAGTGTCGTCCACAGATCCCCCCTTCAGTGTCGTCCACAGATCCCCCCCTTCAGTGTCGTCCACAGATCCCCCCCCTTCAGTGTCGTCCACAGATCCCCCCCCTTCAGTGTCGTCCACAGATCCCCCCCCCCTTCAGTGCCGTCCACAGATCCCCCCCCTTTTAGTGTCGTCCACGGATATCCATCCCCCTTCAGTGTCGTCCACGGATATCCATCCCCCTTCAGTGTCGTCCACGGATATCCATCCCCCTTCAGTGTCGTCCACGGATATCCATCCCCCTTCAGTGTCGTCCACGGATATCCATCCCCCTTCAGTGTCGTCCACGGATATCCATCCCCCTTCAGTGTCGTCCACGGATATCCATCCCCCTTCAGTGTCGTCCACGGATATCCATCCCCCTTCAGTGTCGTCCACGGATATCCATCCCCCTTCAGTGTCGTCCACGGATATCCATCCCCCTTCAGTGTCGTCCACGGATATCCATCCCCCTTCAGTGTCGTCCACGGATATCCCCCCCAGTCTCGTCCACGGATATCCCCCCCCAGTCTCGTCCACGGATATCCCCCCCCCAGTCTCGTCCACGGATATCCCCCCCCCAGTCTCGTCCACAGATATCCCCCCCTCCCAGTCTCGTCCACAGATATCCCCCCCTCCCAGTCTCGTCCACAGATATCCCCCCCCTCCCAGTCTCGTCCACAGATATCCCCCCCTCCCAGTCTCGTCCACAGATATCCCCCCCTCCCAGTCTCGTCCACAGATATCCCCCGCTCCCAGTCTCGTCCACAGATATCCCCCGCTCCCAGTCTCGTCCACAGATATCCCCCCCTCCCAGTCTCGTCCACAGATATCCCCCCCTCCCAGTCTCGTCCACAGATATCCCCCCCTCCCAGTCTCGTCCACAGATATCCCCCCCTCCCAGTCTCGTCCACAGATATCCCCCCCTCCCAGTCTCGTCCACAGATATCCCCCCCTCCCAGTCTCGTCCACAGATATCCCCCCCTCCCAGTCTCGTCCACAGATATCCCCCCCTCCCAGTCTCGTCCACAGATATCCCCCCCCTCCCAGTCTCGTCCACAGATATCCCCCCCTCCCAGTCTCGTCCACAGATATCCCCCCCTCCCAGTCTCGTCCACAGATATCCCCCCCTCCCAGTCTCGTCCACAGATATCCCCCCCTCCCAGTCTCGTCCACAGATATCCCCCCCTCCCAGTCTCGTCCACAGATATCCCCCCTCCCAGTCTCGTCCACAGATATCCCCCCCTCCCAGTCTCGTCCACAGATATCCCCCCCTCCCAGTCTCGTCCACAGATATCCCCCCCTCCCAGTCTCGTCCACAGATATCCCCCCCTCCCAGTCTCGTCCACAGATATCCCCCCCTCCCAGTCTCGTCCACAGATATCCCCCCCTCCCAGTCTCGTCCACAGATATCCCCCCCTCCCAGTCTCGTCCACAGATATCCCCCCCTCCCAGTCTCGTCCACAGATATCCCCCCCTCCCAGTCTCGTCCACAGATATCCCCCCCTCCCAGTCTCGTCCACAGATATCCCCCCCTCCCAGTCTTGTCCACAGATATCCCCCCCTCCCAGTCTCGTCCACAGATATCCTCCCCTCCCAGTCTCGTCCACAGATATCCTCCCCCCACCCCGTGTCGTCCACAGATATCCTCCCCCCACCCCGTGTCGTCCACAGATATCCTCCCCCCACCCCGTGTCGTCCACAGATATCCTCCCCCCCACCCCGTGTCGTCCACAGATATCCTCCCCCCCACCCCGTGTCGTCCACAGATATCCTCCCCCCACCCCGTGTCGTCCACAGATATCCTCCCCCCACCCCGTGTCGTCCACAGATATCCTCCCCCCACCCCGTGTCGTCCACAGATATCCTCCCCCCACCCCGTGTCGTCCACAGATATCTCCCTTCCCCCCCCCCCGCACCCAGAGCCGCTTCCTAGCTAATTTATTCACTGCACTTGCCTCTGTGAAATTGAAGAGAAGCGCCGTAATCTCGCACTGGCAGAGGCCAGGAAGATGGAGCATGCGCACTTTGATGCATCTGCCAGTGCGCCTGTGCAAGATTACGGAGCTTCTCTTCAATTTCACAGAGGCAAGTGCAGTGACTAAATTAGCTAGGAAGCGGCGCTGGGCGGGGAGATTGCAGGCACAGGCAGCATCGCTTTGCTGCCTGTGCCGTTCGCAGCATGCCATGCGCTGATAAAGTCCTGTCACTGCGCGGACCGCATGACCGCGGGCCGTAGGTTGGGCATCACTGGTTTATAGTAATCACTGAATACCTTCAGTATGCCTGGACTTTCGGTTATCTAATCACCCATCGTATCTCGGATACACCATATATAGGAAGAGCTCTGTTGAGCCCTAATAATAGTAGCCAGCGTGTGCCCCACACTTTCTCCCTCCTCAAAGAACCTCTTGCGATCTGCTACCTCCAACTGATGTTCTCTATACGGCCAATTAGACCCATTTACTTCTGTGGGGTTTTCTATGTGTTTACACTCAGTGACGGTGACTCTGGACTGCAGCTCCTGCAACAGGTCCCTACTTTTAGATTTGTGCCTTTGAATACGTTTAATGACCCCCCCCCCCCCCCCCCCAACAAAAGCTTTAAAGGCATCCTAGACTAGTATCAGGGATGTCGACCCAATGTTAAAGGACATCAATTCCTGCATTTCTGCCATTACTCCCAAAGGGTCCTGCAAGATTGTCAGCCAGAAAGTGTTAAACCTCCATAGGCCTCGGTTTCTCATGGATTTAGGTTTTAGGCTTAATTCTACCCTTATAGGAGAGTGGTCAGAGATACTCATGGGTAAATACTCGATTGTTTGTCTCATTACCTGCTGGTTGCCTACTGCTCGGTCATTTCAGGACCGTGTGTTATGGGAACTAGACTAGCAGGAGAATTCTGACTTTAGGATTACGCATCCTCCGTATGTCTCTGAGCTCTGCTTCCATGAGTATTTTTGCCATGCTTGATAACGGCACCTCTTCCATGCCCATAGATTCCTTTGTCATATGTGTTTCTGATAAGCATAAAATGGCAGGTTGGAATTGCCGCATCGAATAAAGTACAGCATGTCTCCTGGATGCGTCCCCGAGACCCCTCACATTCCAGGCTAAGACATTAACCCCCATCATCAAAACCTAGAAATACATTTTCCTTAACGCTCCCCCTATCTCCCATATCCTTCTGTTTTGGCACATAGAAGAATAGATACTGGTCCGGTCATGATGCGGTTCCCCAGAACATACAAACAGAGAATACAATCAAAGAAGCACTTTCCCCTTTCCCCTGCAATTGTGGGTTCAGTTATTTCTTGTGCCGGCACTGCAGTATTGGCTCCCTCAGCAGCCGCCATATTTATTGTGGCCTCTCCATCTGCCACTTGGCCCCCTGTACTTTCTGGACTGTTATTGCAGTTGGTAAGAAGGGGATGCACCAAATATCCGGTGTCTCCCCTCTGTGATTTCTCAGGGACACTTGGGGCATCTGCAGGAGCCACTCTCACAAACTGCTCCACCTCCGCTGCCCCTATCCCCGCTCCAGCGCCATCTTGCCTCGCCCGCACTGCAGGTCCGCTCTCCCTCCCCTCCTTCTCCTTCTTACTCTGGCGCGTCATGCTGCTCGTTCCTGGCTGCTCCGGTCTCCCGTACTCAATATCGTCGTTCAGGGGACTTGTTCTGTACGATGTGTGGATGCAGGAGGATTTGCAGGATTCTCGTCCGGGAGCGCGAGTATCTGCGTCCTCTTACATGCCGCGCCAGGCCACGCCCCCCTCCAAGATGGTTTTCTGACCATTTATGATTGGTTTCTATATGTGCATAATGTAAAAAAATTAGCTTTATAATCTAGTCACCTGATGTTCCTTCATATCATGGGCTCCCCAGCCCCACCAACAGCTGATCGGACGGGTGCTGTGAATTGGACTCCCGCCTACCTAATATTGATGGCCTATCTCTGTGATGGCTAACCTCCGGCACTCCAGCTGTCGTAAAACTACAACTCCCAAAATGAACACTTGCTTGGCTGTTCTCAGAACTCCACAGAAATGAATGGAGCATGCTGGGAGTCGTAGTTTCACCACAGCTGTCAGAGGTTAGCCATTACTGGCTCGGGCCTATCCCGAGGATAGGCCATCAAAATCTGAATCCCAGATAAATTTATTTTCTTTGCATGTATTCAGCTTGCTCTAAATTCAGTAAACCCCCTTGTCTCTCCCAGGTCTGCTTATGTTTTTGGACATCCCCCAAGAACGAGGCCTCAGCTATCTGGACCACAAGTATCTGGATGGGCTGGATGTTTGCAGATTCCCTCTCTTCAACTCCCTGAAACCTCTGCCTCTGGACTGGATGTATCTAACCTATGTCATCATGTTACTGGGTGAGTGCCTAAACTGATGTAGACTTGTAAGGCTACTTTCACACTAGCGTTCGGGGCTCCGCTTGTGAGTTCTGTTTGAAGGCTCTCACAAGCGGCCCCGAACGCTTCCGTCCAGCCCCAATGCATTCTGAGTGGACGCGGATCCGCTCAAAATGCATCAGTCTGGCAGCGTTCAGCCTCCGCTCCGCTCAGCAGGCGAACACCTGAACGCTGCCTGCAGCTTTCGGGTGTCTGCCTGGCCGTGCGGAGGCAAACGGATCCGTCCAGACTTACAATGGAAGTCAATGGGGGCGGATCCGTTCGAAGGTGACACAATATGGTGCATTTTTCAAACGGATCCGTCCCCCATTGACTTTCAATGTAAAGTCTGGACGGATCCGTCTGAATACAAATTGTACTTAGACTTTTTTAGTGAAATATAATGCAAACGGTTCCGTCTGAACGGATCCCATCGTTTGCATTATAGGAGCGGATCCGTCTGTACAAATACCAGACGGATCCGCTCCGAACGCAAGTGTGAAAGAAGCCTAAATTAGCCCCTCTATTAGATTTTAGACTCTTGCAAAGATGTATGTCTGTATGTTTTTGGAGTGTTGAATGTCTGCATTAATAAAAAATACTCCATGCAGAAGGGGTTGGGTTTGACCCCCCCCCCCATGCTATAAGACATGGTTGTTAATATACTTGCTTCTTGTCCCCATCAAACTGTAGTGTCCTCTCTCCTCCAGGTGCCCTCGGTATAACTCTTGGGTGCTTTTACCGCCTCAGCTGTCTATGTTTCCTCCTGCCATATTGGTATGTGTTCTTCCTGGATAAGACCACCTGGAATAACCACTCTTATCTCTATGGACTGATCGGCCTCCAGTTCACCTTGATCAATGCCAATCGCTACTGGTAAGACTTGCTGCAGTCTTGTCTGTTCTGCTTCTTGTACCTGCTAATTGCATGCAGGGGTGCGCCTAGCCTATTTGCTGCCTAAGGCAAAAATTTAAACTGCACCCCTTCCCCCATGCCAAATTCTCAGCCTAACCGCTTCCCTCCAGCCCTACTGTTAAAGGGCTTCTATCATCATGGTTATTAAACTGGCTGACTTTAGACATGGCCTAATGCAGGGGTGTTGCTAGGTCAAAACATTCGGGGCCTGGGCCCCTGATGTTTTGTCCAAGGGCCCGAATGTACTGCCTGCCTGTTAGATATAACTGTATTGCCATCCTTAGGACGGCAATACAATTGAATCAAATGCACTGCAAGAGCTGGAGGACCTGTGATGACCTCACAGGTCATGTGATCAATTCTAAATGCAGTAGCTGAAAAGGACCTGGGATGATGTCACCATCATGTGACCAGTGCAGGAGAGGACGGCTCAGCAGTGAAGAGAAGCCCTGGGAAGAGGCTACGGTGAGGTCTGTACATGAGGAGAGGTAAGTGAAGATTACTCAGTGTGAGAGGCAGAGCAATGTTGGGAGTTGTAGTTATTTAACTGGGACTGTATGTTAGGGCTGAAGGGAGGGAAGTTATTTACATGGGACAGCAAGGTGGAGTGTTGTTAATTACATGGGACTGAAATTTGGAAGTGGCTGGGGTAGGGTGATATTATTTACATGGGATTGAATGTTAAGGGGTAATGTTATTTACATGGGACTGTATGTTGAAGGCGCCTGGGGAGGGGGTGATCCTATTTACATGGGATTGTATATTGGAAGGGACAGGAGAGATGGTGTGATGTTATTTACATGGGACTGTATATTGGAGGGGGCCGGAGAGATGGTGTGATGGTATTTATATGGGACTCTATGGCAAAGGGAGGGAAATAGTGTTATTTACATGGGACTGTATAGCGGAGGTGCCGAGGAATTATAATTTCTGAGGACACTAAACTGATGAATATAAGTACAAGGGGCACTGCAGGAGGCATTATAAATACTTGGGGCACTTCAGGGGTATTATAAATCCAGGGGACATTAGGCGTTCTTATTACTACTGGGGGCTCTATAGGAGGGATCCACATTATTTCTACTAAGAGCACTGTGGGGGTCTTATTACTACTGAGCGGTCTGTAGAGAGCTTTATTACCACTGGGGGAACAATAGGGGACCTTATTTCTACTAGGGGCTCTGTGGGGGTATTATTAATACTGGAGGGCTTTTCTACTAATGGAGGCACTCTTGGGGAGTGTTATCACTATTGGGTCCAGTAGGGGGCAGTTTTACTAATGAGAGCATTCTAGAAGGGAATTACTATTGGTGGGACTATGAGGAGTACTGTTACTATGGGGGGCACTCATTTTTCTTCAGGATAGTATTTGGGGGTACAGAAAAGTGAGGAAGCTAAGATGTCCGTGCGTCACACTCTGCAGAGACGAGGCGGCTGAAAGAAGTTGTCCGGACCGAATGGAGAAGATGATGACAGAGAAGATCTACATCAGAGGAGACGTTACCTGGGAGGCCCTGGATGTGAGAGGTAGGTGCTGCTGTATAGCAAGTCCAATAAAATGTCTTTAGTGCTAGTGTTTGCAGCTGGGAGAGGATGCTGTTGTTCAACTTAGAGAATTGGGCCATATGCATTGGTGCTTGGGCCCCGGATCTTTTGAGACCCTAGCAACACCCCTGGCTTAATGTCAGCTGAAGCTAAGTCTTTGTCCCTTCTTTCTATGTGCCTCAGTTTTTATGGAAAATGAACTTTTTTTAATGCAAATCAGCCTCTAGGAGCAATGGGGGTGTTGTCCCTACTCCTAGAGACTGTTCTCCTTCCTTTGGCTGCAGCTTCATCATGTTGATTGACAGGGCCAGCAGTGTTCACATCATCCTTCCTGGCCCTCTCAATCAACCTAAGGACGTGGCCAGAGGAGGGAGGACAGAGCCTCTAGGAGTAGGGACAACACACCCATTGCTACTAGAGACTCATTTACATAAAATAAAAGTTCATTTTTCAGAGGCCCATCAGAGGCACATAGAAAGAAGGGACAAGGACTGTTCAGCTTCATCTGACATTAGGACATGTCTAAAGTCAGCCAGTTTAATAACCCTGTTCCTGATGACAGAAGCTTTTTAAAGACATACTTGGAAAACATTACATACAGAGCTACAAAACATACAGGGTAATACAGCGCCACATATGTACCTCCTACACCAGTGATGTCTCCTCTGATGTAGACGTTCTCTTTCCTCATCTTCTCCATTCGGACCAGACCACCATGATGATTTCTTTTAAGCCATCTCTTGGCAGAGTTTGCCACACAGACATCTTAGTTTCCAACTTTTCCATCATCCTTCTACCTTCTAAATACCCCATCCTGTCATCCCCAATACTGTGCCTGCTGTGCTTCCCAATACTATACTGTAGAAACGGTCTCCCTGAAAATACTAGTACCACACAGATAGTGCGCCCTTCAGTGCACTAAAAAATAACTGCATCCAGCAAATAGTGTCCCTGTCAGTAATAGCGCCGTAAACAGTGTGCCCTCAAAAAAATGTGCTAAGCAGGTACTGTGCAAGGGTGCATCCACAGTAATAGTGCTCCCCAAGTCCCACCAATAGTAATAATTCTCTGCCAGAGTGCACTTACACAGCGCCCCCAATAATAATGTCCCTCATTGTGCAACAGAAGTAATAATGCCCCTATAGTGCCCATACTCCCCCAGTAGTAATAAAGCGCTCCATAATGCCCCCAAGTAGTACTAATTTATTAAATGCTCCCTTATAATGTGTGCCAGTACAAAAACAACCCCTTAACATTTGTGCCAGTAGAAAAATGCCCCTTTACAATGTGTGCCAGTAGAAATAATACCCCTGTATAGTGTGTCAGTATTGCAAGTATTCCCTTAGGCTCCATTCACACATCCGTAATAATGGGTCCGCATCCGTTCCGCAAATTGCGGAACGGGTGCGGACCCATTCGTTCTCTATGGGGACGGAATGGATGCGGAGAGCACACTATGTGCTCTCCGCATTTCCGGAGCGTGCCGCCGGCTCCAGAAAAAAAATAGAACATGTTCTATTCTTGTCCTCAATTACGGACTAGATTAAGCATTTTCTATTATAGTGCCCGTGTTGTGTGCGGTCGGCAAAATGCGGAACACACATTGCTGGTGGCCGTGTTTTGCGGCTCTGTGGATCCACAAAACACATACGGATGTGTGAATGGACCTTTTATAATGTGTGGCAGTATAAAAAACGCCCCCATATAATGTGTGCCAGTACAAAAATGCCCCCATGTCAGGGCGGACATGCCGCCTGTGCAGCCGGTTCCAAGTGTTTGATACCTGGTCTCTAAGATGTAGTGGCTTAACATAAGGTCTCTCATCTTTTAATGTTTCCTCTGGATTCTCTCATCAAAGTGATTTGGTTAGTGTGCGTACCAACGGCTAGCTATCCATGTCCTCCAAACTTTTGGGAAATTTGTCATAGAAGGCTGTTGTGAGTGAAACATTTTCTCATACATACAGGTGGAGTTTACTAGAGTGATCACCTCAGACAGCGGAGGGGTATGAGAACTCCTCCAGTGTCGAGTGATGACCACTTTAGCCGCCATAAGTATGTGGGCAACCACTAGTCTATATGGCGGCGCTATGTTATTAATGTCAATAAAAAGAAGAGCCATTTCTGGGGTCAACATTGAGTTGAGTGAGGTTAATTCGGCTATAGGTTTTTAACGCTATCCCATAATGGGGAAATTCTAGGACAAGCCCATAAAATGTGGAGGAGAGACCCTCTACTTCCGCAGTTGCTCCAACAATTGGGAGACGAGGTGGGAAACATTGTGTGAAGCCTGGTGGGCGTATAATACCATCTTGGGCTAGTCTTGAATATCGCTTCCTGGTGTGTTACACAGCGGAAAGCATTAGTGACAGTTCGGAAGGCAGAATGCCATTGGTTCAATGTAAAGGTTTGTTGTAGGTCTATCTCCTACTTAAGTTGGGATTGTGTTTTATTCTGCTCCCTCTCCTGAACAAGGAAATTATAGAAGAGAGATATACCTTGTTTTTTGGGGAACCCGTCATGAAGGTATCGCAATATTGCTTTAGGGATTCCTCATTATTCTTTCCGTTTTACTCCATAGGGATCTAATTTGCAGGAATTTTATAAAATTCCCTATGTGGGATTTGATAGGTATCATGTAGGACAATACATTGTCCCTATCCATCATATCCTGTACCGTTTTAACGCCTCTGGCCTTCCGGTTCTGAAGATCTAGTCCAGGGAAGTGGTCTGTTAAACAAGCTATAGGTACAACAGAGGCAGGGACAGTCCCTTCATCCTTTGTCAACTCTAGGAGTTTTTTCCAGGCCGCAGTGGAGATATTTACTGCAGTTAGGGGGGATGCATGTGGACCCAGTTTACAGGATCAGCGAGGAGCGAAGAGTAGAGAGATGAAGGGAAGCCCTCTCCTTCGAAACCCAGTGTTTGTCCGCTGAATCTTTCCAGTGGGAAGAAGGCATGCTGTGTAGTAGTGTCTTAGATTTGGAACTCCCAGACCACCCTTGTTTTTGTGCATCGTTAATATTGAATATGCTGTTCTAGGATGCCTGGAATTCCAAATGAAATTCATCATTTGTTTCTTGGGTTTCCCAAAAAAGGTATCTGGGATTTGGATGGGGAGTGTTCTAAAAAGGTAAAGGATCTTGGGCAAGAGTAGCATTTTGTATGCCGCCACTCTGCCAAATCAAGAAATCGGGCAGGATTTCATGCCCTTAATATCAGCCTGTAATTCATTCAATTAGAGGAGGAAATTTGTATGAAACGTTTTTGAGGTGGGATAAGTAAGTTGGATGCCTAAATACGCTTTACTCTCCTGCTGCCAATCCAGAGGAAATAGGTGTTTAAGTCGTAGTAATTGATCATGGGGAATTGAGGCTTTGAGATTTGTCAATATTCAGTTTGTAGTATTAAATTTTGCTAAAGTCATCTAGTGTTGCAAATATTCTACTAAGGGAGGTTTTGGGATTGGTACTGATGACAATTATATCATCTGTAAATAATGCAAGTTTGTGTTCTGTGGCTCCTATCGTGAGGCCTGATACATTTAGGTTGTGGCGGATCATTTCACTGTGCAGGCTAGTCAGTGAAATGGAGGTGGGAGGAGGAGGGCAAGATCAGGACTTTGAGGTCAGCAGTTGGGTTAATGTAGGAAGAAGTGGTAGAGGGAAAAGTTCCAGAGAGGCTGGACTGCCCTAGTAAATATGCCTGTTTGGCTGATATTAGGGATAAAAGTCCAGGGCCAGCAACACTGAAGCAGGGCGTTTCTCCTAGCAACCAGGAGGATGACCGCTGCAGGAAGGATGGGAAAAGGTGTGCAGCAAAGGTTAGACAGATGCTGGTGGTAGGGGACTCTATTATTAGGAGGACAGACAGGGTCATCTGCCGCCGAGATCATGAATGCCGAACAGTGTGTTGTCTGCCGGGTGCTCGGGTTCGGCATATTGCGGATCGGATTGAGAGATTGCTGGGTGGGGCTGGGGAAGACCCGGCAGTCATGGTGCACATTGGCACCAATGACAAAGTCAGGGGGAGATGGAAGGTCCTTAAAAATGATTTTAGGGAATTAAGAGAGAAGCTCAAGTCCAGGACCTCCAAGGTAGTGTTTTCAGAAATACTACTAGTGCCAGGAGCATCACCAGAGAGACAACGGGAGCTTAGGGAGTTAAATAAGTGGCTCAGAAGCTGGTGCAGGAAGGAAGGGTTTGGGTTCATGGAGAACTGGGCCGACTTCTCTGTCAGTTACAGGCTCTACAGTAGGGACGGGCTGCACCTTAATGGGGAGGGTGAAACCGCCCTGAGGGAAAAATGGTTAGACGGCTGGAGTAGCTTTTAAACTAGGGGGAGGGTGGGGGGTCATACTAATAAGGGGGTAGATAGTGTAGATAGAGAGTGGGATATAGGAGGGGACAGTGGGGATTTAGTGGGGTCTGGGGTTAGTGAGGAAAGTAAGGAGAAGACTGGGCATAACTATACACCGATGAAAAACAACTGCTGGTAACAAGAACCTGTTACATACAAACATCAACCAAGGTAACCCAAAAATCCCGGATTTTCACTTTACAGGTAATAGTCATTTAAAATGTATTTTCACAAATTGTAGACGTCTACCTAGCAAAATGGGAGAGCTGGAGGCTATGGTAGTAGAAGAACACATAGATGTAGTTGGTGTGGCTGAGACATGGTTGGACTCTTCACATGACTGGGCTGTAAATATTGAGGGTTTTACACTATTTAGGAAAGACAGGGCCAATAGAAAAGGCGGTGGTGTGTGCCTGTATGTGAGGAGTGATCTGAAGACAAGTGTGAAACAGGCAATTGTGGGTGAGGATGGTGAGGATGTGGAAACCTTATGGGTGGAAGTTCAAAGGGATATAAACACTGAAAAAATAATAGTACTTGGTGTAATCTATAGACCCCCTAACATCACAGAGGAGATAGAAACGCAACTGTATAACCAAATAGAGCGAGCGGCACAGGCTGGTACAGTGGTCATAATGGGAGATTTTAACTTCCCAGACTGACTGGGTTCATGGTTCTGCCTCAACTTGCTGCAGGGCCATTTTATGGGCCAGTTTGTAGAAGCTCCCACTAGGGGCGATGCTCTGTTGGATCTGGTTATCTCCAATGATGCAGAGCTTGTTGGTAAAGTTACTGTTTGAGAAACACTAGGTAATAGTGACCACAACATAATTATATTCCCCCTAAACTATAAGAAGCAAACTCTGTCAGGCAGAGCAAAGACACTGAATGTCAAAAAGGCTAATTTCCCTGGGTTGAGGGCAGCATTTCAGGGCACAGACTGGGAGCAGCTACTGTCACATAATAATACTGAGGATAAATGGGAGAGCTTTAAACCCACATTGAGTAATTGTACTAATAAATTTATTCCTTTAGGTAACAAGTATAAACGGCTAAAATGAACCCCCCCCCCCCCCCATGGCTTACAGCTACTGTAAAAAGGGGCAATAAATGACAAAAAAAAAAGGACATTTGAAAATACTAATCTAAGGGGTCAGCTGGAGCATTTGTAGATTACAAAGGGCTTAATAAAATCTGTAAAAAGGAGATAAAATTTGTCAAAATGCAAAACGAACAGCAGGTAGCAAAAGAGAGCAAAACAAATCCCCAAAAATTATTTAAATATATAAATGCTAAAAAACCAAGGTCCGAGCAGGTAGGGCCTCTAAATAATGGTAAAAGGGGGGTAGTCACTAAAGATAAGGAAAAGGCAGAGTTACTAAATGTTTTTTTTCAGCTCTGTATATACAAAAGAAGAGAAAGGAGCTGATATCTGTGGTGCTGGGGCTGTTAGTACATCCAGTAATATACTCAATTGGCTAACTGTAGATATGGTCCAAGATAAGTTATATAAGGTAAATGTGAACAAGGCTCCGGGTCCAGATGGATTACACCCAAGAGTGCTAAAAGAGCTCAGTTCAGTCATTGCTGTGCCCCTGTTTATAATTTTTAAAGATTCTCTAGGTACTGGTACAGTGCCAAGTGATTGGTGCAAGGCAAACGTGGTGCCCATATTTAAAAAAAAAAGGATCTAGGTCCTTCACAGGTAATTATAGACCAGTTAGTTTAACTTCTGTTGTGGGAAAAATGTTTGAAGGACTCTTGGGTCCATTCACACATCCGTAGAATGGGACCGCATCCGTTCCGCAATTATGCAGAACGGTGCGGACCTATTCATTCTCTGTGGGGCCGGAAGAGATGCGGACAGCACACAGTGTGCTGTCCGCATCCGCATTTCCGGAGCGCGCCCCCGATCTTCCGGTCTGCAGCTCCGGAAAAAAATAAAGTATGTCCTAATAGGCATTTCTATGGAGGTGCCGGCCGGGTGTATTGAGGATCCGCAATGCACTATGGACGTGTGAATGGACCCTTAAGGGACTATATACAGGAGTACGTGACTGTAAATACTGTATTTTTTACCCCATAAGACGCAGTTCCCCTTACCCCCCCCCCCCCCCCCCAACGTGCGTGCGTGCGTGCGTGAGTGAGTAGCGGGGTCCATGAGCAGGAGAGGTGTTTTTTTTACTTTGTCATCTGAGGCATGGGGCACATCTGAGGCAATGGGGGCTGATATGAGCTGGGGGGCTGATCTGAGGTCTGTATGGGGTCTTATTTATATTGGGGCTCATATCTGCAGTCTGATTGGGGGTCATTAACTTTTGGGTGTGAGCTGAGGTCTTATTGGGGTCTTAACATTGGGGATCTGATTGTAGCTGAGGTCTGAGTTATATTGGGGGTCTGATTGCTGGTCTGACCTGAGGTCTAATGAAAAATATATTTTCTCATTGTCCTCCTCTAAAACCTAGGGGTGTCTTATGGGCTGGTGCGTCTTATAGGGCGAAAAATACGGTAATAAGTAGTAACCAGCATAGGTTTACCAAGGACATAAGTTGTCAGACTAACCTGGTTTGTTTTTATGAGGAGGTGTGTAGTAGCCTGGACAGAGGGGCGGCTGTGGATGAAGTGTTTCTGGATTTTGCAAAGGCTTTTGATACTGTCCCTCATAGACGTTTAATAGGTAAAGTAAGGTCTATAGGCTTGGAAAGTATAGTTTGTAATTGGATTGAAAACTGGCTGAAGGACCGTGTCCAGAGAGTTGTGGTCAATGATTTCTATTCAGAATGGTCGCGGGTTATAAGTGGTGTACCTCAAGGTTCAGTGCTAGGTCCTCTATTATTTAATTTATCTATTAATGATATTGAGGACGGGATTAATAGCACCATTTCTATTTTTGCAGATGACACCAAGCTCTGTAGTACTGTACAGTCTATGGAAGATGTCCACACACTACAAGCTGACTTGAACACTCTGAGTGATTGGGCATCAACTTGGCAAATGAGGTTCACCCTGGGTTCACACCTGAGCGTTTTACATTGTGTTCCTACGCGCTGTAAAACGCTCAACAAGGAGAAACCAATGCTTCCCTATGGGAATGGTTCTCACCTGGGCGTTTTACAGCACGTACGATCGCGCTGTAAAACGCCTGACGCTCAAAAAAGTTCTTGAGCTTCTTTGGGGCGTTTTGTCGCGCGTTCCCGTACATAGACTTTCGGGAACGCGCGACAATGGGCGTTCGCTTGTCTCTGCGCGATTTTAAACGCCGGTACAATCGCGCATACAGAGCGCTCCATCACGAACGCTCAGGTCTGAACCCAGGGTCAATGTGGATAAATGTAAAGTTCTGCATCTTGGTAGTAATAATCTCTGTGCATCATATGTCCTATCTAGGTGATGTAACACTGGGGAGGGGGTCACTTGTAGAGAAGTATTTGGGTCTCCTTGTAGATCGTAGATTAACTAACAGCATACAACGTCAATCAGCTGCTTCTAAAGGCCACCAGGATATTGTCATGCATAAAACGAGGCATGGACTCCCGAGGTATGGATGTAATATTACCACTTTACAAAGCGTTGGTGCGGCCTCATCTGGAATACGCAGTTTAGTTCTGGGCACCAGTCCATAGAAAGGACGCACTACAGCTGGAAAAAGTACAGAGGAGAGCGACTAAACTGATAAGGGGCATGGAGGGTCTAAGTTATGAAGAAAGATTAAAAGAATTGAATTTATTTAGTCTTGAGAAGAGACGTCTGAGGGGGGGGGACATGATTAACCTATACAAGTATATAAATGGGCTATATATGGTGAAAAACTGTTCCATGTAAAATGCCCTCTAAAGACAAGGGGGCACTGCCTCCGACTGGAGAGGAAAAAGTTCAGTCTCCAGAAGCGTCAAAGCTTCTTTACTGTAAGAACTGTGAATCTGTGGAATAGACTTCCTCAGGACGTGGTCACAGCAGGAACAGTGGACGGTTTTAAAAAGGGTTTAGATGAATTCTTAAAAGTAAACAACATTAATGCCTTTGAAAACGTGTAGAAATCTCATTTCCTTCTTGGATTCGCGTCCCCTCCTATCCCTTGGTTGAACTTGATGGACTTATGTCTTTTTTCAACTGTATCAACTATGTAACTATGTCTCTTTGTGCATTGTATTTTTCTCTTGCAGGTCTATTGATGGGTTATTTAGTCCTCGGAAGCGCAACGCACATGTCCCACTATGGAATTACACTCTCCTCCGTACTCAGGTAATATTCTGGAAAGGCCAAATGAATATACCGGATCTCAGGAGTCCTGATCATCATGAACCCTCAGATCTCCCTAGCGCCCATGGAGGAGTGACCACTTTTTTTCTGTAATGGCTATAAGAAGTAAGCCGCCAATCAGCGGCGGGGGAGGTGAGGAGCTCATGAATATCGGACTTCAAGCAGGTGTACTGGACGGATTGCAGCTGACATCTGGAGCTGCTCAGATACTGGGTTTATCCAAACGACTGGGTCAATAAAAGTAAGCGGCCCAATGTTTTTCATTAGGGTCTCTCTCACCATTTTATGCCGCCCTCAAGGCAGAACAAAACTGATTACATAATCCCTTTAAAGGGGAGGTCTGCTGTAACCAGTACATAGTTATATGTGTGTGATAGAGGGGAGTCTTCTACCTAATTGATTGAAGCAGAGCTATACTGGAAGATGCAGCCTGTCCGCACATTGCTCATTGATTTTAGAGAGTGTCCTCTAATGGTTCATGAGCTGGAGGCCGGGGAGGGGTCATCACCAGTGAACAAGTTATGTTGCTCCAAACAAATCTTAACCCCTTGATATAGCATATGTTTTGAATTTTTTTGTGTAGTGTTTGGTGTTTGTTATTTATGCTTTCATACTTTTGCACAATAAAAACATGTTTTATGGAAAATGGCATTTTTATGTCGCAGGTTTCTGAAAGCCATAACTTTTTATTTGACATCATCATAGCTTTTTTTTTGTGTGGGATGGATTGCAATTTTTGGTGGCACTATTTTTGAATACATAATACCTATGACTTTTTTTTATTTATATAGATATATATATCTAATTTTTTATTTTATTTTTTTCTTCGTTTTGGTGGTGGGGAAGCCAAAAACCCTGCAGGAATTTCTCCCATTTTGGCATTTTGTGTGTTATTTTCCCCTTACTGTTTATTCCAGGGGTTGTTACAATTGTATTGGTACTAAATATGTACCGTATTTTTCACCCTATAAGACTCACCTAGGTTTTAGAGGACAATAAGAAAAGATTTTTTTTCATTTGACCTCAGATCAGACCCCCAATGTTAATAAGACCCTCAATCAGACCTCAGGGGGTGAGATGGGGCAGCCCAGGGTGCCTCTTTCACCCTCAGGCTGAGTTCATATCTGCGTTGAGCCTTTCCGTTCTCCAGTTCCGTTATAGGAGCAGGAGAACGAAAAGGACGGATTCGGTACTTAACTGAGCCAAACAGAGCCTACGGACCCCATTATAACCTATTCCATTCGGCTCAGTTATGTGCCTAATCCGTCCTATAACGGAGCAGGAGACGGAAAGGATGAACGGCTGATGTGAACTCAGCCATAGTCAGCCATGTCTGCGGCTCTAGTGACTGACTGGGGGTGAGAGAAGCCTCAGTCAGTGTGGGGTTGCAGCTCACGTTTAGACCGCGCAGTGCTGCCGTCCGAGCGTGAGCTACTGAAAGGGTGGACATCCCTGCGTCCGTCCAGGCACTGTGCCAGATGGAGGACAGGGAGCCAGAAAACCGGACTATCCGGCACAATGGACTCTGCACTTCTTGAAGTGGATCAGTGGGGGAGCCAAGTCTGAGCAGATAGAACATTATCATTACTGATTTCAGTGCTGTGCAAAATGGCTTGACAAGAAAGAAAAGTGTCTCTACAGTGCCACCTATTGTTAGTGCAACCCCCCCCCAAAAAAAGCTCCAGATTTCTTGCATGTCCCTTTAACAACTGATAATTGAGCAAAATAACTTAAGAAAAAGTGACTTTACACTGCTTGGATTGGGGTATCTAACATTCTTACTGGTGATCAATTTTCCAGATCTTCATTGTGTATTTTATCGCTGGTATCAAGAAGCTGGATGCGGACTGGGTGGAAGGGTATTCTATGGGCTCGCTGTCACGTCACTGGCTGTTTGATCCATTCAAGTAAGAAAATACTCTTTGAGTCTCTATCATATGTTCATGTATATACTGTATTATATATATTCAGTCCTGACCTCTGATTTGCATTCTGGATATGGATTTTTTAGTTTTGTTTCTTTTTTCATATTGTATTCCAGTCATACTTACGGTACTCTCATTGGCCAGCCTTAAAGGGTTTTTCTGACTTTTTTTTACTGTCCTCACAATCTGACTGGCAGGGGTCAGACACCCGGGACCCCCACTGATCAGCTGTTTGAGGAGACCAGTGAGCCACAGCATTCTCACAGCTTAAAGGGGTAGTCTCATCACAGACAGTGGGGGCATATCGCTAGGATATGCCCCCATTGTCTTATAGGTGCAGGTCCCACCGCTGGGAACCATACCTATATCGAGAACTGAGCCCGTCAAGGTGGTGGCTGGAGGACTCCGGTCCGGCCACCACCAAGCTGGCTCCCCATAGAAGGGAATGGGAGCGTACCGCGCATGCACAGTGCGCCCTCCTTCACTTTCGGGGCTCCGTTCGCGATATAGGTGTGGGACCCTCACCTATAAGACAATGGGGGCATATCCTAGCGATATGCCCCCATTGTCCATGATGAGACAACCCCTTTAACCTAGGCCAGTGATGTCACATTCATCGGTAACATGGCCCATGCGCAACTCAGTCCCATTCAAATGAATGGGATCTGATCTGCGATACCAAGCACAACCGCTATACAGTGTACTGTACTGTGCTTGGTAAGCTGTGAGAGGCCACAACACTCAATGGAGTGCTGCGGTTTCCTCAAGCAGCTGATCAGCAGGGGTCTCAGGTGTCGGACCACCTCCGATCAGCTACTGATGACCTATCCTGAGGATAGGTCATCAGTATAAAAAAAAGTTGGAAAGCTTCCTTTAAGGGGTTCTCTTGTTTCAAAATGATTTTTTTTCATCTGCGTAGAGTTCTCCAAACACTGCATGTTGTTGCCTCATATACCTATTTTTCATGTCCGCAATGCATCACTGCATCCCGCCAGGAACTTGCTGACTTCTTCAGCTTCGTGTTTAGTTTTCTTACCAGTCCCAACCTGCTTTACTCTAAATGTTTGTCAGGCCTTGCTCCACTTAGCTAACATGGACAGGGGATTGGTTAGAAATCCCCACAGGAAGCTGATGAAACAGGAAGTGCTGCATGTAAACATCTTTCCAGGAGGCACTGATGCTGAGAACAGGGGAAGGAAAGTATATGAAGCAAGAATATGCTGTGTTTGGGGTGCACAGGCTGTTTTTGTTTTCAGGCTCCACAGACTACTATGACAAAAGGCTAAACCCATGCTAAAATGTACTATGTATTTAATACCTGTACATAAAATATATTAAAAACAACCCTAACATTTACTTTTGTAAATTGAGCCTCTTTATTATTTTCTGGTCTCTTGTTATGCACAGAATGGTCACTAGATGGTGCTATTTAGTTCATGCCTATATATATAAACGTGGACTTTTGAGATATTGGCGTGGTCATGTCACCACAGTGTGCCCTCTGTCTTCATATTATATAACAGGGTGGCTGATTTCCAGTCCTAGAGGCACAGAAATGACTGGCCCTTCTGGAGTCCACAATCACTTAACCATTTAAACATGGTTGCCACAACTAAGGATTGATAAAGGGTTGTTCCCATCTTGTAAAGTGATGGCATGTTGTCGGGATAGGCCATCACTTTGACGGAAGGGAATCTGACCTCTGGGACCCCCACTCATCCTGGTAATGAAGGTGCAGCAGTGTTCCTATAGCTCTCCATCTGCTTTATTTTTATCTAATCTATGTAGGGTATGGGAGGAGGACAGCCAGGGCTGCCAAAGTTTCAAATATGCCGCCATTGTGTCAGTTTGAATTGCGGTGATCTTCTTGCTTCATTTTTTATGCACATTGGTGCCCTGGCCACCACTTTATGGGAAATGCAAGCTGGCCCTGTACATGTGAATTTCCCTGCTCAGATGTATCGGCGTTAGCCCTGCTGTGCGGGGAAAACGTAGGGGGGCACGTAGTGCCATAGGGGGTGTGAGGAGATGTGTAGTCTGTCTGCATCAGCTGTACTCTGTATTAGTGGTTTAGAGCAGTGTTTCCCAACCAGTGTGCCTCCAGCTGTTGCAAAACTACAACTCCCAGCATGCTCGCACAGCCAAAGGCTGTCCATGCATGCTGGGAGTTGTAGTTTTGCAACAGCTGGAGGCACACTGGTTGGGAAACACTGGTTTAGAGCATGGAGTGGATGTGCAGGGGGTTTTCCCCCTTTTTAGGGGAGTCTCCTGGGCCTCTCCTCTGCACCCTGTTATGTTGTTATGCCCTCTTGCCAGTCACCTACGACCATACACTGGAAACATTGTATTACTGCTATACTTGCTATATGTAAATTAGAAGCTCTTTGTGCATTTTTGATCAAAATAGTGTTGGGCCCATCTACCAGAGACAAGGTGGCTTCCAGCAGACGGGGCCTACACTGATCAGATTTGCCTCTACAATGCAAAAGAAAGTTACCCCAGTACTTCCAAACTATGGATAAAAAGAGGAGGTTCTGGTCCAACTAATTTAGCATTGTACATTTGGGGGAGTGGCTGCCCCCTTTTGGATCATGAACTCCCGCCCATAGGAGTATGATGTAGCTGTATTCCACATTGCCCTTAAATTTGTAGGCAAAAAGCCCAGAGGAGGCAAGTCTGATAGCGTAGGTCCCATCTGTTGGAAGAATGTGTGCTGTTACTTGTAGTCCCTGTTTGCTCTTACATCGCAGCCATGATAGCTTGCATTTGCACCTCTTTTTTTATACATAGTTTGGAGGTGCTTTTCTAACTTTCTTTTGTATTCTAGCTTTTTTTTTTTTTTTTTTAGGTCAGAATGAAATAGAAAACATTCCTAAAGAGCTTCCTGTCCAATTGGTGAATTTTCAGTTTAGATGAAAGCAGGCAAATGGCTAAAGTGCTTTTCAGTACCTGCTGTACAATCATTTTGTGACCCCCATCGTGGATGATGGGCCCTCCAGGGCCCCCGGCAGTCGTGGTTATAGCACATTATTCAGATCGCGTTGTCTCATCCTCTCTATCCCCGAGCATAAAATACTTGTGATCTGTCCTTCTTTTAGGCTGTTTCTGTCGGAGGAGATGACGAACCTTGTCGTTGTGCACTGGGGGGGACTGATCCTCGACCTGACGGCCGGATACCTTCTCTTCTTTGATGTCACACGTCCCTTCGCCATGTTTTTTGTTTCTTACTTCCACTGCATGAACTCTCAGCTTTTCAGCATAGGTGAGTACTTTCCTTGTGTGTAACTGTCTGTAAATGGAGGGGGGTATGTAGACCCCCTATCTATCGTACCATAACCCTCCTCCTTCTGCACTATGACTCTAAATTCATGTGAAAGTTGTTGTTTTTGGCACTTATATTAGGTTCCAGGTGTCCAGCTGACACAGAGGGGGGGATATACTTTACAGCAGCCGCATGGACCATAGACGCAATGGGCAAGAGACATTCATTGACTTCTATGGGAGAGTTTTGTAGACCTGTGCAGGGAGGGGGAGTGGATAAGCTGTCACCATCAGCTATTGTGAATGGTGGATCCTGTGTGATCTGTCTAATCTATCGCTGTAATCCTGCATGTGATGATAAATAGATGACTGCTGAGAAGTGATCTCCACAGAACAGGAAGGATTAGCATATCGATCTGCAAAATACTGATAACTTCCGTGTGCATTCAGTATTTTTATTGGTCCCGTCAATAGAAAGGACTACTCTCGTCTGCAGATAGGGACCAGAAAAGGACCTGCACAGAGAGTTTCAGATTGGGCAAAACAAGCGGATGTGGCCACATAGAAATGCAAGGGTCAATGAAAACAAACTGATGCCACAATAAAGAGAATTTACGGCCATTTTTGCAGGATTATTACCTTTGTCCATGATTGCACTCCACCTGGTCTCTTACTCCCTGTCTTCCGTACTTACGGCCTCCTCACAGGCATGTTCTCATACACTATGTTGGCCACCAGCCCGCTGTTCTGCTATCCGGATTGGCCCCGACGACTGGTGTCTAGGTTACCCCGCTGTTTGCACTGGGCACTTCCTCACACGCAGCCACCGCAGAAGAGCTCCGAATGTGTCTACCCAGGACAGAAGGGAAAGGGCTCGCCAGGCCTACGACAGAAACTAGGAGCCATCTTCACTGTTATCTACATAGCCGAACAGCTCTTCCTGCCCTACTCCCATTTTGTCACCCAGGTGAGCGCTCACAGATGTCGCCGTTCTTAATGTCTGATAATGGTGTGGCACATCGCTAAAATATACCATAACACTATGATCCAACACGATGGAGGACAAAAGAGGGTCAGTTTGGCCTTCATTCGGGCCGATATTCAACGTTATACCTTTTTTTGTGTAGTACAGAAGTATACAGTAAAATATATTTATTTATCTACACATCCATCCTAAACCTACAAACAGGTTCTGTCTTCATTAATTATATTCTGCATTGTGATTTAAAGGGTTACAATAACTGGACAAATGGCCTTTACGGTTACTCGTGGGATATGATGGTGCATTCACGCTCACACCAGCATGTGAAGATTACCTACAGAGATGGAGTCACTGGGGAAGTTGGATTTCTTAACCCAGGGGTGAGTATAGGATTTTAAGGATACCAGAAAAGTCTGGAAAATTGGGATCCTTTAACATTGGGATCCTTTAACATAAAGCTCTGCGGGCTCGGCCCCGACCTCTAAAGCCCTGCGCGCTCGGGCCCGGCCTCTAAAGCCCTGCGCGCTCGGGCCCGGCCTCTAAAGCCCTGCGCGCTCGGGCCCGGCCTCTAAAGCCCTGCGCGCTCGGGCCCGGCCTCTAAAGCCCTGCGCGCTCGGGCCCGGCCTCTAAAGCCCTGCGCGCTCGGGCCCGGCCTCTAAAGCCCTGCGCGCCCCGGCCCCGGCCTCTAAAGCCATGCGCGCCCCGGCCCCGCCTCTAAAGCCATGCGCGCCCCGGCCCCGGCCTCTAAAGCCCTGCGCGCCCCGGCCTCTAAAGCCCTGCGCGCCCCGGCCCCGGCCTCTAAAGCCCTGCGCGCCCCGGCCCCGGCCTCTAAAGCCCTGCGCGCCCCGGCCCCGGCCTCTAAAGCCCTGCGCGCCCCGGCCCCGGCCTCTAAAGCCCTGCGCGCCCCGGCCCCGGCCTCTAAAGCCCTGCGCGCCCGGCCCGGCCTCTAAAGCCCTGCGCGCCCCGGCCTCTAAAGCCCTGCGCGCCCCGGCCTCTAAAGCCCTGCGCGCCCCGGCCTCTAAAGCCCTGCGCGCTCGGCCCCGGCCTCTAAAGCCCTGCGCGCTCGGCCCCGGCCT
The DNA here is from genome assembly GCF_014858855.1 of Bufo gargarizans. Classification (NCBI taxonomy): domain Eukaryota; kingdom Metazoa; phylum Chordata; class Amphibia; order Anura; family Bufonidae; genus Bufo; species Bufo gargarizans. Next base: position 76,895,924 of record NC_058081.1, read on the forward strand.
CTAAAGCCCTGCGCGCTCGGCCCCGGCCTCTAAAGCCCTGCGCGCTCGGCCTCTAAAGCCCTGCGCGCTCGGCCCCGGCCTCTAAAGCCCTGCGCGCTCGGCCCCGGCCTCTAAAGCCCTGCGCGCTCGGCCCGCCCTGTGCTGACATAATTGTTCTTCAGGTTTTTACACAAACTCGACGCTGGAAGGATCATTCCGACATGCTGAAGCAGTATGCCACCTGCCTGCAAGGCCTGCTAGGAGCTTATAATATATCCGAGCCTGAAATATACTTTGATGTATGGGTGTCAATCAATGACCGCTTCCAGCAGAGGTAAGTACACTGGAGCAATATGGAGTAATATGACCTAAATAACTCCTGAACACAGTAGACATGTATGGATTCTCTGACAGGTTGTATGACCCCACGGTGGACGTTGTGAAAGCCGAATGGTCCCCCTTCCACAAAACTCCTTGGGTTAAACCGTTACTGGTAGACCTGTCACCGTGGAGAGCCAAATTCCAGGAAGTTGAGGACAGTTTGGATAATCAGACCGATGTGGTGTTCATTGCAGATTTCCCAGGTAATGTTGGAGGCCTTGGCACTTTGTTATGGTCCACCCACTGCTGGGGAGTGACACTGCCATAGTAAATACTCATCGCCCATTGTCACCGGGGCTTGCCCTTAGAATGCAGACATTGTCAGACTCTGGAGGGACACGCCCTGTTGACAAGGGGAATAGTACAACCAGTTTCCGCTTTAGCAATACATTTCCAGTAGGAATAACTGAGGAATTGCACAAATCAGAGTTCTAGCGCTATTATATAGTAGGGGATACAGGGATTTACTATAACAAACAGGAGATTTGACAGGCCATCTTTAATCGTACCCCCATTTTTTTTATGTTTTATTTTTATTTCTATCCACTCTGGATGATAGGCCTTCACTTGGAGAATTTTGTGAGTGAGGATCTGGGTAACACCAGTATCCAGGTGCTGCAAGGTGAAGTCAATGTGGAGATTGTGAAGGACGCCAAGAACGTCACCCTGACACCGGGAGAGGGCATGCAGGTGAGCGCTGATTCAGGGTCTGCTTTCTTGCTTGTAAACTTGTGATACACGGTTGGACACTGTGTGCAGGGACACCATGTTCTCTTCCTTGGTTCCTTTTTGTAACTTAACATTCACCTTCGTCAGGGCTGTAACTGTAGGGGAAGCCGCTGCTTTGGTTCCCTGACCCAGAAGGGGCCCATCCAGTAAGAGGAGGACTAAAAGATTTTGTCAGGGCCCCCTCAACAGTATTACACAATGAAATTATATACAGTGACAGTATAGACGGTGTAGGAAACAGATGGAACAGCTTCCGGGCCTGGCCTGAGAGAGCGATCTTTACTAGCCACAGGAATGGGGGCGGCATAAATGGAAGGGGTTGCGAACAAATTACTGGGAGAGGGGGCCCCATTAAAAAATTTGCTGTGGGGCCCAGTCATTTCTAGCTACGCCACTGACCATTTTTTAAAAAGTGTTAGAAATGGTAAAAAAAAAAAAAATTCAAATTTAGTTTATTTATTGATTTTATTATTTATTTTTATTTTATCACAAAAAAGCCGCCAAAGTTCCTGCCTCTCGAAGCACTATTCACTACACCGCAGCCACGTATGTGGTGTACGGATACTGGTTTGTATTACACTGTAAGTGCTGCAGTGACTTCTCCTGCCTGCGCCCTGCACTGTGCAGAGTTTCCAGCAGAGCGAGGACAGGCAGGAGCAGCGATGTCCTGTGCGGGGCTCCTGCCTGTTCTTACTGACCTGCGCAGGAATGTCTGCCTAGGACATGGGTGCAGGGTATGGGCAGGAGATGTACTCCTGTCGGGACAGCGCTGACTTCAGCACATATAATATAAATCGGTACATACATGGCTACGGTGTACGAATTCTCTCTGCGCTGTGCGACACAGGGGGGGGCCTCTTTTTGTGATAAAATTAGAAAAGCAATAACTAAACTAAGTTAGAAAAAAGAAGCAAATTTAAGGGAAGGTTTAGGTGCACTTTTGAGCTGGTCATGCACATAAAATGTCCGTCAGCCGAATGGTCGTACACATGCATGTGCTCTAAATTGGGAGAGGGTAATTAGCCACTGCCAGGCACCTCTGAGATTCGGACATGTTGAAATCAAACAGCCCTGCCCGATCCTTCTCTCCCAGTGACATCAGCTGTTGGGGGGAGGCCCCAGTGCACATTAGATGCTCGGCTGGACCTGCTGGGTTTGGACATCTTTAATCTTCTGTATATAGCTAGCTTTACGTTGCTTCTGTCAGGCTGATCGCTCACCAGCACGTTGGCAGAAGGGCAGAATTTGGGTGACTGTATGTCCTTGACTTTGCCCTTGGTCAATATCCTTGGGCACCTCGCACTGGTAGTGGAATCTGTATCCAATGCCACCTTTCTGTCTTGCCAGTTGCCAGCAGGAGAATACCACAAGGTGTACACCGTGTCACCGGGGCCCTCGTGTTACATGTACCTTTATGTGAATACCACAGCGGTGACCCTGGAACAGAACCTCACCCGACTGCAGGAGCTGAAGGAGAAGGTGGAGAATGGGAGTGGTAAGTGATCCCTATCGTTAGCGCTGAGGTATTGAATCTGTTTGTAAAACGCAAATCTCACATTAGCCGGAATGGTTGTTTTTTCCAGCTTTTTAGGTTTTAGCTGACATTTTGCAGCATCCACCTTGTACTTTTGTATGGGTGGGGAGATGCAATGCCTGAAAGTTGCAGTGCAGCAGAGTACACTGCATTATACACATCGGAGTCACATTATTATGACCACTTCCTACACCGGCAGCACATCGCTCATGAATGAAGTCACGTGTGGTGAACTGCTAGGTGTGTGATAGGCGGTCTGCACATGTCTCCCACGTTGGTGTCATGGGTAAAAGGAGTTGCAGTCTAGGGATGGTTAATGGCTTTTGTGAACTGTTCTCGGGCTACTGTAGTGAAAGTGTATGGCGAGTGGACAAATGGCGAAAAAAGTTTGAAAAAACCGTAGCACTCCAATCTGCTTCTGTTTGGTGCTAATAAATATACGATTGGAGTGCTATGTTTTTTTTCAAACTTTTTCGGTAATTGAGGGGTTCCTTGGGCCGGGGCCTGACACCGTGAGCACCGCCGCCAAATGATGGACTAACATATGCCAGTAAGTGGTGCTGTCCTTTCTCTATGCTTTAGAGTGGACAAATGGCGCCATTGTGAATAAGCGAAGTGGAAACTGCGGAGCCATTGATGTGAGAGGTGGATGTCAGCTATGAGGGTGGACTGACCGGCTTCAGTGGAGCAGCTCACCACCAAAATGAACCAGGAGGCCCCCAGACATGTGTCTAACCCAACAGTGCAGTGAACCCTACTGCGTATGGGGCTCTGCAGCAGACAGACGGTCACTGCTCCTCTGCTAATGAAGTTGTATCAGCAGAAAAGGCTTTAGTTTTCGGGGCAGTATCGGCATTGGACCTCCGCTGATTGGTAAAGAGTTCCAATGAGTCACATTTTCTGCTTCAGTGAACGGATGGATGTTGACGTGTCAGTTGAGAAACATCAGAGAACAAGCGCCCTGCAACCATTGCTGGAAGAACACAAGATGGTGGTGGCAGCGTTATGGTCTGGGGAATGTTTTCGTGGCATTCTCTGGGCCACTCATCCATGTGGAAGGCAGTCTCAACCGAATCCATCCTTGAGGATCATGTACACCCATATATGCCGATTGTTTTTCCTGAGACGGATGAATCTTAAAGCAGACTATTCAACATGTAACACAGCTAGAAAAGTCCGACCAAGACTTCCAAGTACTACCCTGCTCCGTAATTCCTCAGACTTGAACCCAATTGAGCATCTGTGGGAACACCTCCATTGTCGTGTTCGCTCTATGGATCCTCCGCCACGAACCCTTCAGCAGCTGTTGGACGGACTGCAGTCAGCATGGCTCCAGATACCTGTGACCACCTACCAGGACCTTACTGAGTCACTCCCAGCCCGTCTACCTGCTGTCCGGGCTGCACACAGTGGTAACTCTGGATATTACAAGGTGGTCAGAATAACGTGACTTGACTGGGTATGATCCGAGCAAGGAGCAACATACTGTATTCTGAATGCAGCTCTGGACTATATACAGCATATATGTGTACATAAATGGGTTTTCGGAGACTTTGATATTGATGGTCTGACTCCCAGCACCCTGACTGATCAGCTAAGGGTGTCAGTAGTTGGGCTCCGAATGATGGTCTATCCTACGGATTGGCCATCAGTGTCAAAGTCGCTGAGAACTCCTTTTAGCCAAGACATACTGGGCTCTATGAGCATTACAGGGAGTGCAGAATTATTAGGCAAATGAGTATTTTGACCACATCATCCTCTTTATGCATGTTGTCTTACTCCAAGCTGTATAGGCTCGAAAGCCTACTACCAATTAAGCATATTAGGTGATGTGCATCTCTGTAATGAGAAGGGGTGTGGTCTAATGACATCAACACCCTATATCAGGTGTGCATAATTATTAGGCAACTTCCTTTCCTTTGGCAAAATGGGTCAAAAGAAGGACTTGACAGGCTCAGAAAAGTCAAAAATAGTGAGATATCTTGCAGAGGGATGCAGCACTCTTAAAATTGCAAAGCTTCTGAAGCGTGATCATCGAACAATCAAGCGTTTCATTCAACATAGTCAACAGGGTCGCAAGAAGCGTGTGGAAAAACCAAGGCGCAAAATAACTGCCCATGAACTGAGAAAAGTCAAGCGTGCAGCTGCCAAGATGCCACTTGCCACCAGTTTGGCCATATTTCAGAGCTGCAACATCACTGGAGTGCCCAAAAGCACACTGTGTGCAATACTCAGAGACATGGCCAAGGTAAGAAAGGCTGAAAGACGACCACCACTGAACAAGACACACAAGCTGAAACGTCAAGACTGGGCCAAGAAATATCTCAAGACTGATTTTTCTAAGGTTTTATGGACTGATGAAATGAGAGTGAGTCTTGATGGGCCAGATTGATGGGCCCGTGGCTGGATTGGTAAAGGGCAGAGAGCTCCAGTCCGACTCAGACGCCAGCAAGGTGGAGGTGGAGTACTGGTTTGGGCTGGTATCATCAAAGATGAGCTTGTGGGGCCTTTTCGGGTTGAGGATGGAGTCAAGCTCAACTCCCAGTCCTACTGCCAGTTTCTGGAAGACAACTTCTTCAAGCAGTGGTACAGGAAGAAGTCTGCATCCTTCAAGAAAAACATGATTTTCATGCAGGACAATGCTCCATCACACGCGTCCAAGTACTCCACAGCGTGGCTGGCAAGAAAGGGTATAAAAGAAGAAAATCTAATGACATGGCCTCCTTGTTCACCTGATCTGAACCCCATTGAGAACCTGTGGTCCATCATCAAATGTGAGATTTACAAGGAGGGAAAACAGTACACCTCTCTGAACAGTGTCTGGGAGGCTGTGGTTGCTGCTGCACGCAATGTTGATGGTGAACAGATCAAAACACTGACAGAATCCATGGATGGCAGGCTTTTGAGTGTCCTTGCAAAGAAAGGTGGCTATATTGGTCACTGATTTGTTTTTGTTTTGTTTTTGAATGTCAGAAATGTATATTTGTGAATGTTGAGATGTTATATTGGTTTCACTGGTAAAAATAAATAATTGAAATGGGTATATATTTGTTTTTTGTTAAGTTGCCTAATAATTATGTACAGTAATAGTCACCTGCACACACAGATATCCCCCTAAAATAGCTAAAACTAAAAACAAGATAAAAACTACTTCCAAAAATATTCAGCTTTGATATTAATGAGTTTTTTGGGTTCATTGAGAACATGGTTGTTGTTCAATAATAAAATTAATCCTCAAAAATACAACTTGCCTAATAATTCTGCACTCCCTGTATTGTTGAATCCACTTTTTGCTTTGCTTTCCAGAAACCTCACCCCTGCCACCCGAATTACAGCCTCTCATCTCCGGAGCAGTGGAAGATCTCAACGTGTCGGATCCCCTGGTGCTCACCTACCTCCGCAGACAGAGGCGGATAGAAGAGTCAGAACGCAGGCGAAACACAACCGTAATCCAGAGATTTCACAGATTTCTCAATAAAAAGTATTATCTCCTGCGACGAAGGTAAGTGTCTGCACTTCATGAACACTGCACCGCCATATAATAACACCCCGTGTCCATCAATGGGAGTCTTGGGCTACTTTCACATCAGCGTTTTTTATGCAGCTTTTGAGATCCGACAGAGGATCTCAAAACCTGAATAAGGCTACTTTCACACTAGCGTTCGGGCGGATCCTTCTGCATTAAAATGGTAAAAAAAAAGCTAAGTGTGAAAATAGCCTCGGACGGATCCGTCCAGACTTTCAATGTAAAGTCAATGGGGGACGGATCCGCTTGAAGATTGAGCCACATTGTGGCATCTTCAAACGGATCCGTCCCCATTGACTTACATTGTAAGTCTGGACGGATCCGCACGCCTCCGCACGGCCAGGCGGACACCCGAACGCTGCAAGCAGCGTTCAGCTGTCCGCGCGGAGGCGAGCGGAGCGGAGGCTGAACGCCGCCAGACTGATGCAGTCTGAGCGGATCCGCTCCATTCAGACTGCATCAGGGCTGGACGGCTGCGTTCGGGTCCGCTCGTGAGCCCCTTCAAACGGAGCTCACGAGCGGACCGACGAACGCTAGTGTGAAAGTAGCCTAAAACTCTTCCGTTTCGTTTAATACCTCCGGATGCATCCTTTTTGTCTGGATCCGGTATTAAATAGAAACTGAACAAATCGGATCCGGCATTAAAATCATTGTAAGTCAGTTGGTGCCAGATCAGGTTTTTTTTTTCCGTTACCGATAAAAACGGATCCGGCACCATTGACTTACATTGATTTTCATGCCGGATCCAGTTTGTTCAGTTTTGCAGACCGGACACAAAACCGCAGTTTACATCAGTTTTGTGTCTGGTCAAAAAACTAAGCAAACCGTAACAAAATGCATCCTGATCTGATTTCTTCTGTTTTGTCCCCGTTGACAATGGAATCGGGACAAAACTGAAGTGTTTTGCCCCGGTTTTGAGATCCTCTGCCGGATCTTAAAACCGGAATGCAAAACGCATATGTGAAAGTAGCCTTACTATAATATACCAGGGTGTTGCGTCTGCCGGGATTGGACTTTTCATGTGAAAAAATTGGCTGGACTTCACCAGTTTGCACTGGCAGAACCATAGCTATACAGGTTTTTGCTGGAACAAGGGCATCTGTCAGCAAACTTGACCTAATGAAAACAGCTGACCTGTTGCATGTGCCCTTTGCAGGCGAAGGCATCTGTGTTGGTCCCATGTTCATATGTGCCCGCATTGCTAAGAAAAATTATGTTTTATTATATGCAAATGAGCCTCTAGGGGCAACGGGGGCGTTGCTGTTACACCTAGAGGCTCCGCGCTCTCTGCAACTGCTGCGTCCTCTGCACTTTGACCAGGACCAGGACCAGGCAGTGAAAACATCATCAAACCTGCCACTGTCAAAGTGGAGAGGAGGCAGCAGTTAGTGAGAGCGGAGCCTCTAGGTGTAATGACAACGCCCCCGTTGCTCCTAGAGGCTCACTTGCATATATTAAAATTTTATTTTTCTCAGCAATGCGGGCAGATATGAACATGAGACCAATACAGATGCCTTCAGCTGCCAAGCACAGATGCCAGCTTCATAGGTACAAATCTGCTGCCTGATGCCCTTTAACCAGTCCAGGGTTTGGCTGATCATAGTAGATGGAGGTATTACATAATTCAGATGAATGAGTGAGCACCGCTGCGTATCGCTGGCACTCTGGCTCATCTACGGCTGATAGCTGAGAGCACCAGAATGCGGTGATTCCATGCCTCTAATACCGGCTAGAAATAGGGTGAGAGAGCGGAGCCGTATGACCAGTGGCCGCCGTTATCTCAGTATGTCTGTTCTGTGACTCCGTACATGTAAATAACATTCCTCCAGGCCTGGGAATGGGAGTTAGTTTAGTCTGCACTGGCCGATCCCACCCACAGAATACAGATGAGACCCCGGGTCACTGCTCACCCCGCAGAGGAGACTCCTTATCGAAGTATCAGACCAGAGGGAAGTTCAGCATTTCCTCACTGAGCAGCAGCGGATGAATGTGACTACAGCTTATATCCTCGCAGCTCGAACGTCACCGGAGAGAATGTGAGTGTGTAACAGTGCTGCCATTTCCTAGAGAGGTGCCACTAATGTCCAGTCGCTAGACCTCCGGCTGTAGTGACACTGTAACTCCCAGCATGCATACTTGCTCTGCTCTTGTAAGAACTCTTATAGAAATGAATGGAGCATGCTGGGAGTTGTAGTTTCAGAACAGCTGCAGGGCCGAAGGTTGCTGACCCCTGTGCTAGAAGAATTCATGGCAGACCTTGAGGCTGAGCAGGCACGAGGTATATGCAGGGGTCACAACAGCGAGCGTCCTGTCCCATCTGTTTACCAGGCACAGCTCTGGACATCGTGTAGTGGCTGTGCCTGGTACTAAAGCTTAGCTCCTTTCCAGTGCAGTACCAGGCACAGCCACTTCAAAATGTTTGGCGCTGTTCCCAGTGCACAGTCACGAGGACAGGACCCAGAACATTCTGGAGTGCTGCAGCCTCTTCGTTCGGCTGATTGTGGGGTTGCTGGGAATCGGACTCCCACCAGTCTGTTATTGATGACCTAAAGAACTAAACGACCGCTATTATATAAATGATTATGATATCATTTATATGTGCTCCATTATTGACAGCTGGGGGGTTAACGGGGTTGGGTCATGGGAATGTGACAAAGATGGCGCTGGGCACTAATAGATGGTGATGGGGGGGCGCAGCTAAAAGCAAGCGGCAACGGTGACCTGCTGCGCGGCCTGCTATTGGCCGCACCCCCCATCGCCGATTTTCTCTGCATGATGGGGAGATGCGGCAACAGCCATGGAGGGAGCCGGAAGGACACAGGTGTTGGGGACCAGGTAAGTATTCTCTGTATTAGGGCCTGGTCATTGTGTGTGATTGGGGGGTTACAGGTTTGGATAACCCCTTAAGAATACATTGTGTAGTATCTGTAAATGAGTTTAAACTAGTGCCACCATATTATTCTGTAGGTTTCTGGCATGTCACCCCAGTCTCATGACAACACGCCGAAAAAAAATGCAGTTTATAATGATATTCCTTCCCACCATTTTCTAGTGACAAAATCCTGTAGTACCCAACAGCAACCACAAGGAGGAGCATTACAGGAAGCAATATGCTGCGTTTGGATGGACAGATAGGGCTGAACGTCCTACACTAAGCAGTGTTGCTGCAATTCTGCATTTTGTGGTCTGTGGGGATTTACTAAAATAATTCCTGCCGTATGGGACACATTATGTTAGATCTGTGCATTGCCAGGTGCCGAACTCGACCAAAAAATGGTCGATGTAAAAAAGTGCATTAGATCCGACCAAAGCAGAGGTTAAAGGGGGAGTCTGTTACCAAAATGCCGCTGTTGGCGCTACTTACATAAAGCCGTAGCACAAATAAACATGATTTAAAATGGTACCTTTGTTCCTATGTTCATAAGCAGCAAAAACATGGTTTCAATAATATGCAAATGAGGGCATTCGGGCAGTAAGTGCCCATGCCCCTCTGCATGCATAACTCGTCCCTAACCCCTTGTGTCATCCAGTTGAGTGGCCCAGATCCCATGCTTGTGCAGTTCACCGCCAGGCCTGGGTATGCGCACTGTGATGACCACTGTAAGCATCGGCATCGCTCCCAGCAGTGCACATGCGCAGGTGGCGCCGGGCCTGGCGGTGAACTGCACACACACAGGACCTCGGCCACTAAACAGGGTGACGCAAAGGGATTACAGGGCAGGCCAGACAAGGGGTTAGGGAGGAGTTATGCATGCAGAGGGGCCTGGGCACTTACTGCCCGAACCCCGCTCCTGGGCGCTTGCGAGACCACCTTGCATATCATTAAAACAAAGTTTTTGCTGCTTATGAACATCTGAAGAAAAGAACAAAGGTACCATTTAAACCATGTTTATTTGAGCTTCAGTGTTATGTAAGGCTCCATTCACACGTCCGCAAAATGGATCCGCATCCGTTCCGCAATTTTGCGGAACGGGTGCAGACCCATTCATTTTCAATGGGGCTGGAATGTGCTGTCCGCATCCACATTTGCGGATCCGCACTTCCGCATCCGTTTCCGCAAAAAAATAGAACATGTCCTATTCTTGTCCGCAATTGCGGACAAGAACAGGCATATTCTATTAGTGCCGGCAATGTGCGGTCCGCAAAATGTGGAACGCACATTGCCGCTTTCCGTGTTTTGTGGCTCCGTGTATCCGCAAAACACATTGCGGACGTGTGAATGGAGCCTTAGAGGTGCAGAAGGTGACATTTTGGTGACAGACTCCCCTTTAAAGATGCAAACAGTTCCTCGCTGTAGATAGTGTGCACCCACCAGGCTAGAGTACAGGGTCAAATATTTGCACCGCCATATGGTACAAGATAGGAGTGGAGGTAAATAGAATATGATGGTAGTAAAATTGTGAAATAGCTAAGCAAGATGTACACCGGGGGTACTTCGGGCCTCTGGTATATTTGTACTTAGCAGTTCTCCAATGTGCAGCTGACTGCTCGCTATCCTTCCCAACTCCCACATACACGGTCTGTGCAGCCAAACATGTATTCAATGGGGGAGAGAAGAAAACCTCTGCCAGGCACAGCTGGCGGCTCAGGTGCAGATGTGCTTCTCTCCTGTCATCTGGCGGGAGCTCCTCACACCTTTGACGAGGCTTAGCCAAACTGCAACTCCCGCCATGCCCTGCTGTAGGCTGATAGCTGTAGACTGTCCGGGCATGATGGGAGTTGTAGTTTTGCAACAGCTGGAGAGCCTCAGGTTGGCCATCCCTGCCTTAGACTCCTCTGACACCCCAGCTGTTGTGAAACTACAATTCCCAGCATGCTTCATTCATTTCTGTGAGAGTTTGGAGAAGAGCAGAGCAAGTTGTAGTTTCACAACAGCTGGAGTGGCGGAGGTTGCCTACACGGTCTATGGCTAGCTTTAGGCCAGGACTACACAGCGACCTGTAACCACACATAATAAAAGTGCAGTCCTGGCCTACTTTCTGGTTACTGTTGCCCAATGTGTATGTAAGATGACTGTATGGGATCTTTTCTACTTTTCATAAGGTATGTTCCCTCGTTTGCCAGGTCTTGTGTGTCCACCAAATGGCTGCTGATGGAGGGTTATGTGACCAGGCAAATCACCCCCCCTGTGCATACACTGCGCTTGTACTGTTTGGTGCAGCGCTTAGTCACACACCCTCCATCCAGATATGGACAGGACCTCTATGCGAACACCGCTGAAGATTTGCCCAATAAGGTGACGTTGTTGATATTCTGTGCTCTTGCCTTATGAAATATAGCAATGTACATATAGTCATCGAACCTACACAGTGGCCACATGGAGCAGCTCTGTAGTATATTACCACTGCGAAAAAACTCACTTTATAGGTTTTCTCTTCTGCAGTTTTCTTATGACGACCATTTCTCTCCGGAATCTCGCATTCGGAAAGCCGCCCCTGGAGCAGCTGGCCGCAGAGGTGGCCTTTGCCAACATTAAGTATGAGGAGCAAAGACAGCAGGAAGGGAAGCAGCAGGACCACACTGTGAGCGAACCTACAGAGCTGTGACCACTTACCCTTCACTGCGCCGGACTGTTTGTGTTTTTATACAGAGTTTTAACTGATACTTTTCTACGTGGATTTTACACTACATGATGCAGCAAAAATAAAGATATTACTACTTTACCACAACTCGAGGAGCCTATATTACAGCTGGTGCATATTCATAACCGACTATGTCCTACACGTGCATTCAGTCCAGGAGGCCGCGGGTAATGGCCACCCCTCCCACAGCAGACATTGACCTGAACTCACAGCATTATGACTTAGGAAGCTGTGAGTTCCTGACCGCGGTTGTACGCTTAGCATTGAGAGTTACTGCAGCTCTGTCACATATGCAATACATAATAGGCCATTCATTCTGGAAGGTAGCCCTTACAATGCCAATTCACATTTCATAGGAACAGCTCTGTGCCATCTGGCCCATGATTCAGAGTACATTACCAAGCAACTAGTCTTAACATGCAGACTGCTAGGAAGCCTCTACCACACAAGCTTAAAGGGGTTTGTGCTATTTCACCATTTGCACAGCAAGATGGAGTAAGTACCGGCTCCAGATGGGCAGGCTTAATGAAGCAGTCCCAGACATTTGGATTTTGACCCATTAGAAAGTGACTAGTAAGACTAGCTTCACCAGTTTCCATTGTATACCTATTTGTGAGTTAACCCCTCCCTTCTGATTCTCAGTCAACACCAACTCTCTAAACACAGCATCCTGTTGACAAGAAGCCAATATCTCTATGGCAGCCTAAATGTCAGTCTCTTAGGAATGACTACAACTTCCTACCCTAGTCACAGATCAGAGTGCTGGTCACATGACCGCAGAGGACCAGAAGGGAGGTTATAACACACAAAAGCTCTGATAAGATTACCTTCAGTAGAGATAACGTGCACCTTTTCAACTGGTCAAAAGTTTGTCCCACACATTTTGTATTTTGACCCATTAGAAAGTCACTAGTAAGACTAGCTTCACCAGTTTCTATTGTATACCTATTTGTGAGTTAACCCCTCCCTTCTGATTCTCAGTCAACACCAACTCTCTAAACACAGCATCCTGTTGACAAGAAGCCAATATCTCTATGGCAGCCTAAATGTCTGTCTCTTAGGAATGACTACAGAAGTAACCAACTTCCTACCCTAAGTTACAGATCAGAGGACCAGAAGGGAGGTTATAACACACAGAAGCTCTGATAAGATTACCTTCAGTAGAGATAACCCAGATAACCTGTACCTTTTCAACTGGTCAAAAGTTTGTAGGGGTGTACTTTTAAGAGGGTTATATGGTTATTTTCTCCTCTCGTCTACAGTGGCAACAGTAGGATGATCATAATTTTTTTTTATCCTTACCGAGTGATCACTGCACTCCTGGGGTAATTCTGTAGTTGGCACATGATCCTAGCCTGGTTTCAACCCACAATGCTTGAGGGCTGCACATGTTTTCACACAGTTATGCTGCTGGAGTGCACAAACAACCATTGTAGTTTGAAACCAGGCTAGGATCATTCACCCAATGCAGTGCAGAATTACATTCTATTCTTGCAAGACTCACTGTGGCCAAGATGAAAATGATTGGATTACACTTACCGGTAATCGGTTTTCTTTGAGCCTATGACAGCACCCTTGGAGAGATTGCCTCCACCTCCTCAGGATAGGAAACCGGAACCAGAACCGCCTTTTTAAAGGAGGGATCATCCCCCTCTATCTCCATTTTTCTCGAGAACTAAGAACAAAACATCTTAGGCTACTTTCACACCTGTGTTTAGGTGCGGATCCGTCTGGTATCGGCACAGACGGATCCGCACCTATAATGCAAACGCTGGTATCCGTTCAGAACGGATCCGTCTGCATTACTCTGTCAAAAAAAAGTCTAAGTGTAAGTCAAACGGATCCGTCCTGACTTACATTGAAAGTCAAAGGGGGACTGATCCATTTACAATTGCACCATTTTGTGTCAATGTAAACGGATCCGTCCCCATTGACTTACATTGTAAGTCAGGACGGATCCGTTTGGCTCTGCATCGCCAGAGCGGAATGGAGGCGGAACGGAGCCAAACTGATGCATTCTGAACGGATCCTTATCCATTCAGAATGCATTGGGGCTAAACTAATACGTTTTGGTCCGCTTGTGAGAGCCTTGAAACGGATCTCACAGGCGGACCCAAAAACTGCAGTGTGAAAGTAGCCTTAACAACGCACCTTAATGTCTATATTTTTTTTTTATTATACCTATGTGCGTATATATATATATATATATATCTATATCCCACTACAGAAACTATCTAGGGTTGGGAATTAACCTGGTGCTGTCATAGGCTCAAAGAAAACCGATTACCGGTAAGTGTAATCCAATCATTCTTTCTCGCCTATGACAGCGCCCCTGGAGAATAGGCAAGAACATTTTTTCCCCTTACGTCCTAACCAGCAGCACAGATGGGGTATTCCACCCCCCGTTAACTGGTAGGACCGATGGAATTTTATTGAAAAATAAATTGAATAAACATGAAAACCACACCCACATAACCCGTGTTTTTTTTTTTTCTGTCCTCCAGGACAGTAGGACTGATGGTGATTCCCTTCTGGGAATCCTTGTAGATGCGGTTCCAGCGCCCTCACACGGTGCTATGGGGAGCCTCTATTGGCTCTGCGGAGGTGGCGTGACGTCAATTCCCCCTGTGTCCTCCGGTCTAAGAATTCTATTAACGGCCTGGACCAAGAGGGGATTCGGTCTCTTAACTTGCTTTGTAGGGGAAATTTTGCAAGGCCGCTTTTTGGCCTCTCCCCCTTTGGGCAGAGCTTATTTCTGGCACCAAGGCAGTATATTTTAACCTCCCTTGGCTGTTTCTGGGCCTCTGAGTGCAGCAGGTGGGTTTCTCCTCCCTTGCTGTTTCTTGAGATTCCTAGCTTTCTAGTACCTGCTATTAGGGCTAGATTATTTGGCTTTAGCCTCCAGTGTTTCCCGTTAGAGTGTACTTTCGTCTATCTTGGGTATAATTGGATCTGGATTAATCTCAATTTTTATATTAGAAATTTCATTTTTCTCCTCCTAGTATGTCTACTGGCGACGGGTCTGCCGAACGTGAAGTGGCCTTTAGAAAGACCTCTACCAAAAGAAAGCACTTAATGTGCTATGATTGTGGCACTCCCTTGGAAGATTCATATGAGTTTTCAAGATGCCTGAGCTGTAGGGCAAAACTGCAGCCTCCAACCCAAGAGCCTACTGTACAGGATATGTACATTTGGATGAGGGATTATGTAGCTTCAAGTATGTCAGCTATGAATGCTACTGTAAAGGATCTTAGGCTGTCCCTTACCCGCAAGAGAGCTTGACCCGCGTCCCCTCCAAGGGCCATGGGCACGTCAGGGGATCCTGACGTCATCAGAGAGGAATCTACATCCTCTTCATCAGAAGATGCGTTTTCTTACTTTTTTCCAGTGGAAAAAAACTCTGCGTTTGCTGAAGTCCATCCGGTTGGGGGACCATGATCAGGACATGGGGAGCCTCAATTTCTGCCTCTAGGGGGCCTAGGAACTTCAAAGCAGATGATACCCTTCTCTCCATGATGAAAACGTAATGGAAGAAGCCTGAGAAGGGTCCGATTTTAACCAAAAGGTTCAAGTCAATGTTTCCTATCCGTGAAGACCAATTATCCTCCTGGGGGCCTGTCCCCAAGGTCGACAAGCTGTCTAAAAGAACCGTAGTTCCTTCTGAGGACGGGTCAAGCTTGCAGGACCCTATGGATAGGAAGGCAAAGTGTGCTTTCAGGCAGTCCTATTCAGCGGCTTCCGTGGAGATATCCTCCTCGGAAGTGGCTAGTTTCCTTAAATTCCGTCTAAGCCAAATCCAGATGGACATAGACCAGGGGGTCTCTAGGTCTGATATATTGGCGTCTTTTAAGACTGCCAATTTGGCTATGGATTTTTTGTGTGACGATGCCCCCCCAGCAGCTCAGACTGGCCTCCAAATCCATGGCCTTATCCTCCGCTGGCCCCCAACCTCTATGGTTGAAACCATGGAAGGTGGATACATCATCTAAACACAGCCCTTCCATTTGAACCCGGCAAAATATTTGGCACAGAGCTTGACTGTATTATGGAGGGGCTGTCGGACAAGAAAGGCAAGTCCCTTCACCAGCAGTTCTTTCGTGGTCGGGGCAGACGCTTTGGGAGCAGATCCGCTTCCCAGTCAATACCTCAAAGAGTTTGGGGTAATCAGCGCCCGGGGGCAAAACGCTCCGGAGGCTCCAAGGACAAAATATCGCTCTGACTTTGGGACTCTACGAAGCTCTGGGATTCCAGCCGGTGTGACCCTGCCTTTTGCTCATCCTGCCCCCCTCTTGCCCGTAGGCGGCTGTGACGACCACCCGCCAATCCCGTCGTACTATGCCACAGTTGCCATACAGGTCTCCACTAGAGACTCCTGAAGGCGAATCCACTGTGAGCACAGAAGACGTTTAAGATTGGTTGGTGGGCCCAGAAAGGATGCAATCACGATTGTATGTACAATCGGTAAAAATAAAATTACTGATTTCACGCTGGAAATCAAATTAATTTGCTGCCACCACTCTTCGTATTGAATCGGGGCGAAGAGACCCCGGCTAGCTAATCCTAAAGGGACGAAACGGTTATTTGCAACCTAGCTAGTACATTAACAATTTATAAAAATAACACAATTTGGTAGTATGTCTTCTGAGGACAGAGTTCTTAGCATAGATCAGGTCATCAAGTAACAAGGGCAAAACTGGAACGATGAAATCGTTAGTTTTTATTCTAAAACTACACACAAAAATATATATATTAAAGCTGACAGATAAATATACCGGCCAGTTGAACAGATTGGTTTGGATAGAAATAGGTAAGAGGTGGAAGGGAATAGAATGTCTGTAAGTTCAGAATTACCGTGGTAATGTCCAGTAATAGCCAATGTCTTTGTAGAATAATCCAAGATGGTGGGGTGCCCGTGTCCCTGCGGGCGGTCGAGATGTTAGACGACGTCAGATGGTAGGTGAAGGACGCAGGACCTCAGTGTGTCACTGTTTTTACCTACTCTGAAGCGGGGAGTGGTTATGACACGTTCAGGTCCAGCCTTGGGTAATTGGAACAGGGGCAGTCCTTTGCCCCATAGGGAGAAAACCTGGCAGCATCTTTGCTTTGCCCATTTCTCCATATCCCGTAAGTCCAATCAAGAAATATAGTAGATATTGATAATCAGTACAATTTTACGCATCATCTGATAACAAATACGACTAGAAGATAATACAGGGTGCCTGAGAACCTTTATATCTCAGAGCGGGAATCTCTGATTTGTCCGCGGGTTTCCTAGAAGGTGGGTTAGGAGAACCAAAACCATCTCTGAAAAGATGGTTCCTTTCCCATTTCCATAACCCATGAAATATTAGGAAAATATGGGAAGAATATGAAGTTTATGGATTGGAGGTGACTTTCAGGTCATCTTCCCTCCTGTACCAACCAGCTGTGTGATAAGGATCTGTCCTTTTTCTTCTGAAGCTCGCTGCCCAGGCTAAAGGTGTGAGACCCCTGCTGGTATTGGAGACACTATGGCTGCAGAAAGGAAGTTTTTATGAGGTTCTGTCAAGAGAATACCGGATTGATGGGTACTTAAACCTGGCATGGGGCAGGAAGATTCTTTGGCAAGAAGGTGCTAATTGTACCTCTGATCTGTGAGTTACTCCTTTAGTGAAAGAGAAGATTCTTAGTGAAGGCTCTTTTGTCTTTGTGATTGAGAAATATGGCGCATTTGTGATTTCCTAGTATCGCTGTGGATCGCAAAGCGTCACACCTCCCCCCTTTGGAAGATTGGGGAAGGAGTGGTCAGCAAGACTGGGACTGAAGCAATCCCAACTCCCTATTTGAGCTAGTTACAGCGGGAAAGTCCGTCAGCATTCTGATGGCGACTTCCCGGTTTGTGCTGAATCGTGAAATCGTACTGTTGGAGCGCTAAGCTCCAGCGGAGAAGTTTTCCGTTGGTACCAGAAGTACGTTTCAGCCAGCTGAGAGGGTTGTGATCTGTGATGACCATGAAGGATCGTCCGTATAGGTACGATTGTAGTTTCTGTAGGGCCCATACGATCGCTAGGCACTCTTTCTCAGTGGTGCAGTATGCGGTTTCCCGCGGGAGTAGTTTTCGGCTCAGGTAGAGGACAGGGTGCTCATTCCCGGTTGCGTCCACCTGACTAAGGACGGCTCCCAGACCGTGGTCTGAGGCGTCAGTTTGTACTAGGAACTGACGGGAGAAGTCGGGAGCTTGAAGGACAGGAGCGCTAGCTAGCGCTTCCTTCAGGGCCCGAAATGCCTGTTCTAGTTCCGAGTTCCATGTGACCGTGTTGGGTTGTTTTTTGCCCGTTGCATCGGTCAGTGGTTTAGCCAGAGTACTATAGGATGGAACAAACTTCCTATAGTACCCTGCCGTTCCCAGAAATGCCTGTATTTGTTTTTTGGTGTTAGGCCGTGGCCATGCTACAATGGCATCGACCTTCCCTATCTGAGGTTTCAGGGTCTGGCTGCCTACTCTGTGTCCTAAGTACTGAACCTCTGTCATGGCAATCTGACATTTGTTGGGCTTAATGGTCAGATTGGCAGCGGACAGTCTTCCCAATACCTGTGACAGATGATCAAGGTGATCTTCCCAGGTTGGACTATATATGGCTATATCGTCCAGATAGGCTAGGGCATAACCTTGCATTCCTTCCAACAGTTCATTCATGGCCCGCTGAAAGGTGGCGGGCGCATTCTTCATCCCAAAGGGCATACGAGTAAACTCATAGAGGCCAAAAGGGGTGATGAATGCGGATTTCGCTCTCGCCTCTGGCGCAAGCGGAATCTGCCAGTATCCACGGCTCAATGTCCATGATTGTTAGATAGCTGGCGGACGCCAGCTGATCCAGCAATTCATCAATTCGAGGCATGGGATACGCATCGGTTATGGTGATGTCATTCAGTCTCCGATAGTCGACACAGAACCGGGTTGTCTTGTCCTTTTTGGGGACTAAAACAACCGGGGCGGCCCATGGACTAGAGGATTTCTGGATGACCATTAACTGTAGCATCTCATCAATCTCTCGTTTGATTTCAGCCTGCACTTCGGGTGAGGTGCGATAGGGGCCCTGCCGTAAGGGCTTGTGGGTCCCTGTGTCAACTCGGTGAGCTGCTAGGTTGGTTTGGCCAGGGATGCCTGAGAATGTGGCGCTGTGCGCACTCAGGAGAGTGGTGAGCTGAAGCTTCTGTGGGTACGAGAGGTGGGGGTTGATGTTCCAATCCTCTGCCACGTCTCGTAGCTCTGCTAGCAAGTCTATCAGTGGATCTGGCTCTTCGGGTTCTAGCTGGCTACACACTGCTAATACATACTGCTCCCTTTCCTCGTGTGCTTTTAACATGTTCACGTGGAACAGTTTCTGTCGCTTACCCCCGAGACTCACTAGGTAAGTGACTGGGTTCACCTGTTTCAGAATGGTGTATGGCCCTTCCCAGGCAGCCTGCAATTTGTTCTGCCTGACAGGGAGTAGGGCGTATACCTTCTGACCTGCTGCGTATGACCGCTCTCTGGCATGCTGATCATACCAAGCCTTCTGTTTGGCCTGTGCCTTTGCAAGGTTTCCCGTCACTATGGTCATGAGGGACTCCATCTTGTCCCGAAATTTTAGGACATATTCAACCACAGAGACTTCTGAGGGGTCACCTTTTCCCTCCCAGGTCTCCCGAATCAGTTTTAAGGGCCCTCGGACGTCTCGTCCATATAGGAGTTCAAAGGGCGAGAACCCAGTGGACTCCTGTGGCACTTCTCTGTAAGCGAACAGCAAATGAGGCAGGTGCCGCTCCCAGTCCTTCCCCTGCGATTCCACGAACGTGGCCAGCATTTGCTTTAACGTTCCGTTGAAACGTTCGCAAAGGCCGTTGGTTTGCGGGTGATACGCACTGGAAGTGGTGTGCTTGATTTGCATCCTCTCACAGAGGGCTTCCATTAGCTCCGACATGAAGCAGGAGCCCTGATCAGAGATCATCTCGGCGGGGAAACCTACACGCGAGAAAATCCCGATCAAGGCGTCTGCCACCGTGGCCGACCTAAGGGAAGACAGTGCTACCGCCTCTGGGTAACGGGTGGCATAGTCCACGACCGTTAAGATGTAGCGCTTGCCAGAACTGCTAGGAATGGGAAGGGGACCAATTATATCCACTGCCACTCTCTGGAAGGGCTCTGTGATCACGGGCAGTGGCTGCAAAGGAGCTTTGCGGGGTCCTCCAGCCTTCTTAACCCTCTGGCAAGTGGTACACGATCGGCAGTACTTCGTTATGTCCGTTCCCATCGTGGGCCAGTAAAAATGGTTCTGAACACGTTTGTGGGTCTTTCTGATACCCAAATGTCCTGCAAGTGGAATGTCGTGGGCTGCTTTGAGCACCTGTGCCCGAAATTCCCTAGGGAGTACCAGCTGTCTCGTGTTCTCACCTGCGCCACCTTTTGTAGGCTGTACAGCTTCACAGTACAGTCGGTCGTTCTCCCAATAGATTTTATATGGAGTGCCCTCACCTGGAGGCTGGCCGGCTCGGGCCCTAAGTGCCTCCAGACTAGGGTCACCCTTTAAGGCCTGCACGAATGCAGCGCCACCGGTCTCCTCCAGCTGACCAGTGACGTATGAGGTCAGCTGTGGAGAGTTACCTTCAATGCTGGGGTCAGAGGTGGGTGGAGGGACGGCTGGTTCTGTCCCCGCAGCCCCATCTGAGCCCAGGTTACTGGCGACACTGGAAGCGTCTACCAGCGCAGTGACACAATCATCATCATCATCACATGAAAAGGTCTTTCTCGCATTGTTATCCACCTGAGGGTCAGAATCGCCCGAGGGGGTCCCTTCGGTCGGTTCTGAGTTCAGGCGGCTGGCCATAGAACGTGTAATGGCCAGAACAGGTACAGCATCATTTATATCACCATTGCTAACACTAACACACGCATTCGGATCAACAATGACAGGTGCAGAAGTAGGCAAATGACATTCGGTTGCTTGTACATTTAAATCTGATACCTCCCTAGGTGCGTTAGGGACAGTAGGAATAGCAGGCAAAGTGTCCCCGTCTCCCTGTTTCCCCACAGGGCTGTACAGTACCTGGTTTTGGTCAGGGAGTCCTGCTTGGGCCTCCTGCGCGCTTGCAGGGTATTCGTAATGGGAAACAAGGGTGCCCAAATCAGTGCCAAGCACTGTGGCAACGGGAATATCATCCAGGACCCCAACAACTCGCTTTTGCCGTCCCATTCCCCAATCAATGGTGACTTGGGCTTGGGCCACATGAGTGCGAGTGCCCCCAACTCCGGTCAGAGCGAGGTACTTTCCTGGAAGGATATCCTTCTCCGTAACAAGATGTGAACGGACCAAGGTTACATCTGCACCGGTATCACGGAACCCGATGACAGTCTGGCCGTTCACAGTGACAGGCTGGTGATTCTGGGATCCGCGGTGCACCTCGGGTCCTCCGACCAGCAATACAGCAGACGAAGGTAGGTGAGGAAGCGTTGGCCCCCTTAGGGCTTGGCGTCGTCGCGGTGCTAGGAGGTTGGGCCGGCTTCCCTGCGTAACAGGTTTGCTTGGTGTGACCGGGCCTGCGACACAGCTCACACCAGGGCCTGGTTGTCTCACGGTTCACAGGGCCAGTGGGCCTGCCTTCTCTCCAGTTCTGGGACATGGCTCTGTCCTGGTTGGGTACTGGAGTTTTGCGGCTGTCAGGTACCAGGGGTTTGCGGATGTCTGATACCACCGGCCTGCGGATGTCCGTCATCACAGGTTTGCGAATGTCCGGTACCCGGGTTGCGACAAACATGTCTGCCAGCTCAGCAGCTTCTTTCACAGACTGGGGCTTGCGCTCCAGCACAAACTGTCTCACATCTGTAGGGCATATCGCAAGGAGTTGGTCATGGATCATCAAATCCTCAAGGGTAGCATAAGTCTTTTCTTTAAGAATTCTAGTCCATTGGCGGAATGTGGTGCATAAGCGGCTAGCCACATCCGCGTAAGAGTCTGTGGATCCTTTCAGGATGGCACGGAACTTTCTCCGGTAAACCTCAGGGGTTAACTGGAACTTAGCAATTATGGCATCCTTGATAGTCTGATAATCGCAATCTTGGTCTGTGGGTAGTTCCGCAAAAGCATCCAGCGCTTTACCAGTCAGCTGAGGCGTCAGGTGTAGAGCCCACTGATCCTCAGGGATGCAGAACTGGCGGCACGCTCTCTCAAACGAGCGTAAATATAAATCAATGTCCCCGTTTTTCTCCATAACTGGAAACCTTGCTTTGGGGACCCCGGGTAGAGGAATGCCTCCTGCAGCAGGAGTGTTAGGAGAGGCAGACCGCTCGGCCTGTCTCACTTGGGCCAGTTCTAGTGCACGCTGGTGCTGCAGCGCTTCTCTCTGAAGCTGGAACTGCTGCTGTCGCTCCTCTCTTTCGAGCTGCATCTGAAGCTGGAACTGCCGCTCCTCTCTTTGCTGCTGTTGCTGCATCTCCAGGTATAAACGTAAATCCGCGCCAGTCAGGCACGGTAACAACTGCTGGCTCATAGGGCCCAAGGCAGTGAAGTTCAGTCCAGAGCTGCTTGTTCCTTGCTGAGGGTTAGCAGGAGCTGTGGACATGCTGATATCCAGGGTACCTGCATCACCCGGAGCTGAAGTAGCAACATCAGCACTCCCATAGCTGGCGATGCTGGGTGACGTTGAACGAAGGGGCAGCGAAGCCTCCCGCACGGGATTGGAATCCTCCATCGCTTGGCCGTCTCTCTCCGTCAAAGCTTTGATCAGCTGTGATCGATTTTTGTTCAGAATGGCAATGCCTTGCGACTCACACACGGCTTGTAAGTCGGCGACAGACCAACTTTGGTAATTTGGAACTGAATCAGACATTCAGAAAAGAAGAGGAAAAGAATAGGATATAGCAAAGAAAAGGTGGGAAAATGTAAACCAATCTATTCCTATCAATGTGTACCGTTTTGCGCCCGGAACACAAGTTCCACAGCACAGGATACTAAGTAACCACTGTCCTATTGTTATGATTGCGCAAAAAGCTGCACTTGTCAGTTCTTTGTGCTCTGATCTCCCAAAAGCTGACTTCTGCCTGGTTTTGGGTTCTGCTATCCCACTAGCTGCCAACAATGTGACGACCACCCGCCAATCCCGTCGTACTATGCCACAGTTGCCATACAGGTCTCCACTAGAGACTCCTGGAGGCGAATCCACTGTGAGCACAGAAGACGTTTAAGATTGGTTGGTGGGCCCAGAAAGGATGCAATCACGATTGTATGTACAATCGGTAAAAATAAAATTACTGATTTCACGCTGGAAATCAAATTAATTTGCTGCCACCACTCTTCGTATTGAATCGGGGCGAAGAGACCCCGGCTAGCTAATCCTAAAGGGACGAAACGGTTATTTGCAACCTAGCTAGTACATTAACAATTTATAAAAATAACACAATTTGGTAGTATGTCTTCTGAGGACAGAGTTCTTAGCATAGATCAGGTCATCAAGTAACAAGGGCAAAACTGGAACGATGAAATCGTTAGTTTTTATTCTAAAACTACACACAAAAATATATATATTAAAGCTGACAGATAAATATACCGGCCAGGTGAACAGATTGGTTTGGATAGAAATAGGTAAGAGGTGGAAGGGAATAGAATGTCTGTAAGTTCAGAATTACCGTGGTAGTGTCCAGTAATAGGCAAAGTCTTTGAAATAATAATCCAAGATGGTGGGGTGCCCGTGTCCCTGCGGGCGGTCGAGATGTTAGACGACGTCAGATGGTAGATGAAGGACGCAGGACCTCAGTGTGTCACTGTTTTTACCTACTCTGAAGCGGGGAGTGGTTATGACACGTTCAGGTCCAGCCTTGGGTAATTGGAACAGGGGCAGTCCTTTGCCCCATAGGGAGAAAACCTGGCAGCATCTTTGCTTTGCCCATTTCTCCATATCCCGTAAGTCCAATCAAGAAATATAGTAGATATTGATAATCAGTACAATTTTACGCATCATCTGATAACAAATACGACTAGAAGATAATACAGGGTGCCCGAGAACCTTTATATCTCAGAGCGGGAATCTCTGATTTGTCCGCGGGTTTCCTAGAAGGTGGGTTAGGAGAACCAAAACCATCTCTGAAAAGATGGTTCCTTTCCCATTTCCATAACCCATGAAATATTAGGAAAATATGGGAAGAATATGAAGTTTATGGATTGGAGGTGACTTTCAGGTCATCTTCCCTCCTGTACCAACCAGCTGTGTGATAAGGATCTGTCCTTTTTCTTCTGAAGCTCGCTGCCCAGGCTAAAGGTGTGAGACCCCTGCTGGTATTGGAGACACTATGGCTGCAGAAAGGAAGTTTTTATGAGGTTCTGTCAAGAGAATACCGGATTGATGGGTACTTAAACCTGGCATGGGGCAGGAAGATTCTTTGGCAAGAAGGTGCTAATTGTACCTCTGATCTGTGAGTTACTCCTTTAGTGAAAGAGAAGATTCTTAGTGAAGGCTCTTTTGTCTTTGTGATTGAGAAATATGGCGCATTTGTGATTTCCTAGTATCGCTGTGGATCGCAAAGCGTCACAGCGGCCACCTACACCACTTTCTAGACGCCTGGTCTCAACATATCCAGGATCCCTGGGTTTTGAGAATAATTTCGGATGGTTATTTGATCGATCTCGAATCCATTCCTCCAGACAAATTTATGAAGACAAGAGTACTTCCTCCTATCAAGCAAAGTGCGCTAGAATCTTACATCTTGGAGTATATCTAGAAAAGGGCCTTAGAGGAAGTTCCTCTACCAGAACAGGGGGAAGGGATCTACTCCCCAGTATTCCTGGTACTAAAGGTGACAGGAGACTGGAGGATGATTATAGATCTGAGATTTTTCAATCAGTACGTAAAGCACAAACGTTTTCGCATGGAAACCATCTAATCTGTGGTGAACATCTTAGCGCAAGGAGATTACCTGGCTACCCTGGATTTAAAGGATGCGTATCTCCATATTCCCATACTTCCTGCTTCCAGAAAATATTTAAGGATCGCGGTACAAGTAGGAGGGATTTTAAAACATCTTCAGTTTGTAGCCCTCCCGTTTGGTATTTCTTTGGCCCCACATACATTTACCAAGGTTGTGGTGGTAGTAGTTGTCGTTCTAAGACTTCAGGGGCTAAGCATTGTACCTTATCTGGACGACTGACTCCTCAGAGCCCCGTCTCAAGCGATCCTATCCCAACATCTGCTGCTAGCTGTATCCTTCCTCCATCAGCTGGGATGGATAATCAATTAGAGCAAATCCAAAATTCTCCCAGCAACCTCAGTGAAGTTTCTTGGCTTTAGTTGATTCAGTCAGGATGACTCTTCACCTCACTCCCGAGAGAAAATCTCGGGTCAGAGAATCGTCTCAGTTCCTTTCCGCCTCCCGAAGGGTAGCTTTTCGTCGTCTTATGCGGATGTTGGGAATTATGTCCACTACCGCAGGTGCGGTTCCTTGGGCACTTTGGCATCTACGTCCTTTTCAAGCAGAGGTTCTTGCAAATTGGAATCACTGGCCCTCGGCCCTCAACAAGTGTCACTCCCTGTCTTATCCAACCCGATCCTCTCTCAGATGGTGGTGTGACCTAGAGGACGGCAAGTCTCTGATCCAATCCTCTTGGATCATACTTGCACTCCCCAAGCTACAAGGGATGCGTCGGTAGTATCTTCTGAACCTGACAGTACAGGGTTCTTGGTCTCCTCTGGAGAGGTTGTTAACACCCAATCTCCTGGAGATCCATGCTATCAAGCTAGCTCTACTCAATTTTGCTCCCCTAATTCTAGGGAAGGCAGTAAAAATTCAAACCAACAGCATGACGACTTTCCTTTACATCTACAAGCAGGGAGGCACTCGATCACAAAATCTCAGAGAGATATGATTGGGCAGAGGAACCTCACCCATCTTATGGCAGTCCATATTCGATGATCTCTCAATATGATCGCCTGAGCAGAGGACTCCCCACAGGAGAGTGGGCTCTCCACTTGGACATATTCAAAGAAATTACACTCAGGTGGATGGTGCCAGAGATAGATCTCATGGCCACGAGGTTCAACATCAAGTTGGAGAGATTCTGCTCCCTTTACAGGGAGGACAATAGATGCCCTGTCAATCCCCTGGGGGTTCAGGCTGGCCTACATCTTCCCTCTAATTTCCTTGATTCCAAGGGTATTGATGAAAATAAGGCAAGACTAAGTATCTGTCATAGCCATAATCATGTTTTGGACAATTCTGGAGGCTTCCCCCAGAGCATGCACTGGTGTCGAGGGACACTTACAGGTGCCCAAACCTTCAACTGTTCAACCTGACAGCCTGGAGGCCCTCGGTTAGAAGGGCTCTCTAGTGCAGTCTTGAGAACTATGTCCCACTCCAGGGCGGACTCTACTAACCAAGCTTATGCGAGAATATACCAAAGCTGGTGTACCAAGCAAGTGTCCGGTACGGAGTGTCGGTTTCCACCGTTTTAAATTTCTTACAAGATGGGCTGAATAAAAAGCTATCCCCTTCCACCCTGAGGGTACCGATGTCAGCTATTTCGGCCTATCTCAATAGGTCTCTAGCTCAACACCCGCTTATCAAAAGATTCTTGAGGGGCGCCTCAAGATTAAGCCCTACAATTATCCAACCAGTTCCCACTTGGGATTTCTCGGTGTGCTCAAGGGGCTATCATCTCCCCCTTTTGAGCCTATGGAGGACGTGGACATGAAGTATGTTACGACCAAAGTAACTTTCCTTGCAGGGGCCCAGAAGGGCCACAAAACCTCTAAGCCTTCCATCAGTTGATGGGTTAAGGAAGCCATTCGAGAATCTATGGTTTCTCAGAATCTAGAGCCTCCTGAGTTTGTAAGAGCTCACTCGTCCAGGTCTGTGTCTACCTCACAAATAAATTAAGTTCCTCTGGAACATATTTGCAAATCTGCTTCATGGAGTTCCCACTCCACTTTAATCACCCACTACAGACTTGACTCCAATTGCCGATTACTGTTCCTTTGGGTGTTCGGTGCTATCAGCTGCGAGGCATGAGGGCCCTCCCTTATAGGGTTTCTACTCGCCAAATTCCCATCTATGCTGCTGGTAAGGACGTAAGGGAATTATTAATTTCTAACGATAATTTGTTTTCCCTTAGTCCTAACAGCAGCACACAAATATCCCTCCCTAAAGTTATAATTACTGTATTTGTTTTTTTACTTTCTTCTGGTACATTACACAAGGAGCTGAGGGTGATCCCCTCCTCTATAGGGGGGTGTGGTTTTTATATTTATTCAATTTATTATTCAATAAAATTCCATTGGTCCTACCAGTTTGCAGGGGCTGGAATACACCATCTATGCTGCTGTTAGGACTAAGGGAAAACAAATTGTTAGAAATTACAATTTTTTTCTAGGGTGGGACCACAGCCTGAAGTACTTTACAACCAAATAAAAGACCTTCATTAGAAGGTAACTGTAGTCTATAATGCCAAAAAAAAAAATAGTGTATTTGGAAAGCTCCAGGTAGCTGCCTTACAGATCTGCTGTATAAAGACTGAAGCTCTCTCTGCCCATAATGTGGAGACTGATCTTGTAGAATAACTCCCTTAGAAGAGTAGGCTAAGGAAATGGCTTGTCTAATCCACCTAGCAATAGTGTGAGAAGAGGCTACCGATCCTTTCCTTGCTCCCTGAAACAAAATTAACAGACGTGAGGAGGATCTACATGGCTGAGTGACCTGTAGATATTGTAAACTACACCTCCTAACAGTGGTATTCAGACTCATTTTTTGGGGAAGCACAGAAGGAAGGTAACACCATCTCCTGAGAACGATTAAAACGTGAAGAGATTTCTTGTGTAAAAAAAAAAGCTAAATCACTACCCAATCCTCCAGGATCACCAAATAGGAGGGTCAACCGAGAGGGAAGCACTCACTGACCCTTCTAGCCGAGGTAATGGCCAGAAAAAAAAAAGGCACGCTTAAGGCCTCATGCACACGACCGGTCTGTTTTTTGCTGTCCGCAATTTGCGTAATGGAACAGGCCGCCCATTGTAGAAATGCCTATTCTTGTCCACAAAACAGACAAGAATAGGATGCCATTTTTTTTTGCGGGGCCACAGAACGGATGCGAACAGCACACGGAGTGCTGGTGCATCTTTTGCAGCCCCACTGAAGTGAACTAGTCCGCACCCGAGCAGCAAAAACTGCCTAAGGGTGAGCAACTTCAGGGAGATTTTATCTATAGGCTCAAAAGGGTCAGAAGTGATTTTTTTACATAACATAATTTAGACACTGCTGTTACTAATCTTTTAATCCAGGGGTGATCTGCTAACTTGAATTTAAACAAGGCGCTTAAGGCTGAAAGCTAGACCTTCAAAGTGCTAGGCCTGTTTTTAATTCAAGCACATCCACAGGCTTTTTGGCAAATCTGAAAAAAGGTCCTCCAAACCCCAAGGTAGATCTTGGAAGCGACCCTTTTCTGGCAGTCTAACAGTGTCTACTTCCTCAAGACCCCTTTCAATAACCAGGCAGTCATGTGCAGATTTCTCACCTCTGGGTGAAAAACTAGGCCCTGAGGTAGAAACTCCTGGGATTCTGGAAGTACCCAAAGTGTTGCCATTGACATTTTGCAGATCCAGGAAAACAGCCTTCTCAGCAAAAAGGGAGCCATCACCATTACTGTGGCCACCTCTCTGATCTTCTTGAAGACGCTTGGAAGGAGCTTTAGTGGGGGGGGCATCCAAAAGACCCTGCCTCCACAACTGGGCCAGAGCATACACTGCTCTCAGATGTTCCTCCGGAAAAAGAAAAGCCCTCTACTTTTCTATTTAACCTGGTGGCAAAGAGATTTGTCTCCAGAGTACCCCACAAATTTGCCACTTGTTGAAAATCCCCTGATCTAGAGACCACTCTCCCTGCTATAGCTAATGAAGACCAAGACCGTCTGAACCTTTTAAACCAGATAGATTAAAGAGAAGCTTCTGCTAGGCTGAAAATCTGAGCGAGAGACATTAAGCCCTGAGCCCTTGTCCCTCCCTGTCAGTTGCTATAGGCCACTGCTGTCATGTTATCCGAGTAAACTTTTAAGTTTCTATCCCCTGAAGACTGTATCAAGGGGATCCTGATTGAATCCAACTCCCTGAAATTGTTACTGGGAAAGATCTGCTGTCCCAGTTGCCCTGCAACACCAGGGACCCCACATGGGCTTCCATCCATGGTTAAGGGGAGAACTGCCTCCCTGACCCAAGAAACTCCTCTCTAAGTCCTTTAAAGGCCAAGTAATCTAAGGTCTAGGAGGACAGACACATCTCCATGTCCAGAGAGGCGACTCAGATCCCAGTGCTGGAGGATCTGTAGCTGAAAAGACCTTGAATGGTACTGGGCCCATTCCACTCCTGGAAGAGTGGATGTCATGAGACCCAGCATTAACATGGCCTCTTATGGTGACTGACGGATACGAATTAAGAAGCTGAACTCTTGACTTGATCAGTAAGGCTTTCTTCAGGGGTAGTAGGCACTTCTGGGAAGTGGAGTCCATAATAATTCCCAGAAAACTGCAGCTCTGGCTTGTGCATAGACTGAATTTTTTTCTGATACAATGGCAGAATGTTTAGCAGGATCTGACTGGAAATCTGTAATTACACACTTTCTTACTGGAACACTTTGGAATTTTAGTTTTAGGCCTTCTCCTATCACTGACTTTAAACCTTGCTGATCCTCCAACCTCATTGTAGCCCTCCCAGAAACCAGGACGGAAGGGGTAAGGATAGAGAAGGGAGCCTACACTTTAGCAGCAGCTCCCAGAAGAGAACTTTTACACCGCATGGGGTAACCCTCCACACTGTTTCAATAGCTGGGGCCCCAGTAGCTCTCTGCTAACTAGTCTTCCTATTAAAGAGGCGGTCTTCACTATATGTCATTGCTGGGAACCTTTGGAGCACAAAGAACCACAAGACACAGGTTTTTAAAGGGAGCACCTAATACTTTATTCATGAAATCTTGCTGTGATTGTATTTTTTTACCAGAACCAGACACATGGAATAGTTTAAAAAAGTGGTTAGTGTAACCTATTGCAGTCAGAGGACCCTCTCCAGGACCAGCATGTAAACAACCAGTTTCTCTGTACAACACTGGTATTTGCGCAAACTCCTGCAGAGGACACTCCAACTGAATGATACACAACAACAAGCCAGGACCTCTGCAGGGCACAGCTAAGGTTTTTCTGTACTACACCTTAGCATGCCAGAGGTTGACTGGAGAGTCAGAACTGAAACAGCATAAAGTGTAAAAAAAAAAAAATATATATATATATAAAAGTTGCCTGCAGCACCGGCTACTCTGTACTTACGCCCGCACCTGGCAACACAATAAATAAAGCAGTTAACACATCCGTTTTCAAGTAAGATCCTTTTACCCTCCCCTTGGCTGCTGCTGGTTGGGTGCCTCAACTCTGCGCCAAGCTGGTTTCTCTGTAGCCACACCAGCCAGCTGCAGAGGAGAATATAGGCAACATGGCACCAACTTGCAGAGGTATTACATACCAGACAGGGGGAGGCTTGTGCAGTGTGGCTGAGTGGAAAGGTTTTGTTGAAATAAATAGGGCGTACAGGCACCAGAAGATAACAGCACTAAGACCAATTAAAAATAATTTTTGGGGGAGGGGATGAAAAATGTGCACTGCTTAACAGCTATCGGAAATTACAAGTGTATGGTTTTGGCAAAGTGCTGAGTTGTATGCATAGGGAATTAAATGCACACAGAATGTCACAAGTTGACTAGCGAAAGGAACAGAAGCTGGGACCCATCAAGATCCATAGCAAATCTACTGGAGTATACAGAATAGTTGTGCACATGGCAGTACTGAAAGCCTGGGAATATACTATATGCTTACTGAAAAAAAAAAAAGACTTGTCTGCTACAAGTCCTCAGACAGATGACAGCAAAGATGCAGGGGCGATGACCAGTGCAAACATGGTACCTGGTCTATAAGTAGCAGGACATGGCACTGGAGACTACACTGAACCAACAGAATGACAGGAAACATTAACAGGGGCCTTTTCCTCCCTAGGAATATGCAGGCTTCTCTGTATATAACGCCAGCAGCTCAGAGGAGGAAAAGCCTAACAATTAATACTCCAGCTTTTTGGGCACTTCCCAAGGGAATCCCTCCCTACCAAAATGACCATAGGCTGCAGTCCTCTGATAAATTGGCTTCTTCAGATCCAGATCCCTGGAATATACAAGTTTGTTGGTTAATGTACAGATTAAGGATCAAACCTCTGTTAAATCAAATATATAAGCTATGGCAGGATCCTGCCCCGTGGCTTCTGTACAGGGAGGGCACTTACCCTGGGGACATCTTGGACACTATACTCACCAAAATACAGACTGCCTACAGCAGGGTCCACCAGTGGCCTGAAACCCATGGCAATCTTCTCACTGGGTCAACAGTGCTCAGCATACACTGTAGGACAAGCCCTTATCGAGGTGACTAGGGAACTACACCTCCCTCCCACCTCCTTGGTAAACAAAAGCAATGCTTGTGCCTACTTTACCTGACAATGACACCAGGGCGAAGGTCGAAGTTCTTCTGCACTATAGCCAGCAACTCCCTCTCGCTCTTTTGCGAGGTCCCATAGTGGAAGATTGAAACAGACAGAGGATGGGCAACACCAATTGCATAGGAAACCTGTTTAAGAAATTAAGATCTAGAGTGTGAACATCACAGGCAATGGGCATGATAAAGAAACTGAGAGGCCAGCATCCTGTTACACACAAGTAGAAACCTTCACAGGAATTTTACATACCTGGACAAGGACACGGCGGCAAAGGCCAGCCTTAATGAGGGATTTTGCCACCCAACGGGCAGCATAAGCAGCAGATCTGTCCACCTTTGTGTAGTCCTTGCCAGAGAAGGCTCCACCTCCATGAGCGCCCCATCCACCATAAGTATCCACAATAATCTTGCGTCCAGTTAAACCAGCATCTCCCTGGAAAGACATGGTGTTTAATATCTAGGGACATAACAGCTAAACAGGATGTTAGCCAAGTAGAATGCAACTCATTAAATTCAGTGCAAGAACTGACTGACCTGTGGCCCACCGATAACAAAGCGGCCACTGGGCTGCAGATGGTAGATTGTGTCATCATCCAGGTACTTGACTGGAACCACAGCCTTGACCACTTTCTCCTTCAGAGCGTCACGCATCTCGTCCAGGCAGATCTCTTCATCATGCTGTACGGAGACTACAATGGTGTGCACTCTAATTGGGATCACGGCACCACGATCCTGCATGTACTGGACAGTCACCTGGCAAGAGGATCAAATATGTCAAGCTATGTTGCATCATGAAAGACTTGCATATAAACACAGATGAGCTGATTAAGTCTCTCACCTGGGTCTTTGAGTCAGGACGAAGCCAGGGCAGGGTGCCATCGCGACGCAGCTCTGCCATTCTAGCATTCAGTTTGTGTGCCAGGATAATTGTGAGGGGCATGCACTCCTCTGTCTCATCTGAAGCATAACCAAACATGAGGCCCTGCAAGGAGGAGGAATTCAGTACAACAGCCATGTTTTATGGGATTGATAAGCAAAGAGTGGCTTCAGCTCAGTTCTTACCTGATCCCCAGCACCAACATCCACTTCATTCCTATCCAGGTGGACACCTTGGGCAATGTCTGGAGACTGCTGCTCAAGGGCAACCAACACATTGCAGGTCTTATAGTCGAAACCTAAGAAAATACGTTAAGAGTTCATGTAATGGCCAGATGTTCCCACATCAGTAGAGGTACTCGCAGGTCAATTCACTCACCTTTGGAGGAATCATCATAGCCGATATATTTGATTGTGTCCCGCACAATCTTCTGGTAGTCCACTACAGCCCTTGAAGTGATCTCGCCAGCAAGGAGAATCATCCCAGTCTTAGCCACAGTTTCTGCAGACACACAAGACAGTCAGACCCATACTCCAAGTCACCTCACTCCATAGATAATGCAATACAGGTAGTAAGCTTACCGCAGGCTACTTTAGCATCAGGGTCCTGTTTCAGATGGGCATCCAGGATTGCATCACTAATTTGGTCACAGATTTTGTCTGTAAAGAAATAAAAGCCAAGAACCAAAACATGAGAAATCAGCAACACAAGAATTTACTTCTGGTACACAAGATCCATGGCGGTGGAGGGGGGGCAGTTATACACCACCGATTTCCAGAATAAAATGGGCTCTATAGATACCGTTTATGACTACAAGGGGTCATCCCACGAAATATAAATATTCTGCAGTTTTCAAACCAGCACCTAGATCTGAACACTTGTGACTGCATACAATTGCACATTTAGTATAGCCAATAAAAGGTCTACAGCGCCACCTGCTGTTTGATTTCTGTCCCTCAGAGGTGGCTGCACGTGTTCAGTTCCATCCTTCAACTGCCTCCTGAGCTGTGGGCGCTGCAAGCCTGATAAACCAAGCACAGGGATGGACAACCTGCAGCTCTCCAGCTGTGGCAAAACTACAACTCCCAGCATGCCCAGACTGCCTACAGCAGAGCATGGTGGGAATCTTCGTTTTACAACAGCTGGAGAGCTGCAGCCCTGCCCTAGCAGAACAAAGATCTCTGGATCCACGTGAGGCAGAGGGCCAGTTCTAGTCATGTATTTGTCAGATTTTCATTTTTTTTTAAATCCCTTTAAAAGAGGGCCTAAAAGTACCGACACAAGCCAGTGAACTGTAGTCTCCCCTAAGTTACAGTTCCAGGGAATCTATTACGACTGCCCCTCACAACTGTATTGCTATCAGAAGTTAATGAACTGCTAACAGGGGCACCATCTGATCCTACCCAATCAACACTGCCAGTTAGCAATTCATACTTCTAGTAGGAATAATAGAGCAGCACCACAACCGATAAGATTCACAACTGCAAAGTCAGGCCAGGCGAGGCAACAGCCCCTTTTAACGTGTCCTTACACTTTCACCCCCTGTGCTTTCTCACATGACCACTAGTTCTTATGATCAGTGTGTGCATGCTGTCCATAGGGAATGAACTGCTACCAAACACCTCCCAGCAGCTTGCCCTGAGAATAAAGCTACCATGAATGGACAGTCAACATGCCCAATCTATATCCCTCAACATAATCAGTGGGACAAGCCTGTGACTCTCCCCTAAGTGCTCTAGTCAGAAGCTGAGCAGTGCTGGGGGGGTCCTCAGTGGTTTGAGACCTTTAACACGTGTGGTCTCACATTAGCCACAATTTCTCCCCTTTAAGCATTGAAAGTTGAGCCACAGACCCACCCTCTCGGCAGTACAATTCAGAACCAGAAAACCACATGTCCCCCATATAAGGCGGCTTCACCGAACACCTGCTCCCCTTACACCGGGTAGAGGGTCAGGTTACCGTCTACGCTGATAAGCCCTACATGACTCCTGCCCCTCCTTAGAGACACAACCTAAATCCTCACTTGTCTCCATTTGCTTTCAGGTTAATCCATTACTCAGTTATCAGCTGACACTCCATTCACATTCCTCAATAGGACCGCTGGCAGAACCTGCCCCTCGTGGTTCCAAGCCTCAAGGACTTCCAGGAATACTGACAGATATGGGTAATTAGAGGCTCATTATGAGCTGCATCTCTAGACGATTGAGAAATAACATGCATGACGTATCAAGCGTGTTAGCTACTCCAAGCATTGCACAAAACACGGGATCGCTAGTATGTTCATAGCAAACACCTGCTGTCAAAGCAGAGAAAGCCAGGCACAGAGCCAAGGAGTGAATGGCCGAGCTCTGGTCCCAGTGCTCATGCCCTTCCAGATAAGCAGACAGCGCCAAATATAGAATACATAGAAAAACCCAAGCGTGCAGCTGTCCGTGACCTGAAACCGGAGACGACTCAGCCATTGGGCCATCCCCTCCCACACCCCCCGGGCAGGAGGGGACTACAGTCACAGGGCTGACGCACAAGATATAGGACTGCCTCGTGCCGCCATCAGGGCCGCACTGAAAGTGGAGGCGGTAAAAGACTAAACATTACAACCCCCCCTTCCTATCACATGATGTCCAATCTGATTGCACCAATTATCCCTTAATCAGGAGCCATGATTATACAAGTGCCACCTTCACAGACACCTACCAGGTCACATCATGCTGGCAAAGGATTAACAAACCTAACCTGCTCTGTAATCCATGGCCAAAGCTACATAGACATACAGTTGCCTGCAGGTAGGTATCCACCTGCTGATCACACAGGTAGGTGGCTTTATGTAAGCGATAGGCTCAGCCTCTTGGCCAGAGCACGTGATGTGACAGGAGCTCCGTTACCAGGCCAGCCGGGGACAGGACGGGAGGGGGCGCCCAGGACCACGTGCTCCCCGCTGCATTGCGGAGCTCCGCACACCAGGCGCGTCCACCGGCGGCACAAAACGCCTCCGCACCTATTTTGCGCCTTCGCTCTTCCCGTAACGCATAAAACAACTTTATCGACTAGAATGACAGCGAACAAGTAGTGACGTCACGAGCCCCTTTTCCCGTCCCCCCCACAGACGGCTCAGCATACTCACCAGGGTGCCCTTCCCCAACTGATTCAGAGGTAAAAAGAAAGCTGCCCTCTTCGATGAGAGAGTCATGGAAACCGTTCAGCTGTCCGTTCATGGTTGTGTATTTGGAGAGGCGGTATCGGAACGTTAACGCAGGAACTGCTTCTTGTTGGTCCTCACCGGTTGGAATGCAAGAATGGCGCCAGCTATAGGGTTTTATAGCCTCCCCGGATTGACGTCACGGATCCCGCGCGACGCCGTTCGGCCACTCCTCAGCCCCCACTTCACATGACGTCGTCGCTGGGGAGAGTGGGCCGAGCCAAATGGATTGTACCACTAGTCACCGCGCGGGGGGGGGGGGACAAGGCGAATGGCAGTGCTTAATAAAAAATAAAAAAAAATGTCGGGTCGGATAATATTGAATAGTTTCAAAGTTGAAATGGATTACGCAGTGTCAAATAATTTTATGTTGAAAGGCATTTAATTCAATCAACTTGAGTGTTGGTACAGTCCATGAGACAGGGGTTTAGAGCTAGTGGGCGGGGCCTAGTCAGTCCGTCCTGGTTGTGAGAGGAGACGTGTCAGTGGTGTGAAGCCCAGTCCATGGCTAATAACTAACATATGGCACTCTATTACTATTACTATTCAGTCTCAGTTTTTGTACATAGTAATCCTATAAGTAATGGAGAAGACGCTCTTTATAATGCAAGTTGGCTCCTCCATGCCGCACTAAAGGGATGGACCATATTAATTTACAGCAGGCTGCAAATTGCAGGGTCGTCCAGTGAAAATATTTGACTGTAAAAATGAATTCCACTAGTAAAGTAGGGGTTAATGGCAGTGTGAGGAGACAATATCTGTCATCTGATTTACCGTTACATTAATGTTCTGTATTTGGATGATTGCGCTGATGCGTCCGTAGACATGACGCCGTGCACGGCAGTCGTTTTATACTAGTCTGCCCATGAAATGTTCCCTGAATCGTAGATCCGAAGAATGCATTGTCTGGTTTCTGGACTGCGAGCCGCGGTGGAGGTAGAGGGGAGGGGCCCCTCGGTGCTGAATCATTTCATCATACACCCACGAGGCGGCTGCTCGGGCTGGCTTCCCTCTTTTACATGCCTGTAAGGGCGCATTTACATGGGGGGGGTCTTGGACCACATGGTTTGCAGCGCGGCTTGTACAGGTGAAGCTCATGATATTGATGGTATTTTTGTACAAGCTACCGAGCGGAAAACTGCAAACCGTGTAAGACTGCGCGTCATTTTGGACCGTTAGTCGGTTTTCATCCATGTACCTCCTCTTCTTGCATCTAGTGAGGGCAGTGTGCGGGGGCTCCGCAGCAGCCGCCAGTACGTACAGGGGCGGACTGGCCATAGACCCTACAGGCAGGGGCGTAACTACCATAGAGGCAGACCATCCGACTGCTATGGGGCCCAGGGCAAGAGGGGGCCCAGTCTTAGTTGGGCTCATCCCCTCTTCTACTGGGGGTGAAAACTTAGTCTGGACTCTACCCTCTAAAGCAGGGAGCATCAACCTTTGGTACTCCAGCCATGGGCGTAGCTATAGGGGGTGCAGAGGTAGCTGTCGCTACCGGGGCCCAGGGGCCCCAAAGACCCTTGTGCCGCATAAGAAGACACAAAGCACTGAGGGAAGGGGGGCCCAAGGTGAACTCTTGCACCAGGGCCCATGAGCCGTTAGCTACACCCCTGACTCCAGCTGTCGTGAAACTACAATTCCCAGTATGCTCCTTCCACTTGTGTGGGAGTTTAGAGAACAGCCAAGCAAGTGTGCATGATGGGAGATGTAGTTTTACAAACACCGGAGGTTGCTGACCCCTGATCTAAAGGAACACCTTTTAGCAAATGAGGCAGTGAAAAAAATGACCCAAGGGGTGAAAGGGGTTTAGGCAGAAAACCTCTGTCTTGTGTGGGGGGGCTGGTTTGATCCTTTCTGTGGGGCTCTTACTTCTCTATGTACGCCTCTGCCTACAGGGAAATTTTCAGGTGTGCTGCCCGAACCTTCATTTCGGGTACATAATGATCTGATGCTCTCTATGTTAATTAATGTAGGAGCATCAGGTACTTATACACCTGATCGACAGCGGCAGGTGCCCTCCCGAATTCAACTGTATCGCCATCCTCAGGACAGTAATACAGTTAAATACTGTAGCAGGGATGACGGTATTTTGTGCGGTATTTTATGCTGCACTGTGGTATCTGGTTCTGCTGGGGCAGTATTTTCTGCTGCACTGTGGTATCTGGTTCTGCTGGGGCAGTATTTTCTGCTGCACTGTGGTATCTGGTTCTGCTGGGGCAGTATTTTCTGCTGCACTGTGGTATCTGGTTCTGCTGGGGCAGTATTTTCTGCTGCACTGTGGTATCTGGTTCTGCTGGGGCAGTATTTTCTGCTGCACTGTGGTATCTGGTTCTGCTGGGGCAGTATTTTCTGCTGCACTGTGGTATCTGGCTCTGCCAGGGCGGTATTTTCTGCTGCACTGTGGTATCTGGTTCTGCTGGGGCAGTATTTTCTGCTGCACTGTGGTATCTGGTTCTGCTGGGGCAGTATTTTCTGCTGCACTGTGGTATCTGGTTCTGCTGGGGCAGTATTTTCTGCTGCACTGTGGTATCTGGTTCTGCTGGGGCAGTATTTTCTGCTGCACTATGATCTTGCTGGCCCCAAGAACTTCTGTTGTCCCTACTTGAGTTCTGTACCTTCTGTAAATTTGGACTCTCCGACCACACGGGGCCACAGTTTTCCCCCAGTCCGTCTCTGCTTATTTGCAGTCACACTTGAAGTTCGTCCTCTTTATCAGGGTTCTCCGGGAATATAGTATGTGTAGGGAGCGTTATCCTCTCTCTGCAGGAAGTGTGCGCAGTCCCAGGATCTAGAATGTTCTTTATCATGCAAGTTCCCTCCGCAGAACCGTGGTCGTGTCCTCTATGTACAATCTAGGGAGATTACTCTGGTTTTCCAAGAGTACTAGGGTCTAGGAAGTTGACCAGCCTAGGAGGATTAACCCGGATAATGCAATGAATACGTTATTGTCCGGGGAGGCTGGCGTTCTGATGGAAGAGGATAAGATGCGCTCGCCATACGGCACGTAGCATGTTGTGTTCTGCTATGTGTAGGGTCAATAGAAAGGCTGTGCAGATCTCATGTAGGTTACTCCACGCTCTGCAGCAGGCCTGTGTCGTATACGGTGCACCATCGCTCCCTCCTCCTTCCTCTGCAGATTTTCCTTCTGCAGAATCACTGCTGATGAAACAAAGAGCTGGCACGTGGAATCCGAGCTACAGAGGGAGCCATGACGCTGCATATATTGTACAGCCCTGCATGTCTGCGCGCTAATGTTTAATAGTGTGTATGGAGGGGTTCGTTCACACCTATCAGTTACGGCTCATGCACATGACCGTATGGCTTTTTCAGTGTTTTGCGGGCCACTTTTAAAGGATCAGTTTTTCAGTTTTTTTGTTTCAGTAGTGTTTCCGATTCCATTCAGTTTTTTCCGTATGGCATATACAGTATACAGTAATTACATAGAAAAAATTGGGGTGGGCATAACATTTCCAATAGATGGTTCCTCAAAAATGGAACGGATACGGAAGACATACAGAGTACATTCCGTATATGTTCCGTTGTTTTTTGTTTGCGGACCCATTGACTTGAATGGAGTCACGGAATGTGATTTGCGGGCAATAATAGGACATGTTCTATCTTTTAACGGAACAGAAAAACTGAAACGGAATGCACACAGAGACACAATTTTTTTATGCTGACCCAAAAAAATGGCCAGTATACTGAACGCAAAAAACGTTCATGTGTATGAGCCCTTATTGTGATTGTGCAGTGTTGTCAGTCATCGGAATATCATAGGGGAAAGGCCAAAAGATAATTTAGTGTTACATAAGAGGATGGGGGGGGGGGGGCAGGAGATGAAGAACAAGACAAGCAAGTTCGGCAGAGAAATGTTAGCAAGTGACTGTCCAGGGAGGGTCAGAGATGTCAGGTAAAGCACAGGGAAAGACCAGCAATGGATTCTAGATGCTCTTAGGCTTCAGGATGTTTGGAACAAGGACCACAGAACAGAGTAATGTACATGCATCCACTAGGCTGAAAAGTGCTTTGTAAAACTGAGGGATTCCCGTGCCATTAATTTTGAGGCCTGCCAGAAAATAGTACTGAACACATAAGGGGCAACAAGAAGAGTTACAGATTTGGTGGCCCACACAGCCTGGAAGTTAGTGAGGTAAGGAGGACATCATGCAACTTATTGAGTGAGGCTGGCCATACACTTTCCATAGCTCTCTCGGCGTTCGGCCGCCAGCCATTCCTCTCATTTCCCATACACCTGCACCCTCAGCCGAGCATGCATATGTTTTCAGAGAGAGAAGGCAATACGTCAGTGCCAGACTCCTCCGTCGGTGGCTTATCTTCCCTCATAACAAAAGCCACAATACAGATTAGTTCAGGGATGGCCAACTTGCGGCTCTGCAGCTGTTGTAAAACTACAACTCCCACCATGCCCTGCTGTAGTCTGATAGCTGTAGGCAGTCTGGGCATGCTAGGAGTTGTAGTTTTGCAACAGCTGGAGGGCCACAGGTTGGCCATCCCTGCATTAGATGGTCAGCCAATACTGCCGAATTTAGATGTATGGCCAGCCTGAGGCAAGACGGTGCTGAGCCATAACACTGTGGCACCGGGATGGCTGGGATAGTGAGTGGCGTTAGCTCATAGGCAGTCGGGCTCAGTCGTGTCATTGGAGAGGGGCTCTAGATGTGCGGTGAGTTCCATTTTGCTTTCATCATGTATGACAGAAAAATGGGATGGACCTACTACTCCTCATGGAGACTGCTGTACAAAGTCATGATATAGCTAGCCAAGCAGGAGGTGTGCACCTGATGCTTACTACTGTAACACATGGACTAAGGGACTAAGAAGGTGTCCTTTACAAATGCTGCCTGTAGATATGCCAAAGTTATGTGGTGGCGCAGGCCTCTATATAACTTTAGCGCTTCCTCCAGCAGGCCGTGTCAGTTACTAAAATCTACGCGTTCTCCCTTGCTAGCGTAGATTTAGGTAGATAAACAAGACAGGCCTGCCGGTCCGCCCACTTCCCCACCCACGTCACGCCCCCTTTTCTCTGCATTTGGTAAAATTGGCATCAGCGGCAAAAAGTCGCAGATTTTGAGGCAGAAAAACGTTGTGACAAAAAGTGCAATATTAATATGCAAAAAGTGACGTATAATTCATAATAAATGTCCCCCATTCTCTTTATTTTGCAGGTTGTCTGGGTTACAGTGAATGCATCACCACCATCTTGCAGTGGTTGACCAATAATAATCCGACCTCCTATGGTACGTCCACCAGTAATAATTGTGCCCCCCCCCAGTATAAAACATGTCCCATAATGTCCCTGTAATGCCCCCTATAGTGCCCACTACTGCTCCCTATAGTGTCCCCAGTAATTCCCTAGTGTCTCAAGTAATGCCCCAGTGGTAGACATGCCCGCAGTATTACACATAGTTCCCCCCAGCAATACACCTATTGTCCCCAAGTAGCCAGGTATAAAATAATAATAATCTAATGTTCACCTGCCCCTCATCAGTGCAGAGCAGATAGTATCCCCCAAATCCTCACTTAGGCCTCTCACCCAGTTAAGTCAGTACTCTCTGCTCTGCACTGATGAGGGGCAATCACCCCGAAACAGCTGTCTGCAGATGAGATGCTGGCTTAGTTATTATCTAAGTCATGTCTCAAGGCCTATTTAAAGGGTCAAGCAATGACTTATAGGATAGCTGCCTTACATCTGGTGGCATCAAAGGCAGAGCTTGCATGACTTTCTTCCCATAATATCCTTCGGCAACCTATCCTAGAATGCCTCAAGGGAATTGTGCCACCATGGTCCCCCTAGAGTGCATAGTTTAGTGGACCATGGTGGAACATTTCCCTTGAGTCATTATTGTAATTTTTGGGGTACAGTATGCAAGTTGTCTCCTAGTATTTTAGTGCCACTTACCATGAAGGCTCACCTGCAGGTCAATCTGTGCAGCTGTTATGGCCTGGTTCTGGTGTGTTCCACTGTGGCTTGTGCCATCCTGGTCCTCAGCTAATTGGCCATGTGGGGTTAGGTCTCCCAGCTCATGCGGGGGGAATGTGGTCTCCTCTAAACTGATTATTGATGGTTATTATATTTTGATATTTTAGATTTAATATTTATAATTTTTTTTTTAGAAGTTAGTGTTTGCCTTGTGTAACAATTAATAAACATTGAGGTCATTGATATTCCATGCAAGTGTTTGGTTTTTATTTGTCATTATTATTTATGTTATATTGGTAATTGTTATGCTGTTATTGCATG
This sequence comes from Bufo gargarizans, assembly GCF_014858855.1. NCBI lineage: Eukaryota > Metazoa > Chordata > Amphibia > Anura > Bufonidae > Bufo > Bufo gargarizans. The sequence continues at coordinate 76,937,507 of NC_058081.1, forward strand.
GGGGAATAGTACGTGTGCCACCATGTGACTAGGACGGGTAGCCGCCATTTGTACAGTTGCTTGGAAGGTGGGGGGGGGCTTTATTGTAGTGTACATTATTGCATCACAAAACTATAATTCCAAAATAGTGTATTTGGTTTCAGGTTACAGATAACAGAACTGGAAAAATATCAAATGTCATGGAAAAATCAATGTCCAGAGGTTGTTGACACCTATAGGGTGGTATGTTTATTTACCTCCTGTATCTACCAAGGGCACAGACGGTCATTTTTAGAAAACAAAAAACTATGAGAACTTTTTATGTTTTTTAGCTTTTCTAAGCAAGAGTAATCCATGTGAGATATGCATAAAGCTTGAGCTTCTAGGAAGAGATCATGTGACATTGTGATTGGATCCCACTAGTTTCAATGGGGTTGATTGTGATTGGTTAATGTAAAGTATACTGTATGTCCTGTAAATATATATATACATATTGCAGAGAAGACCGGCACTTGCTGTAGATCAATCTTGTATTTATTAGTCAGTCACATATACAGAGAATAAGTGACGCATTTCGGTGCTACCGCACCTTCATCAGACTTATCATCATACAAGAAAATCTTCATGTTTAAATAGACCGCCAAAACACAGGGAAATGACATCACACAGAAAACCACTCCCACCAATCGAAACACTGATCAGTGGGAGTGGTTTTCTGTGTGATGTCATTTCCCTGTGTTTTGGCGGTCTATTTAAACATGAAGATTTTCTTGTATGATGATAAGTCTGATGAAGGTGCGGTAGCACCGAAACGCGTCACTTATTCTCTGTATATGTGACTGACTAATAAATACAAGATTGATCTACAGCGAGTGCCGGTCTTCTCTGCAATATTTCATTGGGGACGCCATCCCACGGACACGTGCACCGCGACTTCAAACAAGCAGCGCCGACCTGCGATTATTATATCTATATAGGAATCAAGACCTAATAGAATTGCTTATGTAATAAACAAGGTGGACATCCCAGTAACAGTAAATTTAGACAGCTTATTCACCCCAATTTGAGAATCAAGGTGTAATAGAATTGCTTATCTAGTATTCTAGTAAACAAGGTGGGCACCCCAATAACTAGAACTAGACAGCTTATTCTCCCCAATTTGAGAATGAAGGGTAATAGAATTGTTTATCTATTAAAGAAGGTGGGCACCCCAATAACAGTAAAATTAAAAAGCTTATTCACCCTAATTTGAGAATCAAGGCGTAATAGAATTGCTTATCTATTAAACAAGGTGGACACTGTTCAATTAGATAGCTCTGTGGCCTACACAGGGATTGATGCAAACTGCGCTGTCTCCTATGGATCCCTTCAGCTTCAGATTACAGCCTCCCTATGCTCTCCCCACAGTGTATGCAAACCCTCCCTATGATCTTCCAACACTGTCCCTGCACTGTCCGCGTATACTCTCCATCAAGCATGTATCTTTGTAGTGAGAGATAAGGAAGACTTGACAGAGGACCACCTGGCTGCCCATGTAACATGAAATGCAGCCCTGGAAGTGCAAATATGTCCGACAGGTAATACTTCTAGAAATCAGGACTCAGAAAAGGCTGCCCCACTAAAAGCCAGGCTACTGGGCCATCACCCGCACTAGTCCATATCTCACCTGCATAATTATGGATGTGTCATGATGTGTATTATTGCTTTACAAACACATTTTTATTATTCTCCTTCACAGAGAAAGTCGTTTATAGCATTACTGTGTCTAGGTGAAGGGATTGCTGTACAGTAAGTCATGAAGGACATGCTTTACATAAGAAGAAAGTGTTCCGATTCTTTAGAGCAAAGTTCTTAAAAGAGTATTGCTTAGATAATGTCTCAGTAAAGTGACCGCTATCTGACCATATCTCTCTTTCTTCTATTCTGCATCACGTTGTCTGTCAAATGATAACGATTAACTATTTAAGGCTACTTACACACTAGCGTTTTGGCTTTCCGTTTGTGAGATCCGTCATGGGCTCTCAGAAGCGGTCCAAAACGGATCAGTTTTGCTCTAAATCATTCTGAATGGAAAAGGATCCGCTCAGAATGTATCAGTTTGCCTCCGATCAGTCACCATTCCGCTCATGAGGCGGACACCAAAACGTTTTGTTGTTTTTCCTTTTTAATTTCATCAATACTATGCCATTAAAAATTAGATACAAAATATTGTCCTTCTGTAGCAGCCTGCAAAGAGAGAAAAAACAACTTTATATATAGGTATCCATTGTTATTTTACTACTGCTGCAAGGGAAAGATGTTATCTACAAGTATAATAGTCAGTATAGAATTTAGGATGACAGTATGACAGCTCTGTTGTTCTTTTGATATGCCTAGATAAAGATGCCCACAGAAGAACACATACCTGTCTGTGCTCCTGCGGTGAGTCTGGCCACTGTTGAAGATGCCCTCATTTGGGGCTAATTACGTTGGCTCTACTGCTCCAAATTGTTCTGATCCTAGGATTTTACATGCATGGAAGTATCCACACTGACACCAGGCAAGGGTCAAAGCAGTTTCAAATTAAACTACCAATTAGAAAGAGCATACCGGAGAGCACGGCTGTCAAATAGGAGGGATCTTTTTCATAAGAAAAGAGAGAGAACACTGAAGAAATACGCTTTATCACTGGGTTTAACCCAAGATGGAAAGAGGTACGTACAGCCCTCGGTAAATATTGGGATATGTGGATTGACCCTCACTTACAGCATTTCTTACCTCCATACCCTTCAATAACTTATCGAAGAGCTAAGAACCTTAGGGACCACTTGGTCCAAAGTCATTATGTCCGCAAGGAATCGGGACTGTTTGGAACGAAGGGGATACCTTCGGGAAATGTGGCAAGTGCGTTGCCTGTGCCAAAATAGATAAGGCTGGAAAGTTCTGGGACTCTTTATTGTACAAATAAAGTCCATACCAAGACAGTTTAAAGGAAGACATAATTCGGATGGATCCCTTTTGCAGTTTAGAGGCATCGATCGGGTGATGATCTCCCCAGAGGGGGTGATTGGAGGAAGATATTCTGCCAAAAGGAGATGAAATGGATCTTCACTCTTAATACGGTAGTACCCTGGGGACTTAATGAGAACAATAGTTTTACCCCTTTTCTTTGAATCTACTATATGGGCAAGTAGGAGGGGCAATGTTTTTGCCTCAGCCCTCCGGGTGCGGCGTGGTATTTGACTGCACTCCTCCGCCCAGGTATACAGCCTATTGAATAAATAGTCTCAGCTTACGTTGCAAGATAGTGGATTTCAGCTTCTCGATGTTCTTGTTCAAATCCTCCTGTATACCCTTCCATTCATCAAGTGTACAGATTTTATTGAAGTCCATCTCCAATGAAGAAACAGACTGATAGGTAATATCGTCCGGTTATAGTATTGGACTAAGAGGCCTTCTAAGTTCCTAAGGAATTATTTGCACTTTAAGATATTCAGTAAAAGTTTTAGCGTGCAGGACTAAGCTAGCCTCATGTTTTTTAAGAGATGGAGATGCATTGCACATGCCTGATGAAAGGGAATGCCCCCGAAATGTCCTGCACCCTAATCTGTTTCTGTCTATAGTGGATATGTACATTTATGGACCTGCTATCACTGACGTTTATTCATGTTTGTGGACTGTAAGTTTTGTACCTTTGATTTGTCCTAAACAGGTTATCCAACCCTTATAATGACGCCCCCCCCCCCACGCCCCTCAAGAATATTGAAGCATTATACAGTCACCTGTATAATTATTAGGAACACCATACTAATACAGTGTTGGACCCCCTTTTGCCTTCAGAACTGCCTTAATTCTACGTGGCATTGATTCAACAAGGTGCTGATAGCATTCTTTAGAAATGTTGGCCCATATTGATAGGATAGCATCTTGCAGTTGATGGAGATTTGAGGGATGCACATCCAGGGCACGAAGCTCCTGTTCCACCACATCCCAAAGATGCTCTATTGGGTTGAGATCTGGTGACTGTGGGGGCCATTTTAGTACAGTGAACTCATTGTCATGTTCAAGAAACCAATTTGAAATGATTCAAGCTTTGTGACATGGTGCGTTATACTGCTGGAAGTAGCCATCAGAGGATGGGTACATGGTGGTCATGAAGGGTTGGACATGGTCAGAAACAATGCTCAGGTAGCCCGTGGCATTCAAACGATGGCCAATTGGCACTAAGGGACCTAAAGTGTGCCCAGAAAACATCCCCCACACCATTACACCACCACCACCAGCCTGCACAGTGGTAACAAGGCATGATGGATACATGTTCTCATTCTGTTTACGCCAAATTCGGACTCTACCATTTGAATGTCTCAACAGAAATCGAGACTCATCAGACCGGGCAACATTTTTCCAGTCTTCAACAGTCCAATTTTGGTGAGCTCGTGCAAATTGTAGCCTCTTTTTCCTATTTGTAGTGGAGATGCGTGGTACCCGGTGGGGTCTTCTGCTGTTGTAGCCCACCTTTCTTTCCCATTCTGACATTCAGTTTGGAGTTCAGGAGATTGTCTTGACCAGGACCACAACCCTACATGCATTGAAGCAACTGCCATGTGATTGGTTGACTATATAATCGCATTAATGAGAAATAGAACAGGTGTTCCTAATAATTCTCTAGGTGAGTGTATAGTAATCAATGGCCTCAATTTATTTGGGCAATCACACAGGGGTGGCATAGGTAGACCCTATAGACCAGCAAGGGCAGGCTGATGTTTTTTTGTGACCAGAAGTCTACATTCTGGAACAGATGTGGTCTTCTGTACAGTAAAGTGCCTTACTAAAAATTAGTTTGTGAGTGGTGAAATCATGGAATTAGTTGAACAAGAAATATATATAAAAAAATCATGTAGTAAAATTAGTTTCACTGTCTGAAAAAATATGCTCCATAGCCTGTCCCAAAAGGATCCCTCGCTCCTTGGAAAGCCCACAAAGAAAAGAAGAATAAATTGACTTCCTGAAAAGATCCCTTCACCACCAACCTTTTTGGTATTAAATAAAATCAATAATTAGAAACCGTATGGTACGATTCAAAACAGGGGTAATTGAAAATGCCTGGTTGTGATAGTCAACTGGAGTAGTAAAATTGAGTAACCCGCCCGGGGACAGGGTGAACAAAGTGACGTTCTGATAGCCTTCAAAGGCTTGTCCAGGTGCAGGGGACTCAAACAGGAGACTCTCACCCACCTTCCCCTGGAACTTGAGCAAGCTGAGCGTTCCTTGGGCCTTTTTTTTTTTTTATAAAACGAAACCCTTACAGGTAGCAATCTGAATGAGTTGGATTTCTACCTTTTTATACCAGGCCCTGTTTTTTTTGCTTCACCAGGTATGGTTGAAGTGCCTGGTCCGACAGGTCTACACCTCCCATAGATTTCATTATCGTCTGTCACACAGACTGGTTTGTGTTTGAAAGCATTAGCCCCCCACTCCCTAAGGCCTCATGCACATGACCGTTGTGTGTTTTGCGGTCTGCAAATTGCGGATCCGCAAAACACGGATGGCATCCGTGAGCGTTCCGCAATTTGCGGAACGGCACGGACAGCCATTGATATAACAGCCATGGTGTTTTTTTAGACCTCAACTTATTTATCAATGGCATTAGATTCAGCGGGACAAAATCTTCCACCCTTGAGTAAATTGTAATACCTAAATACTGAAAGGACTAGAAAGATTTTTAACGTGGGGTGTGCAGATTTATCTAACAACATATTATCCAATAGCATAGGAGTAGTTTTTTCCCAATTTACATCCAGACCTGAGACTTTTCCAAACTGATTGAGCATTTGGATGATATATAACAAGTTAACTTGAGTCTGTTGAATATAAAATAAAATATCATCTGCATATAGTGAAATGCCATCTTCCGTTCCTAATACCCCAAACCCTAAAATCCTGGGGTCTTGTCTGACCCTAGCAGCCAGGGGCTCAATATAGATATCAAATAGAAGAGGAGAGAGTTCTTTAAATTAATAGAGATAATTATTAACGATCTACTCTGGGGGAGGAAACGTGTCAGACTTAAATTAGAGCATTGGTATAAACCCTTGGGGAGGGGAGGACTTAATCTCCCCTGCTTCAAGGGATACTTCTTGGCCATTCAGCTTTGCTTTTTCCGGGAATGGAATGATAGCTGTGACATAGCCCGCTATGTAAGTATTTGCTGAATAATCCCCATATGATAACTTTTTTTTCGTTCTTGGAGTCAGATCAATTGACCTACTCTGATAAGGAATTTAAATCCGCCAGGAACCTTTTTATGAAGTCATGGTATTGTGTTCGATTTTGGTTTGGATTAAAGGGTTCAATAGGATGCACTCCTTTGTGGTACACTTTCAAACTTTAGTTGAGTTAGGTAGAGATCCATATTGGCAAAAAAGTAATATATTACACATCACACAGGTAGTAGGTAATGGGGATGTAGTTTCATATACGGTATTATCACAAAAAGAAAAAACAGAAATTAACATGGTTTCGTTACCTACAGTTAAGATCGGCACTTTTAAGTATTAGAAAAAAAGATAGGCTTGAAATACACCCTTCTACACAGCTTAATGATTTAATAGGGAATTTGGAGTATAGGATGAAGATTTCCCAACTTTACAGAAATATAATTAGAGCACGATTTGTAGATACCCTTTCTCCAGGACAGAGGGCTTGGCAAAATGAATGTGCAATGACTTCTCTAGATGACAGGGAAGAGGTACTTCAGGATTTAAAAGTGGTGCAGTTTAATATTTTGCATAGACTCTATGTTACACCTCTTTGGCTTAGGAGATGTGGTATTAGGAGTGATTCCAACTGCCCGAGGTGTGATACTCCTGATGCAGATTATTTGCATATTTTCCAGTTCTGTTCAGAGTTGAAACAGTATTGGGGGACTATTCATGAATACATAGAGGGAAAGCTGAATGTCCGGATACCCTTTACTGCTGAATGTTGGGTATTGGGTAATCTTGGTGGGATGCCAGTGGGATAAAAAAAAAACTTCTCTATAAGATAATGTTTTTGGCCAGATTGTTAATAGCGCGATCTTGGTTTGCCCGAGATGCCCCTAGTATGAATATATGGTTAAACAAGATAAACACTAATAAGAGATATGAATATATTTTATATAAGCAAAGAAATAGCGAGACAAAAAGGCTTAGAATTTGGGGAAATGTACAGCCCTTAGAGCTTCCTCCGCTCTCTAGTCCTCTTCATCTCTCCCCTGTCTTGTTACGGGGCGGAGGCGGTGAGGGAGAACGCACCATGGGAGGGGACTGGGAGGTTACTTTTGTTTGGAAAAAATGTTAAGATTTATATATTTTTATTTTATTGTTGTTAAGATTTGAAATACAATAAAGAAAGTAAAAAAAAAAAAAAAAAAAGACTTCATATTCTATTTAGCCATTTCTAAGTTATCTTTTTTTTTTTTTTTTTAGCACATTTTATTAAAGGAGATTCGTATCGCATACAGACACTGTATAGTACATAATAACATAATGGCATATACAGGGTAATATACATAGGCAATTTATATAGCTTCCTTACTAATCTCCAGGCCGTCATAGTATCCCTAATCAAACTATGGTGTTTTATTCCCACTGGTGTATCCCTGATCCTGGTATGCAAAAGGGCAACCAGGTCCCAGGGATAAGCCAATTCCCTTTCGAGGGGGGTATTGGAAAAATGTGACGTACCCCTCACCCAGTCTCTCACATATCTAAATAATGATGACACATTATAAAGTCTAATATTCGGTAGCTGCAGACCTCCCTCCCACTTTGTTAGACACAGCTTGTCATATGTGATACGCGCTCTCTTTCCCCTCCATAAGAAACGGGAGAAAGCTTTTTGTAGCCTGCTCACATCCCTATGCTTTATCAACAATGATATGGTCTGCATGGGGTATAGCAGTCTGGCGAAGCTCACCATTTTCAAGAGGTGTGCCCTCCCAAACAGCGTTAATGGCAATTGCATCCATTTCTCTAGTTCCAACTCAATTTTCCGTATCAACGGTTCATAGTTCAACTGGTAGAGAGCAGAAGGTTTCCTCCCTATCTTGATTCCTAGATAGATCAGGTAAGTGTGATCTATGTCAACCTCTGAGCTCCCTCCCCCCCTTCACTCCCGGGCCCTCGGTCTCTTAAATATAATAATTGACTCTTACCCACATTTATTCGGTACCCCGTAACCTTCCTATAATATAGGATGGAATCTAAAATATTCTCTAAGTTATCTTGATCTCCTCCATCGGTAAAGATACTCATAGCAATGGATAATGGGGACAATTACTGTGACCAAGGGCTCTCAGACTCCAAAAGACCCCCAATGCCGTACAATTCTACATTCCATGGCAAGTCAGATTTATACTCCTTTCATGCTGGGTAACAGGCGTTGAGTACTGTAATAGCAGTTGTTAGTGATGTATCTATTTGAATAATTTGTTAGACCAAGATAAGTCAGAAATGAGTGGAAAATAGTCCATAATACCGGACATTTGAGGATTGTATACGATAGCATAGTAATACATTTACAGTAGTTAATGTATAATAGAATAGCACATAATACATTTGAGAATTGTATCTCAATAGTTATTTTTTTATTTACTTTAAAGGGGTTGGCACATCTTCTACATTGGGGGAATACAGTATCGCTGGGATATGCCCCCAATGTTTGATAGGTGCATGTCCCACCTATACTTGGAACCCGCAGAGTGAAGGAGGGGGCACGTGCGGCCGCCCTCCATTCATTTATATGGGTTGCTGAAAACGGCCAATTAGCCTGCTCGGCTGTTTTCAGAAGTCCCATTGAAGTAAATGGGAAGTGCACTGTGCAAGTGCAGCCACCGCTCCATTCACTTCTGTTGGGCTAACGGAAATAGCCAAGCCAGAGCTCAGCTGTATTCAGCGGTCCCATAGAGATGATTGGACAGCGGCCGCTCATGCACGATGCCCCCTCTTTCAATTTGCAGTCTCCGTTCTAGCAATATTCCCCCATTGTACTGCAATGACCGGGAATGGCAATTCGACCGATGACATAGTCAATATCAATCGCTTCATTTATGGGGTCAGACAGAGGGAGGGGGCTCCCTTTGCCTTCCAATTGAAGCCTCAGGGGCAACATCGTGGGGCTCCAATTGGTTGCCACTACAACCTGGGGCCTTGGGAAATTCATGTCTACATTAAGAAGCCAGTCACAACTTTTGAGCTCCTCATGGGGTGGATTCAGCACCGATGCAAATTTTGCCACTAACTCACCATTTACAAAGCTCCTCCCGTACAATGGGTCAGTACAGAGATCTCTCCCATCATCTATTTATCCCCAGGACTGTGACTGTGACGAGGGGACATCCTCTGCGCCTCGAGGAAAGAAGGTTTGTACACAAACATAGAAGAGGATTCTTTACGGTAAGAGCAGTGAGACTATGGAACTCTCTGCCTGAGGAGGTGGTGATGGTGAGTACAATAAAGGAATTCAAGAGGGGCCTGGATGTATTTCTGGAGTGTAATAATATTACAGGCTATAGCTACTAGAGAGGGGTCGTTGATCCAGGGAGTTATTCTGATTGCCTGATTGGAGTTGGGAAGGAATTTTTTATTCCCTTAAAGTGGGGAAAATTGGCTTCTACCTCACAGGTTTTTTTTTTTGCCTTCCTCTGGATCAACTTGCAGGATAACAGGCCGAACTGGATGGACAAATGTCTTTTTTCGGCCTTATGTACTATGTTACTATGTTACAATGCATCTCTAGTTAAGCTGGATAGACCGGATGCATTAGAAGTAGAAGCAGTGTTGTTAGACCTCGTTGGCTGGTAAGAATCAGATGGTGATAAGTGTACGCCGCAGTTATATTTTGCATCCACATTTCTCAGTCTGCTCCAGTCTGAAAAAGAAAAGAGAGTGTAAAGAATATTTAACAATGTATAGAATCAGGTCATAGCCCTATTCCATAATGTAAGGAAAATTCACAATTTTTATGGCCAAAAACCACTGCCAGAAACTGACCACCAAACATATATAACTATTTCATTGGCATGATATATGGAAGTGGTATGTCACTTTTAGGGTTCAGACGTGTTGGAATATTTCCACAGCGGATCTTGCTGCAAATCCTTGGTGATTGCGAGACAAAATTTATATATATTACTTGCGGATTCATATATATTTGTCAGATCTGAATTAGCCCAAGCAGAGAGTTGCCATCAAAGAGGCACTCTATTACTACATTTCCCCTGTAATGATGCTGCAGGGGAATTGTAGGGCCAGCAAGAACAGCTCATCACCAACAGTTTTTAGTAATGAACCAGTGAACATCAGGTAATAACCAAGTTGCCTGTAACGTGAAATGGGGTTGTGTCATGTGACACAATGGAGCACCTATCATAGAGGCGGACCGCATGTCTGCTATTGGGTTTCGAGAAGGGGGGCCCAGCGCTGAACTGCATTTCCATCAGCTTCCACCAGGGTGAGCTCAGTGCAAATAGATAATTTACAGCTTCCAGTAAAGTCAATGGTAACTGTATGAATTTCTATGCACTGAACTCCCCCTAGTGGTAACTTTACATAATATACTGTGCGAAGGAGAGCACTTTTGTAAGTGTATTTATGCCGGTTGTCTGGTGTTAAGACAATGGTGTTCAGAAGGAGCGCAGTACTTATCATGAACCCGCTCTACATTTTCCAACATAGAGGTCAGATCAGGTGGGTGAAGCATAGGACAATTTTGTTTTATTACAATTTTCGTTTTCTGCATTAAATTTTTTTTCTTTTTTTAATAAAAAAAAATAATGGAAAATTCTTCAGCATTCTGGAGAGTCACACATTTTTGATTCTGCGATGCCTGGGATTGTTTTGTGCAAGCATAGTAAGAAACCTGGTGGGGCAGGGGGGCCTATACTAAGCAGTGCAGCGACTTTCATGCTCTCCACTGTTATTACTTCAGTACAACGTTCCTTGCATTGTGTTTGTCTTCTGCCATACTGATTTGTCATCTTCTGTAAAATGAAATGTTTTTATCCTGATTCCATTGAAAGACAGCACCCACCCAACCGCCATCTCCTTCTGACTGATGCCACACACACAGGCAGTAACATCAGAAGCCCCGGAGGCCCCTATACGAATACTCTGAGCGCTGAAACACCTGTTCCCCAATGTACTCCTCTATCCAATATACTATCATTGCTTCACTTTCATGCTTTGAAACGACTGTTAAGCATGTATGCTGTAGTGCTGCACCGAACTATAGTGCTGGCAATGGGTAGAATTATATAAGACCATCTCCTGTGTGCTGTGAGGGAAAGTGACCAGCGAATGACCATCTTCTGCAAGAAATTAGTGTAGAACATGAAAAGCTTATTTTTGACTCAAATGTGTTTCATGTGTCTTTACCTAATACATAGAGATACATGCCAGGACCAATGCAAACAGTGATGTCAAAGTTTTTAATAGTAAAGTAATTATAACATTGGAGATGGTGGAAATTAAGATGATGAGATATTTTGATCTCTGTTTTCCTGAAATGGTTGATAACAGGTATCAATAACCTTCGTGCTAAAAAAATTGTGAGTTTAACCATAATTAAAGACAAAGTCACAAACTGAAGCATTTTAAGCCAACACACGGAGTTATGTGCATTTCTGTATGAACCATATTAAATATATTTCTCTATTTTGGAGTCAGTGGCCCTTTAAGTTGAACATTCTACACTTGGTGCTGATGTCATAACCGCGGCATTGTGAGAAGATTGGATTAGAACCTGGCTCACTCAGTGTTCTGTAGATTGTTGACTTTCTTTCTAGGGAGCAGCAGTGATATTGGTGAGCACATCGAGTGTTTTAGATAACTTTTTTGGATTTTGGAAGATGTGGGAGTCAGACTCATTTGACTATAGCTCGGAAACATCTAGCTCAGAGTTTGACCTCTTAGAAATATTTTCCAACCGGAATGGCACAAAGCCATTACCATCTAAATACCGCCTAGGTGACAACTACACTGAACACAGGGACATGGCGGCTCAGAGAGTAATGGCTAGACTGACCAGTAATACTCAACTGAGAAACCCTGAGAGACAACCAGCATCTAGTGACTATGGAAGAACATCAGGATGGAATATTCCTATGACATCGGAATCACCTAGATGGCCAAAAGGAGCCACCGCAAAAGAAGTCACTAAAGACCTTGACCAAGTAGCAATATATTTGACAGCAGCGACAAAGGCCCTGGACTCCCTCAAGAAAAAGATCTACGAGGAGAATTCTTGCCAGGCATATCCATCAAGACCGTTGCCAAAAATAACATCTGTGAATACGGTGCAGTATAAGAATTCCCAGCTACATCCAAGGGACCAGCATGATGAACCTCCTGCACCCAAGACAAAGACATCAGCATTACCACCTATAAAAGCATCATCGAGTAACCATGCAATAAAAACCCAGGAAGCAACCCCTAACAAACACCTAAAGCAACTGTCCCAGCCCAATACGGCGGCTGCTGAGGCCCTGAGCCTGCTGGGGAAAGAGGACTGGGAAAAAAAGATCCAAGGGATTGATACCATCGTCTCCCTGATATCCTGCCATACTGAAGCTGCTCTACCATCCATACGAGAACTGAGGACCGCTGTAATAAAAGAAGTGACCAACCTAAGATCGGCCGTGTCACTTGCAGCTATCAAATGTCTGGGCACAATGTTCTCTACAGTGAAGACACACATGGACTACAACCTCCAGCAGACTGTCAGCATCTTATTACACAAGGCCGGGGATTCCAGCTCCTTTATCCGGGAGGCAGTGAACAGCTCTATAACATCAATGGTGGAGAATGTCAGCCCTGGTCGCGCTCTCACAGCCCTGACAGAAGGAGGACTCTGCCACAAGAACACCATGGTGAGATCCACCACCATGAAACATCTCTCAGGTCTGGTGGATAGAATGGGCCCAGAGTTTTTTCTGTCTGGAAGAAAGGGCATCACAGATAGGGCAATACCAGCTGTAGCCAAAGCTGTGCAGGATAGCTGCCAACAAGTCAGGATGTATGGCAGGGATATCCTGGCCATGCTAGCTGCACACCCCAGACTGGATGCAATGCTGGCTAAGTATGTACCACCTAAAGACTTACCAGCCTTAAAGCTCCAGTTGAAGAAATTTACCAACTAATTACATGGAGGAGGAATATTACGTACTGCCCTAAGAATAAGTCATCAGTGTTTAATGGACATATACCTGTGGAGAAGAGACAAAGCCTACAGTATCCTGTATCGTAGCCTACATACAGCGGAGCCAACTGATAAGGTCCACAAGTATCTAAGAAGCTCTGAAGCCACACACTGTACATCCCACCACAGTCAGAGCCTTCTGATGTCCTGGAGAACAGAACTACGGAGTGATGAGCCCCTGGATGTGAACGCCGCTGCCTCTGGGGTAGATAAGCCTGCGTATCATTCCTCCATCCTGCCACATCCAAGACCCAAATCTGAGAGCGCTAACACAAGACACAACCTGAAAGCAACAATCTCTGAACCCATTGTCCCCCAATGTCTGTATACAGCTCAGTGCATTGAGGATCTTAATACTCTTATCAACTAGAACTGATGATGAAGACAAAGGAGCCCAATATACAGCAGGACAATGTGGCCATTACTAATACTAAACAACAGTCACACATCATTTGTTATATTATGTTTCTTTACCAAAAATAAAAAATTTCTGTTCACTAAAATAAAAAATAAAAATAAAAAAGAAAAGTGACTTGTCATGAGATTTTTATCAGGGGTGTATAATTTAAAGAATACATCTGTAATGAGGGCAATGAAGGGCCTTGATTTATTTAGCCGATCATCAACTAGATCAGTTCTGGCGGGGACTTTGGAATTATCTGAAAAATACATAAACCGCATTAGGGCTTCCTGGCGGCTTTGAGACATAACTGCCGCAAACACAGGGGTTGCCTGGACAGCACTATCAGCCCAATACGATTGGACAGATGCCTTTTTTTAACCAGGCTTATATTAAGGGTAATGCTCAAATATTTTTTTAATTTCAGGGACACATTCGCGGAGGTCCACATCTTTAAGTACACAGATGTGTGTAGCATATAGATTGGGGTCCATTCAGAAGTCCGTGGAATGGGTCCGGATCCGTTCCGCAATTATGCGGAACAGGTGCGGACCCATTCATTTTCAATGGGGCCAGAAGAGATTCAGACAACACACAGTGTGCTGTCTGTATCTGCATTTCCGGAACGCGGCACCGAACTTTCGGTCCGCAGCTCCGGACAAAACTAGAACATGTCCTATTCTTGTCGACAGCTGTGGACAAGAATAGACATTTCTATTGGGGTGCCGGCCCTGTGCAATTTGGGGACCGCAAAACACTGCGGACGTGTGAATGAACCCTAAGTCTGCTGGACAATTAATTCCAGGACTTTATCGTCCACCATCAAATGGAAAAAAAAACCAGTTGGTAAACTTTATGACTTCCACATTTATTTGTGGAATCGCTAGAAATTGGAGTACTTGGGAAGAAAGAGGGGGGGGGGGTAGAAGTTTGGGGGATCCCACACGGCTATGGGGTCCAGTGATAGAAGCGGAGCTTGAGTCACCACTATTTATATATATTTTGCCTCTGAAGCCATGTCTATTTCACTCACTCATCTGAACTAACGGAGCATAAAAACTCACACGCCTGCTCTGCAGTATACAACGTTCAAGTCATTTTTTGTTACGAAGCCCCCCCAAAAAACGTATCCCACCCTAAAGTAAGACTTCTTTCTGTTTTACTTTTTTAACAAAGGGGTGTACAAAGTAAAAACAGACGCCCACTGACCGTCAGTAGTAGACAGACACTAATGTATGCCTGACTGACAGTAATGGATGGACAGTAATGGGTGCTCACTGACCAACAGTTATGTATAGGCGAAAAAAGTAGAGGGTTTTTCGCCTGTTCTGTGGACCGTCTTGGATCTGGGGTCTCCTGTCCAGCTGCTGCATCACGCCATCAGAACTCTGCACAAGCCGACTGCAGTGCTGCTCCTATCTTCCATTTCTTCCAACAGTTACGTGAATGCCTAGTAGTGGGCACCCACGGACCGACAGTTATAGACAGACAGTAATGGACGCCCACTAACCAACAGTAATGGATAGACAGTAACAGACACCTAGTAATGGACAAATGCTGACTGACAGTAATAGATGGACAGTAATGGGTACCCACTGACCAACAGTTATGTACAGACAGTAATGGACGCCTAGTAGTGGACGCCCACGGACCGACAGTTATAGACAGACAATGATCGGTGCCCACTGACCAACAGTTACGTACAGACAGTAATGGACGCCTAGTAGTGGACGCCCACGGACCGACAGTTATAGACAGACAATGATCGGTGCCCACTGACCAACAGTTACGTACAGACAGTAATGGACGCCTAGTAGTGCACACCCACTGACCAACAGTTATAGACAGACAGTAATGGGTGCCCACTGACCGACAGTAATAGACAGACAGTGATGGGTGCCCACTGACCGACAGTTATAGACAGACAGTGATGGGTGCACACTGACCGACAGTTATAGACAGACAGTGATGGGTGCACACGGACTGACAGTTATAGACCGACAGTGATGGGTGCCCACTGACCAACAGTAATAGACGGGCAGTAACAGACGCCCAGTGACCGACAATTATGACGGACAGTAATGGACGCCCAATTTATGAAGTGTGTGATTTGATGTGTTTTTTCTCAGTAAAGAGCACAGCTCGGGACAGTGGTCTGATCTCTCTCTCCTCCCAGAGCAACTGCACTGAGAGGAGAGAGAGAAGCACAGGCATTATATATACTGTATGATCTCCATGATAGGTTAATCCCGGAGATCACATGATCAGGGACCAATAGTAATGGCCCCTGATCGCTACTGTGCTGCAGACAGAGCCTGGGCACAGTTGCCTACTGCCCCTGCCTGCTCCATTTTGTTATGTAGGGGGGTAGCTGCTGATGGGGAATCAGGACCCTGCATTACCTGATCGGGAAATCGGAAGGCTTTCTATCGCCTCTCTTATGTGAGAGGAGAAAGTCTCCTGCCAGCAGCTCCAGTCCTGGCATTTTCAGTGACCACCTTGATACACTCGTTATGGTCTCTAATCATCGCACCGAGACCTCAGCTGAAGGCACAGAGCTTTAGCACTTTCTTTTAGCATTAGCTTGATGTAAAGCACCACCATAAAAAGGTCCTTCCCTAGCCCATGACCCCTTTGTGACTGCTGTAAGGGGTATGGGTGGTCACTAAGGGGTTAAAAAGCATTCCTTGTGCTTAAATAGGTGCAATTCTCACCAACTACCTTCTCCAATTTTACTGGTGCAAAATATGTGCAGCATTCTGCAGGGGAGGTGAGGAAGGGAGGAGTGGTAGTGGCTATGATGGTTGTCGTAGTACTCATAGTTCACAGTGGCATTCTGCCCCTCTGGTACACCCCGGGGCTGTGCAGTAACTGGAGGGTACACCTTTTCTTCCCGCGGGGCACACCCTGGTGTTGGGGCTCCTGCCTAATGGTAGTTGGGGTGCAATTGGTGTTACTGTACTTTCACACTAGCGTTTTTCTTTTCCGGTATTGAGTTTGGTCACAGGGGCTTAATACCGGAAAAGAACTGATCAGTTTTATCCTAATGCGTTCTGAATGGAGAGCAATCCGTTCAGTATGCATCAGGATGCATCAGTTCAGTGCCTCTTATGTTTTTGGGCCGGAGAAAGTACCGCAGCATGCCGGAATCCTCTGCCGCAAGTGTGAAAGTACCCTTAGGTGAGTGTTTGGCAGAGTACAAGGCAGGGCTGGTGGATTATGGAGGCAATGATCAGGCCTGTTGGTTGCAACATATAAAGTCTCTTTGATGAGGGCTGCAGCAATAGCCTAATTCAGAGGTATTGTACAGCAGTATTTTCCCAAATGGGCGTATATAGGAAGCAACAATGATGGCAGTTGTAGTACTCTCAGTCTTTCTCTCTCTAAAGACACTTTGCAATCACTCTAAATAACCATAGGCGTGCTATCCTGTTCTTATTAACCATTTCTGCCATTTCTGAGCTGAGGCGTACAGATTTAAGATCTGGATGGCCAATCCATATCAAAGTGTGGCAGGTGATTGAGCAATATTCCATCTCCAACACAGCAAAGCCAGTTGCCATGAACGGGTTGTACCTCACTGACATTATCTCACACGGCCTTGAGGTGGTCCTTCTCTCAGGACCACTCTGGTGTTGAAGTTGTTTCTTAGGCAGGTGAAGCCCCAGAGATAAAGTTTCTCTGAGATGGAGGCAGAGACTCTCTCTCATACTTCCTGCAGCTCTCCTCTGACTAGACTCACTAACCAGGGACGGACCTTGGTTCATAGCCCTGGCAACCTAACCTGTGAACCAGTGTTAACCATGTCACTACCTATAGATTTGCCATTAGGTTTAGAAAATACATTGAAAAATAACTGCTTTACCCATAAATGACAGTATTTAATTTGTGTCAGCAGTAATTAACCGCAGTGGAGTGCGTGACAGCCAGGTAGAAAAAAAAGCACACCTTTTCCCCGGCTGAGATGCGCTCCGCTGTGATTGGCCAGCTCATAGCTACGAAGAAGGAGACGCCCGTGAGAAACACGGCCATCTCCTCCCTGTACAGATGGTATGGATTTACATACCAGGTGGAAAACCAGAATGGGGGGCCCAGCAGGGGAATGGAGCAGCACATAGAAAAATAATAAGCGATATCACATGCCATCAGTATGCCCTACCCTGACAGCTATTTATATGGTAATGTCAGGACTGGTGAAAGGTCCTCTTTATACCTGTATGTGAATATTATATATTTCTTTACAAAAAATACAAGTAGATACTTTTCAGGATAGAATTTTTTGAAGTCACTCCATTTATTCTGCTTCCTATCCTGGTTCTGTAACTTTCTCCATAGTTTGGACTTTTAGCACAGAAGACAGTCTTACTCGTTCAGTCAGACCATGACAACAAATGGATGCTCTTCTGCTGGCATCAAGAGAACAATACAGTTGTCATAATGTCTGAAATTCTACATCTACTATTATACTAGCAGATAACATCTTCCACTTACAGTAAAATAACAATGGAGTATTTATATATATATAGGAGTTTTTTTTATCTCTGTGCTCACTGCTACATACCTCCCAACTGTCCATGATCCAACGGGACAGCCCTGAATTTCGATGGATGTCCCAGGGTCCTGGAAGGGCTGTACATGTCTCAACTTCAACTGTAAACTGTAAGAAAAAACGAAGTCCAGCTTCCAAAAAATGTGACAGCTTTTATTCAAAAAAGTGCAGTAAAAACCGACATACAGTCCATGTCTACGCGTTTCGGATCACATAGTATCAATCCTTACTCATGACAAAGAATGGACACACAAAGATGATCTTAACAAAGAATCACAGGATACTTTGGAGTTAAAGATCCATATGTCTTCCTTAGAAAATCTGTTTGTGAAGGAAATTCGCACCTGGTGGGACCTTACATCATTGCAAAAGTATGTGGAAAAGAATATGATTCCATTGGGACTGAGGCTCCATAAAAAACCCACCACGGTGTATTCGGATGCCTTTGTTACCCAGTGGCAAAGTATTTTATCGGACTGCTCGGTCAAGCTAATGGGACTTATCATCACACATGAGGAGGATATCTTATCCAACCTAAGAGAGGAGATCAGGATTATTCAGGATTCTATTATACCATTCGCTAATCGGGATACGTTTAAAGACATGGATGGTAAATTACAGGAGAATTTAAATAAAATGGAGGATGGTCTCATCACTATTAGGGTCCATTCACACGTCCGCAAAATGGGTCCGCATCCGTTCCGCAATTTTGCGGAACAGGTGTGGACCCATTAATTTTCAATGGGGCCGGAATGTGCTGTCTGGATCCGCACTTCCGTTCCGCAAAAAAAATAGAATATATCCTATTCTTGTCCGCAATTGTGGACATGAAAAGTCATTTTCTATTAGAGTGCCAGCGATGTGCGGTCTGCAAAATGCTGAACGCACATTGCTGGTGTCCGTGTTTTGCAGATCCGCAATTTGCGTATCCGCGAAACACATATGGATGTGTGAATGGACTCTTAAACAAGAAAAAAAAAATCGGGATCTTCAGGATTATAAAAGTCATACTGTTTATACCTGGTCTGATGTTAGAGCTGATACCCCACGTTCTATTATAAAAAAAGATGCATCGTGGCAAAAAGCAAGGACCACTAAGGTGGTTTTTAGCTCAACAGAACCAGATTCCTCCGATTCTGTACCTGAGTTGCCATCTGCAGGTCTAATAGATAAAGATTTGGCTACATATAGCGGTACCACTGATGGCAATGTGTCTATAAATAGATCTACAAAAAATGCCTTGCCGGGCGGAAACACGCCAGGAAGCGGGCGCTACCCCTCCCGAAACAAGAAATCGCGAGTAACCTAAAAATTGTGAAACTTTCATCTAAGATACTAACACAGTCACAGATTGATGTTTTGGCTAGGGGTCTTTCCTTTTCACCAACCTGTCATTTTGATATTTATCGTACGATTGCAGATGTCAACAGATTAGCTCGGAATCTTACATCGAAAAATCATTTCTCGAATCCTGATACTCCTGATGAAGATCCTGTGCTCTGGCAGGCGCAGCACTATGAAGTGCCTTTTGCGCTCTGGCATTAGAAGAATTTTTATATCTCTGACATTTTAGTCTAAACAGACTGTCTATTACTCTGTAATTCCTCTAGCGCCGTTCTATGGAAACAGTAGGTTTAAAGAGCACACCAAATGCTTGAAATAACTTCTTTATTAACTTCAACTTTTCTTCATGTATAACCCTACCGCCTCCGCAGCAGATAGTCCATGTACATAACACGTGTTGAATAAAGTATCACAAATAGTGGTATGCATAAGATGGTGGTTCAACTGTTCAATCTTGTCATTCAACATAAAATGGTGGATATATTTCTCTCTTCAGTATCTGTACTTTCACTTTAAGTTATTTAAACACTTTATGATCTCTCTAATAGGTATATCTGAGGTCTAATAGTTCACTTGCTCTACTTGGTTTGCACTTTGCTCTATACAATTGCTTATTATATGGGGGAGAAAAAAGAACTGGGTCGCACATCCACAGTGCTTGGCTTTGACCTAAAAAGTGTACAGCCCCCCGTATTGCATGCTGTACAAGAGGCATTAGTGTACATTTTGATCAAAAGGCATAAGCCCACTCACCACGTCAAGGAAGCCTCTATTGAGTGGGACCTACTCTGACAAAAGGGCGCAGCACGGTGCGATGACAAAGCGGCGATATCCTGGTAGGCGGCGGGACCCAGGAGTCAAAGCAGCAACCATGCTGTCTGACGATGCCACCCATGGCACTGGGTCCCACCAACCCACCAGAACAGCACCACAGAAACAAAGGCCACCGCACAGTACTGCACCATGTGAACAGCTGTCTAACACAGCATGTCCATTACTATCAGGAGCTACAGGTCAATGACCACTCTATGCAATCCTGTGTGATTAAAACCACCTGTGCCGAATGGGAGGAGTGCTGACACCAGTAATAAAGAAGAAAGATTCAAATAACAATTATATGGGGGAGAAAAAAGAACTGGGTCGCACACTAATGCCTCTTGTACAGCATGCAATACGGGGGGCTGTACACTTTTTAGGTCAAAGCCAAGCACTGTGGATGTGCGACCCAGTTCTTTTTTCTCCCCCATATAATTGTTATTTGAATCTTTCTTCTTTATTACTGGTGTCAGCACTCCTCCCATTCGGCACAGGTGGTTTTAATCACACAGGATTGCATAGAGTGGTCATTGACCTGTAGCTCCTGATAGTAATGGACATGCTGTGTTAGACAGCTGTTCACATGGTGCAGTACTGTGCGGTGGCCTTTGTTTCTGTGGTGCTGTTCTGGTGGGTTGGTGGGACCCAGTGCCATGGGTGGCATCGTCAGACAGCATGGTTGCTGCTTTGACTCCTGGGTCCCGCCGCCTACCAGGATATCGCCGCTTTGTCATCGCACCGTGCTGCGCCCTTTTGTCAGAGTAGGTCCCACTCAATAGAGGCTTCCTTGACGTGGTGAGTGGGCTTATGCCTTTTGATCAAAATGTACACTAATGCCTCTTGTACAGCATGCAATACGGGGGGCTGTACACTTTTTAGGTCAAAGCCAAGCACTGTGGATGTGCGACCCAGTTCTTTTTTCTCCCCCATATAAATACAATTGCTTATGATCTGGTATGAGTAGTTTGCATTTGTATGCAATTTGTTTTGATTGTATGATTGTATGGCACAGTAGTCCTTTGTATGCAATTGGTGGAACTATTTTGGCCTCTCACAGCTCTTAGTGGAGTGTGTGTCTGTTCAGCTCCTCTCTCTGGTGAATAATGATTCCAGCAGCTCCTGCTAGGGGAATTTTCCACACAAGCTGTGTGTGAGGCTGGCTGTGATTGGTCAAAACTCCTGCTGTGTGTGAGGCTGGCTAGGATTGGTCAAGACTCCAGCTTAATAACAACAGTTTAACTCTATGCTTTCTGTTGTTTCTGTTGTGTCATTGAGCTTACCTTACATTATATAATGAATCTTAAAGGCACATTATCTTGTTCTGCTTCTGTGGACACAAAATATAACTATTACATGACATCCAAACATGAAGTCACTGTAAATAACTCTGCTTTTGTCTTTAACACACAAACATAGGAACTGTATTAAGGTTATTGCCAGGTCTAGCTGTATAAACATATAAGCTATGTTAGCAACCTAGGACAGGTCTTAGCTGGCCAGCTACATGTGCCTCCATCTAATCCATCTTCATTGTCTCCACTGCCATGTACTGCTTCTTTTTCTTTTCAGGAACTTATGAACTTATTTTATATGCAACAGTCTCGTCCTTCTCAAGAAGGAACTCATATGGATGACTTTTCATATAATTTTGCTACTCACAACAATGATTTCTATCCTATTCAGTCACATTCAATTGCGTCAGATCGATTTCAGGAATTAGTAGAGCGGGACTTGTTTGCCCTAAATACTGCAATTCATTCGGCTGGTGTGAATAGCTCCATTAATAATTTGACATATAAAGAGCGTTCTGCTCTAAGGGAATTGGAAAACATGGGGGACATTATCATTAAGCAAGCTGATAAGGGGAGATCAGTAGTGGTTATGGACCAGTTCATTTATAAATCTCAAAATCTCTTGATATTGGAAGATACTAGTACATATCTTGAACTTGCCCAAAAATCCTACCCCCCTATATCAGCAAGAGCTGTCATCTCTCTTGTCTCTGGGTCTTCAAAAAGGATTTATGAGCCAGAGGCAGGTGGATTTTATTTATGTTCCACATCCTGTCATCCCTGTCTTCCATTCCCTACCCAAAATTCATAAAGGGGGTTTTCCCCCTCTTATGAGTCCGATTGTGGCAGGCATTGGTTCATTCACAGAGAGACTCTCTGCATGGGTTGACAGTATATTACAACCTTTGGTCCAATCTATTCCTGGCTTCCTATTAGATACTAGAGCTGTTTTACAGGCATTCTACAATTTTGTCTGGAAGCCGGAATACACTTGGATCACAGCGGATGTAACTTCTTTATATACCGTCATCCCTCATGATTTGGCTATTGTTTCCCTTAAATGGTTTTTGAGTATTTATGCAGACTTTTCTCTTGCTTTTCAGGATTTTATTTGTGAAGTGTTCTTGTTTTTAATAAAACACAATGTGTTCATTTTCAACCACCTCTTTTTTCTGCAACTCACGGGGGTGTCTATGGGGACGAAATTCTCGCCCTCTATGGCTAAGATATATATATATGGCATGGTGGGAGCATCACTATTTATTTTCATTGAGCAGTCCCTGGGGGGCCTCCTTGGAGTGGTACGGTCGCTATATCGACGACCTGCTTTTTGTGTGGTCGGGCAATCGGGCGGCCGTGCCGCTCTATGGGGACTTCCTTAATGGGAATGAATGTAGTCTCAAATTCACTGTAAGTTGTGATGCTTCTACCATTTAATTTTCTGATCTTTCCCTCGTGGGTGATATCAGTAAATCTGCGGTGGTAACGCATACTTTTCGCAAGGAAACTGCTGGCAACACCACTCTTCTTGCTACATCATGTCACCCTTCCCATGTGGTTCACAATATACCTAAAGGTGATCTCATTCGATCGAGGCGTAATTGTTCCAATGATGGAGCTTTTTTGAAGGAGATGGATGTTGTTGCCATGTGTCTCAGGCTTGCAGGTACAGGGGCTGGAAAGTGTTAATCCCCCAGTCGAGGTGGAGACCATAGGAGAATACTCCTGAATAGGGAATCTTTTTGGATTTTTCGTATGGGTTCTTGTATCCCTAAAGAATTAAATCGCAAACATGATCTCATTTTACACTATTGATTCTTACTTAATCTTTTTTGTTTTTAAGTTGTGCTTTCTGATAGTGTTTTATCTGCACTAATGTTTTAGATCTTAAAAACATGTATTGAGGTATGGCTCAGGTTGATTGTGATCACCTGATATTAAAGGTTTCTACTATTTAAACTCAGGTTAGTGTGTCCATTCTTTGTCATGAGTAAGGATCGATACTATGTGATCCGAAACGCGTAGACATGGACTGTATGTCGGTTTTTACTGCACTTTTTAAATAAAAGCTGTCACGGTTTTTGGAAGCTGGATTTCGTTTCTACTTTTGGTATCTAGTCCGCGCTTGGTTCCCGGCGCTTTCCGTACTTCCTTTGCTATTGCAGCCAGTTTAGTGCAACTACTCCTTCTTTTATACCTGTAAACTGTATCTGCGTCCTGAGGACCCTGATCCACCATTCCCCGGCCTGTACTCTCCCCAGCAGTCATGGTGCAGTGATGTCATCACACCTGCTGAGCTGAGCAGGAGAGAGCACAGGTTGGGGGATGATGTGCTCCATTCATCGGAGCAACCGGGCTAGTTGAGTATTAACTTTTTTATTTAATGTAAACTACAGGGGCTTTACCAAGGTAAGTGTGGTGCTGGGCCCTAAGGAGGCAGCAGAATTGTTAGGGGGCATTAAGGGTCAGTATTACTGTAAGGGGGGCACTAAGCGGTCAGCGGTACCGTAAGGGGAGAACTAAGGGTGCAGCAGTACTGTAAGGGGGCTCAAATTGTTTTATATGAATTTTGAGTTAAACAAATACTCCTTGGCCCTTTAAAAAGGTTACTTAAGTCTAATAAGGTTTTTGTGATTCTTGTACTCTTGATATGATAATCAGGAGTATTCCACTGCATTTTATGTAGTGTGCAATCCTTCTCCCATGGACTGTGCCAGCTGCCGCTTATTATACAGTGTGGCATACTTATCGATGAACTGTTCCTGCTGCTGTGTCATTCTCCCCCCCCCCCCCCCCCCCCCCCAATGCTGACTTAGGCTAGTTTCACACTAGCGTTCGGAAGCTACATAAATGCTGTCCCGCCCCATTAACTATAATGGGGACCAGCACAGATTTGTCCGCAAAA
The DNA here is from genome assembly GCF_014858855.1 of Bufo gargarizans. Classification (NCBI taxonomy): domain Eukaryota; kingdom Metazoa; phylum Chordata; class Amphibia; order Anura; family Bufonidae; genus Bufo; species Bufo gargarizans. Next base: position 76,962,010 of record NC_058081.1, read on the forward strand.
CGGCAAATATGCTGAGAATTGGCCGGATCTCCTGTGTGAAACCTTACTGTTTGTGCTACTGTAGCCGGCTGTCTCTGTGACAGAGCACAGTCAGGGCCTGGGGCAGAGCACCATAGCGCTGGACTGGGTCTAGACTGATGATGCTGTTGGATCAGGTCAGGTCCAGACTGGTCAGTCAAGCCACAGTGCGTGTGCTGGCAGAGGAACAAGGAAGGGGGAAGGTATTTTGGTGCCCGAGGCAGATTGGGCAAATGACGTTCCCTTTCTAGAAAAAATTAAAAACTGCCTTACTTGCTAATGAAATAATTTTTTTAATATTTTACAAGGAGACACAGAATATGAAAGGATTTAATACAGTCACAACTGATGATTCTCTGACTGCTGCAGAACCTCATAATACACACCTTATCTGCTGCAGAACCGCATAATGTACACCTCAGCTGCTGCAGAACCTCATAATAGACACCTCAGGAGCTGCACAACCTCTAATTCCACACCTCAGCTGCTGCAGAACTTCACAATACACACCCCAGCTGCCGAACCTCCTAAAACACACCTCAGCTGCTGAAGAACCTCATAATATACTTCTCAGCTGCTGCAGAACCTCATAATACAAACCTCATCTGTGGCAGAACCTCATAATACACACCTCAACTTCTGCAGAACATAGCAATACACACCTCAGCTGCTGCAAAATCTCATAAGACACACCTCAACTGCTGCAGAACCTCATAATACACACATCAGCTGCTGCAGAACCTCAATACACACATCAGCTGCTGCAGAACCTCATAATACACATCCCAACTGCTGCAAAACTGCACAATACACACCTCAGCTGCTGCAGAACCTCCTAATACACACCTCAGCTGCTGCCGAATCTCACAACACACCTAAGCTGCTGCAGAACCTAATAATACACACATCAAGTGCTGCATAATATGATAATCTAATGCTACAGCACATACAGTTGCAAGAAAAAGTATGTGAACTCTTTGGAATGATATGGATTTCTGCACAAATTGGTCATAAAATGTGATCTGATCTTCATCTAAGTCACAACAATAGACAATCACATTCTGCTTAAACTAATAACACACAAATAATTAAATGTTTCCATGTTTTTATTGAACACACCATGTAAACATTCACAGTGCAGGTGGAAAAAGTATGTGAACCCTTGGATTTAATAACTGGATGAACCTCCTTTGGCAGCAATAACTTCAACCAAACGTTTCCTGTAGTTGCAGATCAGACGTGCACAACGGTCAGGAGAAATTCTTGACCATTCCTCTTTACAGAACTGTTTCAGTTCAGCAATATTGTTGGGATGTCTGGTGTGAATCGCTTTCTTGAGGTCATGCCACAGCATCTCAATCGGGTTCAGGTCAGGACTCTGACTGGGCCACTCCAGAAGGCGCATTTTCTTCTGTTTAAGCCATTCTGTTGTTGATTTACCTCTATGCTTTGGGTCGTTGTCCTGTTGCAACTCCCATCTTCTGTTGAGCTTCAGCTGGTGGACAGGTGGCCTTAAGTTCTCCTGCAAAATGTCTTGATAAACTTGGGAAGATTTTTTTCTCCCAGGCTGTGAGCTGTGCGCTGCGATTGGCCAGCACTGCCGCCTAGGAGAAGGAGACGCCCACAGGACAAGGGAAGACCCGCCTACTATAACTTAAGAAGAAAAGGTACCGGAGCCTATAACGGGGGAACGGAGCGGCGCCCAGGGATAATATTAAGTGCAGTGAGATCCCCGGGCGCCGCTCTATATGGCAGCATACTCAGTTCACATAGCTTATACAAGTGAAAGGTCCTCTTTAAATCTGATCTGTCTATTAAACCACTTCTAGGAAAGAGGAGTAATACGGCTGTCATTATTATTCCCAACCTCTGCAGTAACAAGGGCATTGGTGATTCCTTAGCGTTCCTAGACATAGATAAAACCTTCACAGCAAGCCTTTGTCTGATGCTCAAGGTCAGAAAATTTCAGCAATTCAAGAATCGGTGACGGCAAAAATTGCGCATGTCAGTGGCAATTGGCCCAGGCGATGAAACAATTAGTTCTTTCTCTTGGTATTTGCAAATAACGACACTGTGAAAATGTTCTTGTGACTGACCTGAAATATCTCTCTGAAACCATCTAATAGAAAACCAGTCTGGAAGGGAAACACCGCTGAGGGTATTGGTTACTTGGAAGAAAAAGAAATATCTTGGATAAAAAACTAAAAGATGAAAAAGATGATGAATTTTGACAGACATGTCCTTTTCTGTAGCTAAAGGACCATTTACATGGGTCAGTTAATGGAATGAAGTGATCAGCAGGGGTTACTGCATCACAGAAATTATGGATCTTTATGGTAGGGCCAGACAGTGTCAGAGACGTGGCCACAATATAATCCAATTATTTTTAATGAATGATATTAAAGTGGTTATCCCATGACTAATGTAAATCAGACATCATATAGTACATGACAAGCTCTTTCTAACACAGCTAGAACCGGCCCTGTACCTCACATGGATCCAGAGATCTCCACATTCATTGCTCTGCTAGATTTATATCAAGCTGACAGCTCGGGGGGGGGACAACCCCTTTAAGCAACCGCAGCACCCAAAACTTCATGATCTTTGACCACATAGAGGCTGTGTCTCCAATGCCCACCACCCACATACTACGGCCCTACCCTAAGAAATGGTCATGCAAAGTCAATTAGCACTAAAATACAGGAACAGGGTTTTCCAGTACTTTCATATTAATAGTCTCTCCTCTCCTGTACATGACACCAACTTTATATTGCGTTACCTTTATCGTGTAAGATAACAATGCTTTTTTTATAACAATAGTCAAGTTCCTTGCTCTCCACAGGCACGTTACAATAGCCATTAGGCTTTACCCCTCTTAGGGTCCATTCACACATCTGTAGAATGGGTCCGGTTCCGTTCCACAACGTTGCGGAACGAATCCGGACCCATTCATTCTCTATGTTGCCGGAAGATATGTGGACAGCACACAGTGTGCTGTACGCATCTGCATTTCTGGAGCGCGGGCCCGATCTTTTTTTATTCAGTTGTTGTAGTCAAAGATAATTTTGCAGAGTTTGTTAAAATGTTTAGATAAAGATTTATAATTCAGACTATAGTGGTGCTTGAAGGTTTGTGAACCCTTCAGGAGTTTTTTCATTTCTGCATACATTTGACCTAAACTACACCCGATTTTCCTTGTCCTAAAAGTAAATAAATGTTAGCCCAGTGGACTGTGCCAGCGCTACTGCCCCTACCAGCCGGCGCCGGGCTCCCTATTTCCCTCCTGCTGCCATGCGCTGTGCTCCATGCCAGAGTTTACTTCCTGCTGGAGACCTGTACTGTTGTTAGGTCTTGCATGTGTGTCTTTCTCCTCACTTGTGAGGCAGCACGTACACGCCCCCTGTCTCACCAGCCTATGGCTGGATTGCAGGAAGTATTTAAAGGCGCCTCCTACCACAGGAAGATGCCTGAGCAACTCATGGTCACTAGCTTGCCTAGTTCCAAGTGTGAAAGTGTTTTTCAAGTTCTGCTTTGCTGTGTACCGGACCCTGCTTTTGTAATTATCAGATTTTGCCTGTTTGCCGCCTGCCTCTGACCTCGGATTTTGTTTATGGACCTTGCTTGATCTCTGCCTGCGCTGACAGCGTACTTCCCCTCGGTGCTTGCACCGGTATCTATGACCTTCTGGTCAGCTGCCACTGACTCGGGGACTGCTCTGGAGTTGCACCTGGCAACTACCCTAACAGCCCCAGCCTGTCCTAACCATCAGAGGCTCTAGTGAAGACCAGGTAGTTGCTTAGTCAGTATAACCAGTCAGTGATGCAGTGGATCCACACCCGCTTGTATAACAGTTTGCTCAGGCCATGGATGCCGCTGATCTGAACCCTCCCAGTCTCACCGAGTTACACCACGAGTTGGCCCAACAGCATGAGTGCCAGGATCAAATCCTGTCATATTTACGTAATGTAAATATGCGTCTAAATAACCTGACGTCTACTAAGCCAGCATCATGGGGTCCCTCTGTCGTGGTTAACCTGGCTCCTGCTCCACCATCTTCCTACGTACCAGGGTCTAGACCTCGCCTTTCAGCTTCTCAACGCTTCAATGGTGACCCTAAGCAGTGTCGGGGGTTCATAAATCAATGCACCCTTCATTTTGAACTCTTGCCTCACCAATTTGCCTCGGACCGAGCCAAAGTGGCTTTTCTTATGTCACAGGTAGTACGGGGAAGGAAGGACAACCAAAGGGAACCACAACAAAACAACAACAGACTAAGCCCCAAACCTAGGGAAAAGAGGTCCCCTCACCTCCTAGCAATCCCTGAATATCTCTCTCTAAGCTGCTAACAACATGTAGAAATCTCAAAGGTAGAAATGCACATGCACTGGAACCTGAGACTGCTGAAACACTGCACCAAACCCTCAGCTTAGGGAACAGGGAGAGAGGCAACCGGCTCCTTCCAAACTGAAGGAGCCAGTGTCTCCCTGAGGCCTAGTCAGAACAGACACAACAGGAAAGGGAAAAGTACTTAGCTTGAGAAGCAACTGGAACAGGAGAACCATCACACAAGCAAAGCACTCCACAGAAGAGCTATTAGCCGCAGGGAAACAAGTGAGAGGGAACATATAAAGAACCACCTGACTGTTAATGAGCAGCATCTGCGAAGGGTTGGAAACCTGTCAGCAACAATGAAAACAAGAGAGATCTGTCAGATAGATTCCTGAGTCTTCTGTCTATCTGAACTTCTAAGATCTCTCCAGGGCCGGCGGTGACAGTACCCTCCCCTCTATGGGTGACCTCCGGGCACCCAGGACCAACTTTATCAGGGTGGGCTCTGTGAAAGGCCTTCAGAAACCGACTGGAATTCACATCAGTCGCTGAGACCCACATTCTCTTCTCCGGACCGTAACCCTTCCAATGAACAAGGTATTGAAGAGAACCCCAAAGGACACGAGAGTCAACAAGAAGATGTTACAGCAGGTTCCACATAACTCTTTAACAAAGATTTATGGAAGATATTATGGATCTCTCAAGCCTGTGGAAGTTCAAGGCGAAAAGAAACCGGATTAATAATGGCAGAGGATGGACCAATAAACCTTGGACCTAACTTCCAGGATGGCACCTTCAACTTAATATTCTTAGTGGACAACCACACCAAATCACCCACATTCAGGTCCGGTCCAGGCACACGTTTCTTGTCAGCCATACGTTTATACCTATAGCCTATCTTTTTTAAATTGATTTGAATTTTCCGCCAGATAGATGACAAGGAACAAAATCACAGAAATATAGTGGCCAATATGGAGGAACTGCTCAGACCCCAAACACTGTAGTGTGTTTCTCATTGGGGGAGCAGTCCCACCGCATGTGGACCGCAGCAACCGACCATCCCCAGCAAAAAATGCGTACAATGGAGGATGCCGGCGCGGTCCACATGCACCACAAAGGCATCCTACACAAAACGGAACATTGTGCGGATGAAAATATATAAATATATAAATCACAGGGGAAAAAATGCACCAAACGGATATGCAACTGACTATACTAGCTAGTCATACAAGCAGATATTAAAAGCTGAGACTTTTGCCAATATATTCCTGTCAGGAACACATCGGAGCCCCTCATGCACCATGGTACGTTCTCTCAGCCTGGCAAGGGGTCCTACCACTATGCTAACTATGGTGTGAACACGGTCTGAAGGTGATGAAATCCAGCTCACAGCCAAGCTTCCACACAACCGCATAGCAGGACAACTAATGCAATGTGAATAAAGCAAGACTGTAAGCCACACCCATATCAGACCATGTGATGGAGGCTACCAGGTGCAAAAGAATGTTAAATGCCAGGTGAAGGCACATTCAATACATATGGAACAAAATCACTAAAATATAGTGGCCAATATGGGGGAACTGCTCAGACCCCAAACACTGTAGCGTGTTTCTCATTGGGGGGAGCAGTCCCACCGCATAGATGACAAGGAAGAAGCAAATCTCTCCTCATTAGGTATACCAGAGGAACTATTCCCAGAGAGCGTACCAAACTGAGGGTAAAACCCATATGCACCAAAAAATGGTGACTTATCAGTGGACTCCTGACGATGATTTTTCAAAGCAAATTCTGCCAAAGACAAAAATGAGGACCACTCCTCCATATTCTCCGTGACAAAACATCTCAAATATGTCTCCAGATTCTGGTTAGTGCGTTCAGTTTGTCATTTCGACTGAGGGTGAAAAGCCAAAGAGAAGGACAAACGAATCCCCAGGCGAGTACAGAAAGCCTTCCAGAACCTGGACACAAATTGAGTCCCTCTATCAGACACCACATCAGAGGGAATGCCGTGTATTTTCACAATGTTATCAACAAAAGTATGAGCCACAGTTTATGGAATAAAGTGTGCCATCTTACTGAAGCGGTCAACCACGACCAAAATCACCGTCATCCCTGAAGAACTGGGCAAATCGGTGATAAAGTCCATAGACAAGTGCGTCCAGGGATGGGATGGGATGGACAAAGGAAGAAGAGATCCTGAGTGCCAAGTATGAGTCACCTTGGCACGTGCACAGGTCTCACAAGCTGCCACATAGCTCTCAACACTCTTCTGTAAACGCTGCCACCAGAATCTCCGAGAAATAAGATCAGCAGTGGATCTGCTCCCAGGGTGTTCAGCAAGGACAGTATCATGATGTTCCTTAAACACCTTGTGACGAAGCTCAGAAAGAACAAACAACCTCCCTGAGGGACAGGAATCAGGTGCCTCTCCCTGAACTTTCTGAACTTCCAACACCTCCGCCTCCAGTTCAGGATAGAGGGCGGATACAACCACCCCATCAGCCAAAATCAGACCAGGATCCTCAGTATCACTAAAGGTAACCACAACAGTATCAAACAAAGGGAACCACAACAAAACAACAACAGACTAGGCCCCAAACATAGGGAAAAGAGGTCACTTCCTAGCAATCACTGAATATCTCTCCCTAAGCTGCTAACAACATGTGCAAATCTCAAAATGTAGAAATGCACATGCACTGGAACCTGAGACTGCTGAAACACTGCACCAAACCCTCAGCTTAGGGAACAGGGAGAGAGGCAACCGGCTCCTTCCAAACTGAAGGAGCCAGTGTCTCCCTGAGGCCTAGTCAGAACAGACACAAAAGGATAGGGAAAAGTACTCAGAACAGAAGAGCTATTAGCCGCAGGGGAACAAGTGAGAGGCGGAACATATAAAGAGCTACCTGACTGATAATGAGCAGCATCTGCGAAGGGGTGGAAACCTGTCAGCAACAATGAAAACAAGTGAGATCTGTCAGATAGATTCCTGAGTCTTCCGTCTATCTGAACTTCTAAGATCTCTCCCAGGGACGGCGGTGACAACTTACTGGAGAGGAACTGGCCTGGATCAACCCTCTCTGGGAAAGGAATAACCCAGTAATAATGGATCTACAGGCCTTCCTAGAAGCCTTCCGCAGGGTGTTTGACGAGCCAGGACACACCATCTCAGCCACATCCTCTATACTGCTGTTGCGTCAAGGGAGCCAATCCATGGGCCAGTATGCAGTCCAGTTCCGTACACTGGCCTCTGAACTAGGCTGGAATAATGAGAATGAAAATAGTCAAGAGGAAGCCGAGGTCAGAATACCAGGAAGGATGCGCAGTACAGGAGGAGCAGGCAGAGGATCGTCAGGGAACCGGATCAGGTAAGCATACAGGAATCAAACAATCGCCAGAAACCTAACATTAACAGGCAACCTGTGGCCAGCAGGCTGCCTGTTAAATACTGGCTAGCTGGGGTCATGTGACGTGGCCAGCGCAACATGACCCGCACTAGGAAGAACAGCTGAGCACCAGGTTGCTGGGGAAACTGAGGACGCTGGCCACGCAGAGAAGACGTGCGCGGACGGTACGTCCCGCCCCTATCACCAAGGAGACTAGGACGCAGTGTGCGTCCTCTCTCCTGCGCAGAAACGGGACGCCGGCGGCGCTGAGGAGAGCGAGTGCCCTTGCGTCTCGTAACAGTTTTAGAGCCCATGCAGGTCGACCGAGTTAGGCTGACTGAACAGGAACGTGATCACCGCTGTGTTAAAGGGCTTTGTTCCGATTGTGGTGGTTCTGATCATTTTCTCCGTGCTTGTCCCCTGAAGCTGGGAAACTCCCGAGCCTAGGGTCTGTTGGAGAGGTGGCCCTAGGGTGAAGATAATTTCTCTCTACCCGTGACTCTGCCGGCAACTGTTGTTTGGAGATAATCGGTTCACGGAGACGGCTCTTCTGGATTCCGGATCGTCAGGAAACTTCCTGCAGCAAGTCATAGTGCACCGATATTGTATTCCAGTCCAATACCTGCAGAGACCATTATTGGTGTCATCTGTCGATGGAAGGGCTCTATCTGAGTCTGTACAATTTTCTACTGAACCTGTGAAACTACAGGTGGGAGCTCTCCATACGGAAGAAATTTAGTTCTTGATTCTTCCAAGTCTGTCTCATCCTCTCCTTTTGGGGCTACCATGGCTCCGTATCCATAAACCTGTTCTTGATTGGAAGTCTGGAGAGTTGCTTTGTTGGGGACAGTCCTCCTGTTCAGCCTGCTTGGTTACCCCGGCTACCACCAAATCTTGAAGATCAGCCTGCAGCATATCACGCCTATGCCGATGTCTTTAATAAAAAGGAGGCTGAGATGTTATCTCCACACAGGCCCTATGATTGTCATATTGACCTGGTTCTTCACCTCCCCTTGGTCGTATTTATCCCCTGTTGCCAGCAGAGACACAAGCCATGGCTGATTATATTAAAGAAAATCTTGATAGATGATTTATCCGGAAATCATCTTCTCCGGCTGGCGCTGGATTTTTCTTTGTGGAAAAAAAAAGATGGTTCTCTCTGGCCAAGCATTGATTATAGGGGTCTAAATAAAATCACAGTTAAGACGAGTATACCCTCTTCCCTATGTAAGGGATCGTCTCTTTTCAGGGGGTCACACTCACAGATATCTCACCAGACAACGGATTTTCATGTCCAAACTGTGCATTTATTTTGACAGTCTTCTTATAAAGGATAGTCCAGTTATATATCACTGGGTTAGGTGAGGTTCCCGCACCGCCAACACTTAAAACACAAATAAACTCCTGCCGTCTAGGCGCTACCTAAACAAAATGCGTCCCTACCTCACTCATAGAGCTCAGTTCACACATGGACAACATATGCGGCTTTCCTCAGCCAACATCAACGCCGTAGCCTCCAGGCTGTTTAAACTCCAGTACCTTTTGGGGGAGTGTGGCCCAGTAGTCCTCCAGACACTGGACGTGCAACCCTCGTTCTCTAGGTGTCGCTAGGTCCTCCAAGCCTCAGGCTATTCAAAGCCTTGTGGCCCCTCAGTCCTCCTGACTGAGACCACACACAGAGCCTCTGCTTTACAAAACAGTCTCGCTCTCCCTCTGCAGACTGACCTACTCTGAGGCGCTTTATGCCAGCCTGATTACAACAGGCCTCACCTGCGATCACCTCAGGTAGAAAGGAAAACCCCTACTGGAAGGGTGTGGACTGGGAACTCCCTCTACCAAGCCTAGCCATCAGTCCAAGTAAAATCCAGCCCAGAAAATGTATGCAGAAATGTCTCAGCAAACTATGCTTTGCTGAGACTACTGCCACTCTCTGGATTTTATCTGTCTCACCCACCTGAGGTACCTGAAGTGGGACAACACACCTTCCAGCACTGTTCACATTACCACACCCTAATTCCAGAGTTGTTTTACCGCCTCAGAGGAGCTAAGATCTTCTCCAAATTAGATCTGCCTGGGGCCTACAACTTGATCCGAATTCGTCAAGGGGGCGAGTGGTAGACTGCCTTTAACACCCGTGACGGTTACTATGAATATCTGGTGATGCCCTTCAGGATAAGCAATGCCCCAGTGGTATTTCAAGAGTCCGTCAATGATATCGTCAGAGACTTTATTCCAGTGTTGTGGTCTATCTTGACGATATTCTAATTTTCTCTCCCAATTTGGCTACTCACTGGAGGCAGGTCTGTCTGGTTCTTTTAAGGCTAACAGAGAATAATCTGTACGCCAAATTTGAAAAATGTATCTTCGAACAATCCTCGCTTCCATTTTTGGGGTACATAATATCTGATACTGGCCTGCAGATGGATCCTAAGAAGCTGTCTGCGATTTTGAAGTGGCCTCGTCCTTCTGGTTAAAAGGCAATTCAACGTTTCCTGGGGTTCGCCAACTACTACCGCTAGTTTGTGCCACACTTCTCTTCTTTGACAGCTCCCATCTCAGCCTTGCCGCGCAAAGGGGTGAATCCCAAAAGTTGGACTGCTGAGACTGAATCAGCCTTTCAAGCCTTGAAGTAGGCCTTCTCTACGGCTCCAGTACTCCATCGTCCTGATGCCAGTAAGTTATTTTTTCTGGAGGTGGATGCATTGTCTATTGGAGCTGGAACTGTGCTTTTACAAAAGTCTCCCTCAGGTAAGATGACAACCTGTGGCTTCTTCTCCAGGGCCTTCTCCGCTCCTGAGCACAACTACTCGATTGGGGACAGAGAGTTGTTGGCCATCAAGATGGCATTAGAAGAATGGCGATACCTTCTGGAGGGAGCCAGTTATCCTGTGGTGATCTATACCGACCACAAGAACCTCACCTATCTTTAGTCTGCACAGAGACTTAATCCTCGACAAGCTATATGCTACCTGTTCTTTGCCCGTTTTGATTTTGTTCTTTACTTGTGTGCTGTAAATAAGAACATCAAAGCAGATGCTCTCTCTAGATCCTTTGATTCTACCGACCAGGAGCAGGAGACCTAATATATCATCGACCCCGCTAAAATCTCGGCCAGTCCTGTCAAGCTGTCCGAGATTCCTTCTGGAAAGTTCTTTGTTGCAGAGTCTCTCAGAAAGCAGGTCTTACTATGGGGCCATTCATCTAGGGCCATGGTGGGCCATGCCGGTCATCGAAAGACCTTCAGATTCATTGTGCAGCAGTACTGGTGGCTGTCCATGCGACAAGACATCCAAGAATTTGTTGCTGCTTGTTCGTTCTGTGCACAAAATAAGACTTCGAAACAAAGTCCAGATGGCTTTCTGCTTCCTCTTCCTAAGGTTCCCTGGCAACAAATAGCCATGGACTTTATTACAGATCTTCCCACTTCCTCTGGTTGTTCTGTGATTTGGGTAGTAGACCGCTTCTCTAAAATGGTGCATTTCGTTCCTCTGCCTGGACTCACTCTGCTCCACAACTGGCCAAGAAATTTATCAAGCCCATTTTCCGTCTCCATGGCTTCCCACTCCGTATTGTGTCCGATAGAGGCGTACAGTTAACGTCAAAATTCTGCAGAGCTCTCTGCAAGCTACTGAATGTATCCCTGGACTTCTCTACAGTGTATCATCCACAGTCCAACGGTCAAGTGGAGCGTGTTAACCAAATTCTTACAAACTTTTTGCGCCACGTCACTAATAATAATCACAACAACTGGGTTGAACTATTGTCCTGGGCTGTGTTTTCGTACAACAATCATGTCAGCGAGTCTTCCGAGAAATCACAATTTTTTGTTGTTTATGGTCAACAACCTAATATCCCACTCCCAGTGTCTTCTACTTCTGGTATCCCTGCTGCAGATGCAACTTCAAGAGAGTTCTCTAAAATCTGGGAGGAGACCAGGGGAGCTCTGAAAGAGGCTTCTGTGTGCATGAAGGAGGCTGCTGATATAAGACGTAGAGATTCTCCTAAGTTCTGTCCTGGTGATAAAGTGTGGCTTGCTTCCAAATACATCAGGCCCAAAATACCCTCTTACAAATTGGGTCCATGCTTCATTGGTCCATTTGAGATTCTTGAGCAAATTAATGATCTTTCTTAAAAGCTTAAAGGAAACCTGTCACCATGATTTTGCGCATTAAGCTGGGGACATGGGCTGCTAGATGGCCACTAGCACCTCTGCAGTACCCAGGTCCCATAGCTCTCTGCGCTTTTATTGTGTTAAAAAAACCTTTTGATTGATATGCAAATGACCTGATATGAGTCCTGTAGCCGGAGATGAGTCAAGCGGAAAGGAGCCCAGCACCGCCCCGCGTCCTCCAAATCTCCTCCTTGCTGGCTGACGTCACAGAGCTGGAGCGCCAAAATCTCGCCATGTGCGAGCTAGCGCATGCGTAGTTCGTTCCCTGTGCTGATGCCAGTACAGGGAATGAACATGATGCCGACACTGCGCATGCGCTAGCTCGCGCATCGCGAGATTTCGGTGCTCCAGCTCTGTGACGTCAGCCAGCAAGGAGGAGATTCGGAGGACACGGGGTGGTGCTGGGCTCCTTTCCGCTTGACTCATCTCCGGATACAGGACTCATATCAGGTCATTTGCATATGAACCAAAACGGTTTTTTAACACAATAAAAGCGCAGAGAGCTATGGGACCTGGGTACTGCAGATGTGCTAGTGGCCATCTAGCAGCCCATGTCCCCAGCTCTATGTGCAAAATAATGGTGACAGGTTTCCTTTAAGCTGCCGGCCTCTCTCGGGTACCGAATTCCTTCCACGTCTCCCTGCTGAAACCTGTCATTCTGAATCCTTTTTTTTTTTTAAAACTGTCTCGGTTCCTGTTGCGGTCAATGATGAAAACGTCTATGAGGTAAAAGCTATTCTGGGGATGAAGAAGAGTAGAGGTAAAATCCTGTTTATTGTGGATTGGAAGGGGTTTGGTCCTGAGGAAAGATCTTGGGAACCTAGAAAAAACATCAATGCCCCTCTTCTGAATTTTTTTTTCTCTAGGGCCAGGCCTGGGAAAAGGGGGTGTAAGTGGGGGGAGAATGTTAGCCCAGCGGTCCATACCAGTGCTGCTGCCCCTTCCCGCGGGCTTGGGCGCCGGGCTTCCTTTTTCCCTCCTGCTGCAATGCTCCATGCTGATAGGCACAGGCAGCAGGTAGCTTAACTGTTGCATCTGTGCTCCATGCCAGAGTGTACTTCCTGCTGGAGACCTGTACTGTTGTTAGAGCTTGCATGGGTGTGTATCTTCTCACTTGTGAGGCAGCACGTACACGCCCCCTGTCTCACCAGCCTATGGCTGGATTGCAGGAAGTATTTAAAGGCACTTCCTACCACAGGAAGATGCCTGAGCAACTCATGGTCACAAGCTTGCCTAGTTCCAAGTGTGAAGGTGTTTTTCAAGTTCTGCTTTGCTGTGTACCGGACCCTACTTTTGTAATTATTGGATTTTGCCTGTTTGCCTGCCTCTGACCTCGAACTTCTTTTACGGACCTTGCTTATTTGCCGCCTGCCTATGACCTCAGACTTGGTTTATGGACCTTGCTTGATCTCTGCCTGCCCTGACCGCGTACTTACCCTCGGTACTTGCACCGGTATCTCTGACCCCCTGGTCAGCTGCCACTGACTCAGGGACTGCTCTGGAGTGGCACCTGGCAACTACCCTAATGTCCTAAGCCTATCCTCACCATCAGAGGCTCTAGTGAATACCAGGTAGTTGCTTGGTCACGCCCCTCCAGAGTATAGCCAGTCAGTGGCGCAGTGGGTCCACACCCGCTTGCATAACAATAAAGATAACCAAATCAAACAAATGAGTCAAGAAATAATAAATAGGCTTGGTCATTTCTTTATTTTGCAAAAGGATCCAATATCACATGTCTGGGAGTGGCAAAAGTATGTGAACCTTCAGGTGTTTTCAGTCAATTAAATGATAGTCGGTGTGAGAGGTCTATCACATGTCTGTGGAAGAGTATCATGGCACAAACAATGGAGATTTCTGAAGAAGAGTTGTTGATGCTCATCAGTCTGGAAAAGGTTACAAAACCACCTGTAAGGAGTTTGGATCCATAATCGAGACGTATCCCAAAATTCATTAAGACCTTGTGTAACAGACTATGGCACTGATTCCACTCTTGATGGCAGACCCGCCTTCAAAAATGAATTGTATCTATGACAGTAGGTCTACAGGGTCATATTTGGGTCGCCATCTGCCAGTTGAGTACCACTGCTCAAGAGCTACAGAGACATGCTGCAATAATAAGCCTGTTCACATAGATACAGCGATCACAGCAAAAACTGTCTTATTTCAGTTTCAAAAATGTTCCCAATGTTTATTTTTTCCTTTCCTTAGGAGCTACACAGTATACAAGATAATATATCATGGAATTAGCAGTTTTTCTCATGTAATGTTGACTCCCTCAGCAAGTAAGAACAATCTAAAATCAAATTCCCTGAAGCTTCTCTTCTACCCACAAGACTCCAGATTGTAGCACTTCATAGGCAAAGAAAAATCCACCATGAACATAGAGAATGTTTGCACCCCTAAGTTTCTGTGCACTCACTACGTAAAAATTACTATTTTATGATGATTTTGTTGATATTAGTGCAGAATTAAAGGGGTTTTCCAGGATTGTACTATTGATCAATATGGGTTTTGACACCCTGGCCCTCTCCTAATCAGCTGTTTTGGGGAAGCACACAGCTCAATCCCTCGTGTAATAGATGGAGCTACCAGTAATTATTCTAGCACTGCTCCCATTCACTTCATTGGAAGAAGCGCTGCAGTAACCAGCTCTGTCCGCTATACGGTGTATGGAGCTGTGTAATAATAGTAATCCTTATTTATATAGCGCCAACATATGCTGCAGCACTTTACAATCAGGAGGTTCATGTGCAAACAGTCATAAATAACATAGAAACAATCAAGATGAGTGAAAGCCCTGCTCACAAGAGCTTACGATCAGTGAGGAAATGGGGTGACACAAAAGGTAACAGATGCTTGTTTTGTACAATGGTCCGGCCATCTTACCACGATAGAGGAGTAGATATAAGGCTGCGATATCTGTAGTGCATTTGAGTGCATGGGGTGTGAATATTTCATGATGGATCAGGTTCAGAAGAATGAAACCGTGGATGTTGTGAATTAACCTAATTGTGTGGGGTAGGGCATTACACAGAACTGGTGCAGCTTGGGAGAAGTCTTGAAGACGGGAGTGAGAGGTTCAGATAATGATGGATGTCAGTTGTAAATCATCGCCTGAACGGAGAGCACAGGTAGGATGGTAGACAGTGGGAAAGTTCTGGAGCCACTTTGGGCTCTGGAGATACAGGTGAGGTGCGGGAACTCGGACCCCCAGCAATCATATATTCAAGGCCTATCCTGAGGATTGGACATCAACAGTAAAATCCTGGACAACCTTTTAAGCCTATCCTGAGGGTACGTGATCAATATCATATCTCTGTATCATGTACTAATAAAAGCAAAGGATGGCACTCACAGATATTCTTTCTTTATTCCTAACAAGAGGTAGGCGAGAGAAAGACGTTAGCCGCGCTTGTGTGGCGTCTTGCACCCTTTCTGGCGCCTACCTCTTGTGACCATATCAGTAAGTGCCATCTTTTGTTCTTTTTGAGTAACTGCATTTAGACTGTTTGGGATAGAGCACCACCATTGGTTGAGGCAGGCCTGCATCCACTACAGATCTCTCCCATGCATAGCAGTGCCATCCACAATCACCCTACATGCCATGAACTGTATCATGTACTCCTTAAACTAACATTGTACATGGGTATATAATTTGGCCATAGTATAGGAGCTCAGGTGTTTCTAAGCTAATACACCTGGTAAAGTATCACCGCACCTTTGCTTTTCTACTTTATTGTATATCGGGCATGCCGTCAGCCTTTCCGACATCATGCCCTGCTATTCTTGCCATCAAAAGAAGCCCAACAGAATCCATTATAAGTCACTGGGGCCTACTGTATTGCCGATCCGGCACAGCATTGTGGGTTACATTCTGAATGGAAGCCAGGTCATAGATACACTGTGGCAGACATCATGTGGCAGCACGTTCACAAGCACTGGCTCATAACATAAGAACTGTGTGTATTCGGATGGAGGCGGAACGGAGCCAAACTGATGCATTCTGAGCAGATCCTTATCCATTCAGAATGCATTTGGGCTGAACTGGTCCGTTTTGAACCGTTTGTGAGATCCCTGAACGGATCTCACAAACGGAATTCAAAACGCCAGTAGTCTAACAAGGTCACAATAGTTCAGTTTGGAGATGATCGGGGAGATGAATAGTGTGGAAATCAGATGACTACCACACTCCTTGTACCAAGTAACCTTTGTACCATAGAAAACAACCTATGAAAATTGCACAGTAGCTTGTGTAAAATCCAATCAGCACGAGAAAAGTACTCCTTGTGAACTTTGGATTTCTGCCTAGTCTGAGCTGGAAGCTGTAGTTAACTCTGTCCTATCACCCGAGTAATCTGCTGCTACCTGTTGTGGTCATGACTATCTATAGGTAGAGTAATTCCAGGTATTCCATAGGGTGACATGGGGCATGGTGACATCAGTTGGATTTTAACCTTCCACAAGTCGCCCTATGTAGAATGTGCAATGCTCCCTCTTATCAGAATGGCTCATATACTGTACTTGCCTTTGTAAGTTATAAGTAAAGTAAGGGTACATTCATAAGACTATGAAAAAAAAATGGCCATTAAAAATGGCAAAATAATCAATTTTTAGCTGCTGTTTTTTAATGGATGCCTTTCTGAAAAACAGCCATTAAAAATGCCCATCTTGGATTGTATGGGGGTTGTCTGTCAGAGAAAACCCACAAAATAGCACATGTCCTATTTTTTTTGATGGCCGTAATACGCTCCTCAACATTGAAATTGTAACACCAAGAAGTCATGAAAATCTGGAAATCACAGGATGGAACGACCTGTTAATGATATGCAAATGATAAAAAAATGGAAACAAAATATTTAAAACATCTCGATTTATTCAGCATCGTGTATGAGAGCCACGTGAAGAAATATAGACACTTACACACTTTGGCATACTATCACTGAGGTTATTAATGGTCGCCTGAGGAATGTTCTCTCATGCTGAATGCCTATGGGCTTGAAAATGATCAAGATCTGCTGCTGGCAGCTCTCTTTGCAATTGCCAACCAATGACATCTCAGATGTGCTTGATGGGAGACATATCTGGAGATGCTGCAGGCCAAGGTAGCACATTTAGGCCACACGCTGCTTACAATACCACAAAGAAGATGGGGCCTGGTATTGAACGGCCTCTAGGACACTTTGGAGAAATGTCCATACCACTGGTTCCATGACCAAAATCATTGTAATGCTGAGCTGTTAGTGTACCTGAACTGAAGAATAACGGGGTCCAGATACCATACATTATTCCACCCCACTCCATAATCGTGGGAGTAGGCCCAATGTGACATACCCTTGTGAAGGCCTCTTCATGGCCTTGTCCATGTGGTCTCCAGACTAATCTCTAGCTACTATTGCTTTCAAGACAAAAGCAAAATTCATCACTGAAGACCTCCATTCCAGCCTCCATTTCTGCCTTGCCATGCCCCATGATAGCCTTTGAGAGTGACGTGAGGTCAATGGGACACTTCCATGTCATCCATGTGCTGTCCGAATCCTTGTGTCCGTTCTGCAAATTATAGAGCATGTCCTATTCTGGTCCATGTTACGAACAAGAATGACCATTTCTATTGATGGTAGAGAGTATTTTGCAGATCCGTAGTTTGGGACCAAAATACGGATACAGGTTGTGTGCAGGAGGCCTTACTGTACCCATGTTCACTGTGTTTGGGTTCTTATAGTGGATTTCAGTGGAGTATATGAGGCTCAAAGTTCCTTTCAAGTCTGTGATCACATTGCCACCATTATCTCAGAGAATAAATGATGAAAGAGCCATGGAAATTGAAAGACACCTTCATTCCAGTTTGAGGACATCCATCATGGATAGCTAGGGATAAGGAGCCAGCACTGAGCCTCTCCCTGGATGAGGGTCTTGTTTGTGTTGTGGCCTCTTTCCACAGTGTAGGCCCCTGATATGTCATTACTACATATCAGTTTGAAAGATCATGATTGATTGATTTATTGATTAATTGTATAAGAGACACGTGTCGCTATAGGGATCATATAAGTAAAATTGTCTGCTTGGGAGCTGAACGTTTGTATCTGTCCAGCTGGGCTACATAAATTATACCCATGTACACTATAGTCAAGCTGTATCAACCATGCTTAAAGTGAATCTGCCACTGATTTTGGACCATTGTCTACAGTAATATATGAGTAGTACTGTAAATAAGGGGTCAGCAGTGCTGTCAGCACTTAGAGCTGCATTGAAATGCATTCTTGGGACTGCTGTGCATGTGCACATGAGTCCTCTCCATTATGCTAGCTTGGCACAGCAGTCCTGACTATGTATTTCAGTGCAGCTTTGAGCAGGATAACCAAGGGCAGTATGAAAATTGAAAATAGTGATCTAGACTCCTTAGTTGCAGTTCTACCCATGAATTACTGTATATAATAGTCCAAAATCGGGACCCAAATTTTGTAGACAATTCTTTCATCTGGAACAATCATGTTTGCAAAGTTGTGTCATTGAAGAAGGGAAGGAGGACATCTGGCCATCTATCTCAGCCACTGACTTAGTGTTTTATGTAGAAAGAGCTGTGTGTGATATGTCCTACTATTCTCTTCCAGAAGACTAAGCAGGCAGATCCGGGGTTAAGAGGGACAACTTACTCTACAAGAAACAACAGATAGGAGATCTGTCACCACCAACCAAAAGGACTGCAACTCAGGGCATGACCAGTATCCGGAGACAGGTTTCTGAGACACCTGGAAAGAAGTAGCCAGTGCATCACACCAATCTTCTGGAGAAAGATCTGTAATAACTGCTCCATCTGGTCTCAGCAGTCATGGGTGCAGCTAGCATCTTAGATTGAATCTGGTGGGTATAGACAACTGAAATTAGGCCCGTGAGTCCATGTTTCCGAAGGACGCCAGTGGGTAGGAGGAAATGAGCAAATCTGAGGTCAGAAATTGTATAGAAAGAGCATGACGTAGTTGAAGGTATCTATAAAAACCTGTTCAAAGGACATTAGGACATTATTTTGAGAAAAGTGGGGTAGGAAGTAATTTCATGTCGCATCCAGATCTCAGAGTCTGGGAAGGACTGGAGCTGACTCAAACCCTTATTGTTCCATATGGATGTCTTAGCAGGAATAGCATCAAAATCGGACTCCTTTTTACTAAGGGACCTAATGTTGGAAGAACGAGTGAAACGTTTTCAAGAAATCTACAGTACGTCCAGTTGCCTTGATTTATTCTTTACAGATAATGTGCTGCTAGTCTATGCGATGGTAATAGTTACCCAGATGCCCATAAGGGATTATCCTCCAGGACGTATTGGAGGTGATGTTCACTGTTAGGCAATGGCCTCTCTGACAACCAGGGTCGGATATGCTGCAGTTGCCCAACTATATAATACATCTGGAAATTAGGCAGTGCCCCCCATATCTTTAGAGCGCTGTAGGGTGTTAAGCTGGAGCCTGGGTCTGTTTTTGCCTCAAATGAATGGGGACATAAGGGACTCTATTGTGTTAAAGATGTTCTGCGTAACTACAATGTTTACATACTCAAGGGCATAGAAAATCACTCCTCTTAAGCAAGTTAATTTTCCCTTCCATGGACAGAAGCAAGGAAGTCCACACCTAGGGCCAGATTTATCATGACTCTGACAGCTCACTTCAGTTTAACATATGGCTAAAGTCAGTTTTAGCCAAGTCAGATTTATGATCGGCCCTTTAAGACTGTAATAAATGTGGTTTGACGGTAGCAGTTTATCCGTCAGTAAGCAGCTTTACAAAAGTCGCACGTTTTTATGAAAAAGTCGCATGTTCTATTAAAAAGTCTCATAAGATGAGCATGGTCGTCACTGGAGTGAAATTGCGACTTTTTTGCGACTTTTTAAATAGTCCCAATAGTAAATCTGTCTAGACATTCATTTACATAAGAGAACACGCCCACTTTCAGAAAACTGGCGAGCATAGTGCAGAGCAGAAAAAAGTCGCAAATTTGTGCGCAGTTTTAGCGTTTGGGACTTTTTTGGGGACTTTTTCAGTCCATTATTCTGACCTGAGCTAATGATAAATCTGGCCCCTAGTCTCTAAGGTAAGTCAACAAAGGAGCAATGTTAAGTGAAAAAGATTGAGAATTATCCCTAGTAATATGCATTCCCAAAATGAGGAACTATAAAGAGATAAGGGTACTTGCGTTAGAGGATTCTGGCAGGCAGTTCCGGAAACCAGTATGCAAACGAATAGCATTGGTTTCCGGATCCAGATGCGGATCCATCTGACAAATGCATTGAAATACCGTATCCATCTCTCCGGCGTCATCCGGAAAAACGGATCCAGATTCGGAGGACATAAGCGGTGCTGGGCTCCTTCACATGCGTGGTGTGGCTGGGCACCAGGAAGGTTAGTACAGCCCCTTGGTCACCTTACAAGACTAATTTACATATTTCTAAAATCCTTTTTTAAAGGAAATAAAATCACACAGCCCTATAAGACCGGTATATTGCGGACATGCTAGCGGCGATCTAGCCGTGCATGTCCGGATCTCTATAGCCCAAAACTTGGTGACAGAATCCCTTTAATGCCGCCTCCGGCATTCTGGCAAGTGTTCTTGAATTTTGTCTGGAGAAAATACCACAGCATGCTGCAGTATTTTCTCCGGCCAAATACCGTGAGAGGGACTGAACTGGAGACATCCTGATGCATCCTGAACGGAATGCTCTCCATTCAGAATACATTGGGACAAAACTGAAGCAATTTTTTTTTTATGTATTGAGCCCCTGTGACGGAACTCAATACTGGAAAACTTTAATGCCAGTGTGAAAGTACCCTAACACTGTACCCCACCAATGTGCCCACCAGTTTTGCAAAGTGGGAGAAGAAATGACTTTTGACAATTAATATGTAAGCCCGAGAATGTACCCAATGCATCGGTAAGGCTACTTTTACACCATCCGTCATGGATCAGCAAAAACGCTTCCGTCATAATAATACAACCGTCTGCATCCGTTCTGGACTGATCCAGTTGTATTATCTCTAAAATAGCCAAGTCGGATCCATCTCTAAAACCATTATAAGTCAATGGGGGACGGATCCGTTTTCTTTTGTGTCCGAGAAAATGGATCCGCCACCATTGACTTACATTGTGTGTCATGACGGATCCGTCTTGCTTTGCACCACATCGAGGACAGAAAAAGGCTGTTTGCAACGTTATTCTGTCCGCGATGGGGACTCAACCAAATGGAACAGAATGCATTCTGCTGCATTCCGTTTCGTTCAGTTTTTTTCCTATTGACCATGAATGGGGACAAAACGACATGTTTTCTCCCTCTATTGAGATCCTATGATGGATCTCAATACCGGAAAGGGAAAGCGCAGTTGTGAGAGTAGCCTAAGAGACACAGCATATGGGAGGGAATTAAGTGGTTTTGACAGGAGCAAAACCATGTCATTTGCATACATACCAATATGGTCCTCCTTGGAGATACCTTCATATACAGTTGCAAGAAAAAGTGTGTGAACCCTTTGGAATGATAAATTGGTCATAAAATGTGATCTAAACTTCATCTAAGTCACAACAATAGACAATCACAGTCTGCTTAAACTAATAACACACAAAGAATTAAATGTTACCATGTTTTTATTGAACACACCATGTAAACATTCACAGTGCAGGTGGAAAAAGTATGTGAACCCTTGGATTTAATAACTAGTTGAACCTCCTTTGGCAGCAATAACTTCAACCAAACGTTTCCTGTAGTTCAGGCATCCTCAAACTGCGGCCACCCAGCTGTTGTAAAACTACAACTCCCAAAATGCCCTGCTGTAGGCTGATACCTGTAGGCTGTTCAGGCATGCTGGGAGTTGTAGTTTTGCAACAGCTGGAGGGCCGCAGTTTGAGAATGCCTGCTGTAGTTGCAGATCAGATGTGCACAATGGTCAGAAGTAATTCTTGACCATTCCTCTTTACAGAACTGTTTCAGTTCAGCAATATTCTTGGGATGTCTGGTATGAATCGCTTTCTTGAGGTCATGCCACAGCATCTCAATCGGGTTGAGGTCAGGACTCTGACTGGGCCACTCCAGAAGGCGTATTTTCTTCTGTTTAAGCCATTCTGTTGTTGATTTACTTCTATGCTTTGGGTCATTGTCCTGTTGCAACACCCATCTTCTGTTGAGCTTTAGCTGGTGGACAGGTGGCCTTAAGTTCTCCTGCAAAATGTCTTGATAAACTTGGGATTTCATTTTTCCTTCGATAGCAATCCGTCCAGGCCCTGACGCAGCAAAGCAGTCCCAAACCATCATGCCCCCACCACCATACTTCACAGTTGGGATGAGGTTTTGATGTTGGTATGCTGTGCCTCTTTTTCTCCACACATAGTGTTGTGTGTTTCTTCCAAACAACTCAACTTTAGTTTCATCTGTCCACAGAATATTTTGCCAGTACTGCTGTGGAACATCCAGGTTCTCTTGTGCAAACTGTAAACGCGCAGCAATGGTTTTTTTTTTGGACAGCAGTGGCTTCCTCTGTGGTATCCTCCCATGAAATCCATTCTTGTTTAGTGTTTTACGTATCGTAGATTCGCTAACAGGGATGTTGGCATATGCCAGAGACTTTTGTAAGTCTTTAGCTGACACTCTAGGATTCTTCTTCACCTTATTGAGCAGTCTGCGCTGTGCTCTTGCAGTAATCTTTACAGGACGGCCACTCCTAGGGAGAGTAGCAGCAGTGCTGAACTTTCTCCATTTATAGACAATTTGTCTTACCGTGGACTGATGAACAGCAAAGCTTTTGGAGATACTTTTATAACCCTTTCCAGCTTTATACAAATCAACAATTCTTAATCGTAGGTCTTCTGAGAGCTCTTTTGTGCGAGGCATCATTCACATCAGGCAATGCTTCTTGTGAAAAGCAAACCCAGAACTGGTGTGTTTTTTATAGGGCAGGGCAGTTGTAACCAACACCTCCAATCTCATCTCATTGATTGGACTCTAGTTGGCTGACACCTCACTCCAATTAGCGCTTGGAGATGTCATTAGACTAGGGGTTCACATACTTTTTCCACCTGCACTGTGAATGTTTACATGGTGTGTTCAATAAAAACATGGTGCCATTTAATTCTTTGTGTGTTATTAGTTTAAGCAGACTGTGATTGTCTATTGTTGTGACTTAGATGAAGATCCGATCACATTTTATGACCAATTTGTGCAGAAATCCATATCATTCCAAAGGGTTCACATACTTTTTCTTGCAACTGTACATCATCTTGTAAGTAAGGTCGATAGAGGGCATCCCTGCCTCGTCCCCCTACACAATGAGGAGCAGGAAGATAGGAGGCCATTCACCATCACTCTAGCTGAGGGAAGTTTATAGATAATGGATATCCATTTAACCACCTCCCGACCGCTGTACGCACCGATGCGTCCGGGAGGTGGTTGTTTAGTTCCTCCTGGACGCATCGGCGCGTCCTCTCGCGAGACGCGAGATTACGTCACAGCCGGCCCGCGCATGCGCATCGCGGGCCGGCATTTCGCAGAAGACTATTTCGTCAGCAGCCTGCCGGCCACGATCATTGGCTGGCGGGCTGCTGATTTTTAAAAAAACCAATCAGCAGCCATATAACCCCACATATTAGTAAATATGATGGGGTTATATGGCTGCTGTGCTCCTCTGCTCCTTCTTTTGGTCGGTTGGTTCCAGCAGAGGAGCAGAGGAGCACACATCACTGTGAGTACCCACTACACCACATACTAGCCCCAGATCACCCCAATTAACCCTTTGATCACCCCTTTTATCCCCCCCTGTCAATCACTAGTGAAAGGAAAAAAGTGATCAGTGCAAACTGTCACTTTTTTTTTTCACTGTTATTGACCGTTAGGTTTTAGGTATAGTTTAGGCCCCTTGGTTAGGTAGTTAGCGATCAGTTAGCGCCCAGCCCACCGCACCGCAGTCCGTTATTCGCTGATTAGCGTATCGCTAATCAGCATTTGTACTTTTATAGTATCTGAAAGTGATCAAAACTGATCACGGTCAGATCTATAATAGTACTAGTGTCACTTTAGTTCGCCCTCCACCCAAAACGCAGTGTTTGCCCGATCAGGCCTGATCGGTCGCCCACACGTGCGTTTGCCCACGCCCGCCCCACCGCAGTGACAAAAAAATTTTTTTTTTTTGATCACTGCACATTCACTTTACACGCACTGCGGCGATAAAAAAATCAGTTTTGATATTTTTTATCAACCGCAGCAGCCTCCGGTACTTCGCTAGCCTCCCATTTGTAAGACAGGCTTGCTTTTTTTTTCTTGGGTAGTCTCAGGGAATACCCCGAAATTTAGTTGCCCACATGTCTAACAGGGGGTATTCTTCTGAAGAGGCCTACAGGCTTCTGACCCAGTCGGATGAGGAGTGGGAACCCTCATCTGATGAATCCAGCGGGTCAGAATACGAACCTGTAGAAAGCAGTGGCTCTCTGACCCAAAGTTCGGACGAGGAGGCTGAGGTCCCTGATAGCACCAGGCGTACCCGGCCCCGTGTCGCTAGACCGCAGGTTGCGCAGGATCCGCTTCAAGAGCAGCAGAGTGGGGCTGGTGCTGTCGGATTACGTGGTGAGGCATACACCAGCAGCCCAGCCCTTCCTGGACCTAGTACCAGCACTGCCGTACAACCTGGTGAAGTAGCGAGCACCAGAAGGGCAGTTGAAGCTGGTACGGTGGCACGTGCAGTAGTGACCCCGTCGCAGCCACCGCAAAGACGTGCCCGTAGAGCCCCTAGAATCCCAGAGGTGCTGGCAAACCCTGATTGGCAGTCCCCAACTTCAGCCGCACCCGTAGTTTTCCCTTTCACCGCCCAGTCTGGAGTTCGGGTTGAGACAGCTCAGATCGATTCGGCCCTGGGATTTTTTGAGCTGTTCTTGACTGCGGAGCTTTTAGACTTAGTTGTGGCAGAGACAAACCGGTATGCCACACAATTTATCACCGCTAACCCGGAAAGCTTTTATGCCCAGCCTTTCCGGTGGAAACCAGTCCAAGTTTCCGAATTTAAAACTTTTCTGGGCCTCCTCCTCAACATGGGCCTGACAAAAAAGCATGAATTGAGGTCATATTGGTCCACGAACCCGATTCATCACATGCCCATGTTCTCTGCTGCTATGTCCAGGACACGATTTGAGGTCATCCTGCGTTTCCTGCACTTTAGCGACAACACCGCCTCCCGTCCCAGGGGCCACCCTGCTTTTGACCGGCTCCACAAAATTCGGCCCCTCATAGACCATTTCAACCTGAAATTTGCAGATATTTATACCCCAGAGCAAAACATCTGCATAGACGAGTCCCTAATACATTTTACCGGGCGCCTTGGCTTCAAACAATACATCCCAAGCAAGCGCGCCCGGTATGGGGTCAAATTGTATAAGCTCTGTGAAAGGGCCACAGGCTATACCCACAAATTTCGGGTCTATGAGGGAAAAGATCAGACCCTGGAGCCGGTCGGTTGCCCTGACTACCTGGGGAGCAGTGGGAAGACAGTTTGGGACTTGGTGTCACCCTTATTCGGCAAGGGGTACCATCTTTATGTGGACAATTTCTACACAAGTGTGGCCCTCTTTAGGCATTTGTTTCTAGAACGGATTGGCGCCTGTGGTACCGCGCGAACTAGTCGCGCGGGCTTCCCCCAACGGCTCGTTAGCACCCGTCTTGCAAGGGGGCAGAGGGCCGCACTGTGTAACGAAGAACTGCTCGCGGTGAAATGGAGAGACAAGCGTGACGTTTACATGCTCTCCTCCATTCACGCAGACACGACAATACAAATTGAGCGAGCAACCCGTGTCATTGAAAAGCCCCTCTCAGTCCACGACTATAACCTCCACATGGGAGGGGTCGACTTCAATGACCAGATGTTGGCTCCGTATTTAGTTTCCCGACGCACCAGACGCTGGTATAAGAAGGTGTCTGTATATTTAATTCAATTGGCTCTGTACAATAGTTTTGTTCTCTACAGTAAGGCTGGGAGAACTGGATCCTTCCTCAAATTTCAGGAAGAGATCATCGCGAACCTCCTGTATCCAGGAGGTTCCGTGGCCCCATCCACCAGTGTAGTTAGCCGTCTACACGAGCGACACTTCCCCAGTGTCGTTGCTGGTACCTCAAACCGACCGCCACCCCGAAAAAAATGTCGTGTCTGTAGCAGGAGTGGAATAAGGCGTGACACCCGCTATTTCTGTCCTGACTGTCCCGACCACCCTGCCCTATGCTTAGGGGAGTGTTTCCGAAAGTACCACACACAGGTACACCTAGCATAGGGATCACATCTCACCAGGATAGGCACATAGGGCTATTAGGGCCCATTCACTCACAGCTGCTGCAAACGTCTCCTTTCACATGGGACAAAGTGCATAACGCACTTCGCCACATCTTTGGGCGATTTGCGCTTTGCACATTGACCCATGGGGAAGGAGAGGTTTGTTCTATAAAGGTAAAAAAACAAAAAAAAAACAAAAACAAAAAAACAGGTAAGCAAACAGGTTAATGTTTAGTTCCAAAAGTTAAAGTTACATGTTCTGTTCCAAAGTTAATAAAATTATTGCGTTGCGGCCTGGTTTTTTCTTTTTTTTTTTTTTTTGTCTTTTTACCTTCCAGGTGGACCAACCGATCTACTAGCTGCAGCACCGATGTGCATTCTGACAGAAGCATTGCGCTGCTGTCAGATTACACGCAAGTCGGTGTATGCGGTGCTGCAAGACGGGATTTTCTCCTCTGCAGTGACAGATACGTTTGCCGAGGCATACGAGCTGAGGAGGAGGCGGCGTTCCTATGCTTTGGCAAGCACTTTGTATATATATATATATATAAAAAAAAAAATCCCGGCAATGATTTATTCATCCACATCGATTGATGTGAATGGAGAAATCTGGTTTGCCAGGGCATACGAGCTAAGTGGGTATGGATGTAGGGCGGAGCTCCTATGTCCTGGCAGACGCCTTTCCCCTCCATTTTTTTTTTTTGGTAGAGATTTTTTCATCCACATTGATCGATGCGAATGAAGAAATCTGTGCCGTTCATTTTTTTCTTTCAGCCCAGAGGCTGAACGGAAAAAAAAATCTCATTACCTGTATGCTCAATATAAGGAGAATAGCAGAAACTCCTAATGCTGGCCATACATGTAATGATTGCGGAGACCCTCAAATGCCAGGGCAGTACAAACACCCCACAACTGACCCCATTTTGGAAAGAAGACACCCCAAGGTATTTGCTGAGGGGCATATTGAGTCCATGAAAGATTGAAATTTTTGTCCTAAGTTAGCGGAAAGTGAGACTTTGTGAGAAAAAACAAAAAAAAATCAATTTCCGCTAACTTATGCGAAAAAAAAAAAAATTTCTATGAACTTGCCAGGCCCCTCATTGGATACCTTGGGGTGTCTTCTTTCCAAAGTGGGGTCACATGTGGGGTATTTATACTGCCCTGGCTTTTTAGGGGCCCTAAAGCGTGAGAAGAAGTCTGGGATCCAAATGTCTAAAAATGCCCTCCTAAAAGGAATTTGGACCCCTTTGCGCATCTAGGCTGCAAAAAAGTGTTACACATCTGGTATCGCCGTACTCAGGAGAAGTTGGGGAATGTGTTTTGGGGTGTCATTTTACATATACCCATGCTGGGTGAGAAAAATATCTTGGTCAAATGCCAACTTTGTATAAAAAAATGGGAAAAGTTGTCTTTTGCCAAGATATTTCTCTCACCCAGCATGGGTATATGTAAAATGACACCCCAAAACACATTCCCCAACTTCTCCTGAGTACGGCGATACCAGATGTGTCACACTTTTTTGCTGCCAAGGTGGGCAAAGGGGCACATATTCCAAAGTGCACCTTTCGGATTTTGCAGGCCATTTTTTACACATTTTGATTGCAAAGTACTTCTCACACATATGGGCCCCTAAATTGCCAGGGCAGTATAACTACCCCACAAGTGACCCCATTTTGGAAAGAAGACACCCCAAGGTGTTCTGTGAGGGGCATGGTGAGTTCCTAGAATTTTTTATTTTTTGTCGCAAGTTAGTGGAATATGAGACTTTGTAAGAAAAAAAAAAAAAAAACATCATCATTTTCCGCTAACTTGTGACAAAAAAAAAAAAATTCTAGGAACTCGCAGTGCCCCTCACGGAATACCTTAGGGTGTCTTCTTTCCAAAATGGGGTCACTTGTGGCGTAGTTATACTGCCCTGGCAATTTAGGGGCCCAAATGTGTGAGAAGTACCTTGCAATCAAAATGTGTAAAAAATGCCCTGCAAAATCCGAAAGGTGCACTTTGGAATATGTGCCCCTTTGCCCACCTTGGCAGCAAAAAAGTGTGACACATCTGGTATCGCCGTACTCAGGAGAAGTTGGGGAATGTGTTTTGGGGTGTCATTTTACATATACCCATGCTGGGTGAGAAAAATATCTTTGTCAAATGCCAACTTTGTATAAAAAAATGGGAAAAGTTGTCGTTTGCCAAGATATTTCTCTCACCCAGCATGGGTATATGTAAAATGACACCCCAAAACACATTCCCCAACTTCTCCTGAGTACGGCGATACCAGATGTGTGACACTTTTTTGATGCCAAGGTGGGCAAAGGGGCGCATATTCCAAAGTGCACCTTTCGGATTTCACCGGTCATTTCTTACACATTTTGATTGCAAAGTTCTTCTCACACATTTGGGCCTCTAAATTGCCAGGGCAGTATAACTACCCCACAAGTGACCCCATTTTGGAAAGAAGACACCCCAAGGTATTCTGTGAGGGGCATGGTGAGTTCCTAGAATTTTTTATTTTTTGTCGCAAGTTAGTGGAATATGAGACTTTGTAAGAAAAAAAATAAATAAAAAATCATCATCATTTTCCGCTAACTTGTGACAAAAAATAAAAAGTTCTATGAACTCACTATGCCCATCAGCGAATACCTTAGGGTGTCTACTTTCCGAAATGGGGTCATTTGTGGGGTAGTTATACTGTTTGGGCATTGTAGAACCTCAGGAAACATGACAGGTGCTCAGAAAATCAGAGCCGTTTCAAAAAGCGGAAATTCACATTTTTGTACCATAGTTTGTAAATGCTATAACTTTTACCCAAACCATTTTTTTTTGCCCAAACATTTTTTTTTTATCAAAGACATGTAGAACTATAAATTTAGCGAAAAATGTATATATGGATGTCGTTTTTTTTGCAAAATTTCACAGCTGAAAGTGAAAAATGTCATTTTTTTGCAAAAAAATCGTTATATTTTGATTAATAACAAAAAAAGTAAAAATGTCAGCAGCAATAAAATACCACCAAATGAAAGCTCTATTAGTGAGAAGAAAAGGAGGTAAAATTCATTTGGGTGGTAAGTTGCATGACCGAGCGATAAACGGTGAAAGGAGTGTAGTGCCGAAGTGTAAAAAGTGGCCTGGTCATGAAGGGGGTTTCACCTAGCGGGGCTGAAGTGGTTAAAGGGCTTCTGTCACCCCCCTAAAGTCATTTTTCTTTTTTTGGCTACTTAAAATCCTTATACTGTGATTTATCAATATATAATGCTCTTACTCTTTTTCGTTCAGTAGTTTCTTCAAAAAACGGACTTTTATAATATGTAAATTACCTCTCTAACAGCAAGTAGGGCGGTTACTTGCTGGTAGCAGCCGCATCCTGCTTTCAAAAAAACTCCCCCTCCTCCTGTTGATTGACAGGGCCAGCGATCACTCTCGTCCTCTGGCTGGCCCTGTCTGCCTTCTAAATCTTGCGTCTGCGTCGTACCGGTCTTCAGTTTGCGCAGGCGCACTGAGAGGAGGACGCTCGCTCGGCCTCTCCTTCCTCAGTGCGCCGGGTGAAGATGTGACGTCATTGGCGCAGGCGCATTGAGGATGGAGCGGCCGAGCGAGCGTCCTCCTCTCAGTGCGCTTGCGCCGTTTGAAGACCGGTACGGCGCAGGCGAGAGATTTATAACGCAGACAGGGCTAGCCAGAGGACGAGCGCGTTCGCTGGCCCTGTCAATCAACAGGAGGAGGGGGCGTCTTTTTGAAAGGAGGATGCGGCTGCTACCAGCAAGTAACCGCCCTACTTGCTGGTAGAGCGGTAATTTACATATTATAAAAGTCTGTTTTTTGAAGAAAATACTGAACCAAAAAGAGTAAGAGCATTATATATTGATAAATTGCAGTATAAGGATTTTAAGTAGCCAAAAAAAGAAAAATGACTTTAGGGGGGTGACAGAAGCCCTTTAATGAAAGCGTGACAAAAACCAAAGCCTAAGAGTTGGCAGCATCTAAAGAAGCCAAGGCCCAAGGAGCAAGGAGTTTTGTAATGATTTTATAATCGATGTTAGGTAACGATATAGTATGAGCCGCAGTAAACCCAAGTAAAACAATAATAGTGGCGTCATCTAGGGAGTCAGGGGAGCAGTCTTTGGCAAAGATATGATTATAAAGAGACAGCAGCTGTGGTGCTATGATATCTTTATGTTTGACATGGACTTCATTTGGAAGCCCATCCTTTAATAGCTCAAGTGATTTTATTATAGTTGTGGATTTCTTAGCCCCAGATATTCCCTTTCAATCCCATACAAACAAGGTTCATTGGGCGTCTCTTACGAACGGTGCTATGCCTTTTTTCGGCATAAAAAAAAGTCACAAGGGCCTTTTTAGGAACTTTTTAAATGCCCGCGCTACAATATTTGGTCACACAGGTGTTTTTGAGCCGCGTTCGAGACTTGGGAGTGTCGAAAGAAGTAGTGGGGGTGTGAGGGGACTGGTACATTGGCACCGACAGATTTACTAACATTTACACCTGGAGGTGTAAATGTTTGTGAAAAACTACTAAGGCTTCATTCACACGTCCGCAATTTCGTTCCGCAAAATGCGGACCCATTCATGGAATTGTGGACCCATTCATTCCTATGGGGCAGCACATCCCCGGACACGGAATTGCGGATCCGCACTTCTGGGTCCGCACTTCCGTTCCGCAAAAAAATAGAACATGTCCTATTCTTGTCCGCAATTGCGTACAAGAACAGGCATATTCTATTAGTGCCGACAATGTGCGGTCCGCAAAATGTGGAACGCACATTGCTGCTTTCCGTGTTTTGCGGATCTGCGGCTCCGTGGATCCGCAAAACACGTTGCGGACGTGTGAATGGAGCCTCACATGACCGCGTTTTTCTTCCGTGTCCGTTCCGCAATTTTTGCGGACAACGCACAGACCCATTCATTTCTATGGGTCCGCAAAAATTGCGGAATGCCGTTCATTGTCATCCGTGTGCTGTCCGTTCCGTGTGTCCGTTGCTTTTATAGAACATGTCCTATACTTGGCCGCAAATTGCGGTCCGTGGCCCCATAGAAATTCATTGGGTCTCTTAAAAAATGGATAGCACACGGAAATGCATCCGTATGTCATCCGTTTTTTGCGGACCCCTGGACTGAAAACATTCTAGGAAACCCCATTTCAGTTTTTAGGGGACTGTGAAAAACAGATGACACACGGAAGCACCACATTCGTATTATACGGACTTACGGAACGGAAAGATAACTGAAGACATACGGAACACACTGATCCGTGATTTGCGGAGGACCGCAAAACCAACACGATCGTGTGAATGCTCCCTAATGGAGTATTTTTAACGGACTTTAGGAGGTGCGCCTAATTTATGGCGAGGTGCACGCCTCGTCATAAATTATCGCAGTCTCTGGCAGTGCAACGGAGGGAAAAAGGCCAGTCTTTGTAAATGACCCCCGTTATTCCTCTGTGGTGTGAAGCACGTCTCAAGGAAACAGGTGTCACATATGAGGAGGCAGATCTGTCCAGCGTGAACCCATGGTGTGTTTGAAGGCAGAGTCCACAAGTGCTTAGATGATAACCCTGAGTGATAAGTATCCACAAGAGAGAGCTCCCATAAGACACCTTATCCTTGAAATCAGAAAAATGTGTCAAGGAGAAAGATCTCCAGCCGTGTGGCGGAGGAGAAATGCGGGCTTTGGGTTTAAGGCTTTATTGCTGAATGCTGACCCTGCTGGTTAGGCTGCGTTCACATCACGTTTTAGTCTTATGTTTAAATACACCATATATATGTTAAATGGATTCTCTGACGAATGGCATACAGTGGCATCAGTCACTATAGGGTTCCATTGTTAAAAAAAACGCATATGTTAACATACTGGACTGACATACTGTTGAACGTAAAAGTATAGTGTGCTACGCTTTTGTATCTTTTGTTTCCTAACGTATACGTTAAACGTAGGGTAAGAACGTGATGTAAACCCAGCCTTAGGGTCCATTCACACGTCCGCATAAATGGGTCCGTATCCTTTCCTGCAGTTTTGCGGAACGGGTGAGAACCTATTAATTTGAATGGGACTGCAAAAGATGCGGACAGCACGCAGGGTGCTGTCCACATCCTCACTTCCGTTCCGCGGCCCCGCAAAAAAGATAGAACATGTCCTATTCTTGTCCGCAGCCGCGGACAAGAGTAGGCATTTCTATCCTAGCGCTGTCCATGTGCAGCCCGCAAAATGCAGAACACACATGGCGGACCGCAAAACACTTGCCGACGTGTGAATGGACGCTTAGACAGGAATATCCAGCAGCGACCTCTGTCTATTTGTAGCATTTGTAAGATTGTTATTTAGATACATTTATGTAATTACATAATTGTAACATTCGGCAATGGTTTGTTGTGGGAGGCGTAGCTTTAAGGCCTCATGCACACGACCGTAGTTCGGGTCCGCATCCGAGCCGCAGTTTTTGCGTCTCAGATGCGGACCCATTCACTTCAATGTGGCCACAAATGAGATGCGGACAGCACTCCGCGCGCTGTCCGCTTCCGTTACTCCGTTCCGTGGCTCCTCAAACAAAATAGAACATGTCCTATTCTTGTCCGTTTTGCGGACAAGAATAGGCATTTCTACAATGGGCCGCCCGTTCCTTTCTGCAAACTGCAGAAGGCACATGGACTGCTTCCGTTTTTTGCAGACCACGGTTTGCCTCAGGCAGATGGAAGGCGCTCCCCTGCCACTTGCCACAAAGGGAAGGGGGCCCAAAGTGAACTGTTGCACCAGGGCCCATGAGCCTGTAGCTATGCCCCTACATGTGCCATAATGTCTTCTTATGTGGCAGAGTGGTATTTGGATGTGATTGCTATCTCTGCACCCCCTATACCTACACCCCTGTTTATTATCATCAGTGTTTCACATATAACAGGCCTAAAATGAACTCCACCTTGGCCTATTGCTTAAAATGTAACTCCAGCGCAGTAATAGCCATGTACATAAGCATCACAATTAGCGCCTAGTACAGTGATGGCTAACCTTGGCACTCCAGTTGTGGTGAAACTACGACTCCCATCATGCTCCATTTATTTCTACAGAGTTCTGAGAGCAGCCAAGCAAGGGGGGGGGGGGGCATCTTGGGAGTTGTTGTTTTACCACAGCTGGAGTGCCAAGGTTAGCCATCACTGGCCTAGTACCTTCTTGCTTTTCTTGAAGTCCCTTTTAGTGTAGTCCAAAGGCTGTGGAATCTCTGGTTGTCACAAACCACTAAGCTTCCTGTGTTGGTGACTAGGGATGGCCAGTTCGCCGTCTTCACCCGCGAACACATGCGGGCTGCCATCTTAACTCACAAGTCCGGTGATGCACAGGTAAATCCTTACCTGCGCCTGTGCCAGAAGACGGTCTGAAACAAATGTGGTCACCAGGAGCAGGCAGTTCCGAGAACAGCCCAATAAAGGCCCCCGGCGGCTGTTCTCGGAACTGCCTGCTGCCGGTGACCGCATTTGTTTCAGACTGGCTCACGCACAGGTACAGTTAAGGGCTTACCTGCGCATCACCGGACTTGTGAGTGAAGATGGCAGCCCGCATGTGTTCTTGGGTGAAGACGGTGAACTGGCCATCACTGTTGGTGACCCCCATTTCAGTACATATACAGAAGTGATTACAGGAAGTCTCCTCCGCATTAGTTTTTTTTTTCTTGGCTCTGATATTTTTCTGGCTACGTTCTTCCCTTTTCCATCTCTTCCGTTTTCTATCTCTTACACATCTCTTTCATCTGCATTGACTTCACTTATTCACCCAGTTAAGCCAGTACTGCTCTACACTGATGACAATCACCCAGAAATGGCTGGCTGCAGATGAGGTACTGGCTTACTCAATATGTGAGTCATGTCTCAAGGCCTGTTTAAAGTGCTGAACATTGACTTATAGGATAGCTGCCCTACATCTGGTGGCATCAGAGGCAGAGCTTGCTAAGAGCTCATTTGCATCCCTTTCTTCCTTGACTTCACTTATTCTTTTTTGCAGCAATAACTCAGGGAAGACTTATTATTATATGTTATTTGCATATGTGGGAAAAAATTGGTAGCAATGGAGTCAGGCTTCTAGAGACTGAAGTAGGTCACCACTGCTGGGCATTTCCAGGCGTTTACTGTGTGATGAGACAGAACCAGGAATTAGGGACCCAGGAAGTGGCAGAACTGGAGCAGCGAGGGATCGATGAGGTAAGTATCTGCTCTTTCATTTATTTAACCCACTCTGATTTTCTACTGGAAAGCCCCTTTAAGGTTAGAGTATATACACAGGGAATGTATATTAATGGTATCTTTATGGTACTAGGTCAACAACATACTCTACTTTTGTATTACTAGCTACTTGCTGTATGCCATCTTCTTTTCTGACTTAGCATGACTATATTTGCCCAGAAAATGGGCCAGGCTGGCCATAAACCTTACAGGGATATTTTCCAGTAGGATATTTCCCTAACGATCTCATGCTCTCAGTAGTAATTAATGCTAGAAGCATCAGGTACTTATGCGCCTGGCTGGTGACTGCAGGTGCCCTCCTGAATTCAGCTGTATTGCCATCCTCGGGACCATGATACAGTTGAATACTGCCGCAGAAGATGGGACCAGATGTACTGCTGCATTGTGGTATTTGGCTCTGCTAGGGCGGTGTTTTGTGCTACACTATGGTACTTCTGGTCCCATCGACTTATGTTGTCTATGCCTACTTCTGCTGTCATGCCTTCTGTCAATTTGGACCCGCCTACAGCCTTTTTTCCAGGGCCACTTTAGGTTGCCAGGCCGCCCCTGGCCAGATCAAGCAGCAATCATTACCTGTATTGTATGCATGTATTCTTATGAGAAATATTCTCTGTCTACCAAATCATAATGTCCACCCACTGCCGGTCCCTTCACTGTCCCATTACAAATATCAGTTTTAACCCATCTGTTCCCTTTTTTACCATATTGTGGTTCCTTCTTTGTAATCCTTCAGCTTCTATTACTTTGGCTCTAGTGACGTGTTCCTTAGTTCCACTCCACTGACTCATCTATATTCGCCTTTTTGTAATAACAAGGTCCACAACATAATCCCGTCTTGATAACAGCCTGAGGACCGACCCATTTCCATTGCACAATCCTGGAAAACACTATGTGTAGTGATACATAATGCTATATTTAACTCTTTCATCAGGGGAGGACTGGGAACTTAAAGTGGCCCTGGAAAAAAAAAACTTAAAGGGGCCTCATATTACTTGTAGGCAGATCCTAACACATGTAGGCATGGACTACAGAAGTGAGGGAAGGGGCAGCAGTACAGCAGTCCAGCACAAAATACTGCACTAGCAGAACCAAATACCACAGTGCCACCCCTTGCTGCAGTATTCAACTTAATTACCATCCTGAGGACAGCGATATTGTTGAATTCAGTGGTCATCAGGAGTACCTCAGCTGGCGGGGGTAAGGAGGGCTCAGGTGGCCCCCTGGGCATTGGCCCACTGGGAAATTTTACCCTGTAAGGTCTATGGCCAGTCCACCCCTGCCCTTCATGACTGGGCAATTTTTATTTATTTATTTTTTACTCCCAGCCTTCCCAAAACTGTTACTTTTTTTCCCATTCACATAGCCATATAACGGTTTGTTTTTTTCCAGGACAAGCTGTACTTTTTAATGGCACCATTTATGGTTGTATACAATGTAGTGGGAAGCAGGAAAAATTCCAAATGGGGTGGAATTATAAAAAAAACACAATTCCAACACAGTTTTATGGGTTTCATTTATAACTACACGATAAAACTGATCTGTTACTTTCATTCTCTGGGTCAGTACAATTACAACAATACCACATATGTATCGGTTATTCTTGCTTTTTATCATTGAAAAAAAGAAATACTTTGGAAAAAAATTTCCATACATTTTTTATTTTTATGTGTACAGAGATGTTAGGCCTCACTTTTTTCCAGGGTGATCTGTACATTGATACCATTTTGGTGTGTATCTCTTTTTGATCACTCTTTATTCAATTTCTTGTGGGAGGTGAAGCGACCAAAAAACAGCAAATCAGCCATTTTCTGTTTTGCTGTATTTGATAAATATTTTAATATTTTAATAATATGGACATTTTCACATGCAGCGATGCCCATGATATTTTTATTTTTATTGTTTATTTATTTTAATTTTAGGGAAAGGGGGGTTATTTGAAATTTAAAATTTTACATTTTTAAAAACGTTTATTTCCTTTTTTTTTTTTTTACACTTCTTAATAGTTCCCTAGGGAATTTATGTGTGGCAGCCTCGGATCATTCAGGAGGAACGAGGCTCCCGCACACATCATCCTTATCCCCCGATCCTTGCTAGGGGAAGCCAGTGCATGGCCAGGAGTCAGGCTCCTGGTTTTTAATCTCACAGATGCCATTGTTACAATTTGAACCTAACATCTGAGGGGTTAAATGTGTGCGATCAACGTTTTCGGAAGTTGGCAAGTATGATTTATTCTGTACACAGATCTGGTAACACTCAGAAACATAGCTTTTCTGGATTGTTTACTTGTGCAGATATCTCTCATGAGACGCCAACTTTAACCACTTCAGTACTGAGCCACGCTTCACCTTAAATCCCAGGCTGATTTTTGCAAATCTGACATGTATCATTTTATGTGATAAAAACTGGAACTTTTTTTTACCTATCCAAGCCATTCTGAGTTTGTTTTCTAGTCGCACACTGTATTTCATGTTAGTGATAAATTTGAATACTTTTTTTTTAACCTTTATTTATAAAACAAAATAAAAAATTAGCAATTTTTGAAATTTGACTTTCTCTTCTTTTAAGGGCTCGTTCACACGACCGTGTAAAGCCTGTGCCTGTGCTGTGGACCGCAAATTGTGGTCCGCTATGCACGGGCACCGACCGTGGCCCAGCCGCATGGGGATAGTGGACCCATTCACTTAAATGGGCCCACGATACCTCCGTTCTGCAAAAAGATAGAGCTCCGTAGTGCTTCCGTAGTGTTCCGTTCCGTGCTTCTGTTCCGCATCTCCGGATTTGCAGACCCATTGAAGTGAACGGGTCTGCATCCGTGATGCGGAATGCACACAGAATGGTGCCTGTGTATTGCGGATCCGCAATACGGCAACAGGCGGCACAAGTTCGTGTGAACAAGCCCTAAGGCAGATAGTGATACCTCATAAAATAGTTATTACTTTACATTTCCCATATGTTTATGTACTTTATGTTTGCATAATTTTCTAAATAACATATTTTTTAGGAGTTTAGAAGGCTTTGAATTTTATAAGCAATTCTCAAAATTGTTAAGAAAATTTTCCAAAACTCACTTTTTGAAGGACCAGTTCAGATATGAGGTCACTTTGTGGGGCTTACATAATAGAAACCACCCATAAATGACCCCATTTTAGAAGCTACACTCCTCAAAAAAACTGATTTTACAAATTTTGTTAACCCTTCAGGTGTTCCACAAGAAAATGAGGTGAAATTTCAAAATGTCACTTTTTTTTTGCAGATTTTCCATTTTAATAATTTTTTTCTGTAACACAGCAAGGGTTAACAGCTAAACAAAACTCAATATTTATTAACCTGATTCTGCAGTTTACAGAAACACCCCATCTGTGGTCGTGAACTGCTGTATGGGCACAATGCAGGGCGCAGAGGGAAAGGAGCGCCATATTGTTAATGGAGGACAGATTTCGCTGGGATAAGTTTAAGTTGATATGAAGACCCCCTATTGAACCCCTACAGTAGAAACTCCCCAAAAGTGATCTTATTTTGGAAACTACAGGATAAGGAGACAATTTTATTGGTACTATTTTGGGGTACATTTGATTTTTGATCGCTCAATATTACAATTTTTGTGAGGCAAGATAACAAAAGTGGCTGCTCTAGCACAGTTTTTTTTTTTTTTTTTACAGTATTCACCTGACAGGATAGATCATGTCTATTTTTGTTTGAATTTTACCTAATAAAGCATTTTAGAAAAATTCTATTTTGTTTTTGTGTCTCTATTTTCTGAAAGCCATATTTTTCTTATTTTTTTGCTAATTGTCTTGTCTAGATGCTGATTTTTTGAGGGAAGAGTAGACATTTTTATTGGTACTATTTTGGGATTTTTTAATGTTTTGGCACTATTTTTATCTTAAATGTGATATTTTTATGGAGCAGGTCGTTTTGGAACGCAGTGATACCTAATATGTCTAATTAATTTCAGTTTCACACAATAAAAGCATTTTTAAAAAAGAAAATCATGTTTTTGTGTCTCCTTTTGTGAAAGCCATATTTTTTTTAATTCTTTTTGCCGATTGTCTTGTGTATAAGCTCATTTTTTGCTCGAAGAGTCGACGTTTTTATTGTTACCATATTTGGGTACGTATGATTTTTTGCTCACTTGGTATTACACTTTTTTGTGAGGCAAAGTCACAAAAAATGGCTATTTTGGCACAGTTTTTTTTTAAAGCGTTCTCCTGACAGAGTGGATCATGTTGTATTTTTAAAGAGCCAGTCATTACGGATGTGACGATACTTAATGTCTTTTTTCTTCCATTTTTTTCACTTTTATATGTCTTTATTATGGGAAAGGGACTTTTATTATTGATTCTTTTATTTTTTTACTATGTAAAACACTTTTTTAACTTTAACTTTTTAATTTTTAGCCCACTCTGGAACTTAAACTTTTGGGAGTCTGATCCCCTCTGCAATGTGTATTGTAATGCATTGATTGTAATACTCTGACAACCTGCCTATGAGACCCAGCCAGGGGGTCCAGCCATCAGGTCCCCGTCACCACACCGCGGGGACCCTGTACCTACTCAAACCTCGTACATACCGCGGTCAGCACTGAAACATCCGGTCGATTTGAATAATAATTTGTTTGAATACTGCACGGAGCGGAACAAGTACCTTGGAACCAAACCCGAGTTCGGGAAATGTTTTTTTACAGTAGAAATTGATTTTTGAAGTTATTATGCGAAGTCTCGCGAGACTTTGCGAAGTAATAACTTCAGCTCATCGGAGCCAATACATTCTAATACTGTACAGAGCGCTCGCTCCATACAGTATTCAAACAAAGTATTATGCGAATTGACTTTGTATGTTTCATCCGAAGTCTATTTGCTCATCCCTAGTCAGCACTGACCACGGTATACAAAAGGTTAATACTCTGGCATCGGTGTATGCACCAATGCTGGCGTATGCAGCAGTGTATGGGTCCATGATCTGTCCGTTCCGCAAAAAGATAGAACAAGTTTTATTTTTTATGCGGAATGGAAGCACGGAATGGAACCAACGGTAGCACTCCGTAGTCCTTCCGTGGGGTTCCGTTCTGTGCTTCCGTTCCGCACTGTACTGCATCTCCGGATTTGCAGACCCATTCAAGTGTCTGCCTCCGTGATGTGGAATGCACACGACCGGTTCCCCGTGTATTGTGGAACCGCCATATGAAGCCCGCAATACGGCCATTGGAGCACAGCAGCCGTGTGAAAGAGGCCTTACACTAATTAAAATCAACCTATGGTGCAGACAGGCTGGTCAGGGGTGCACGACTGAAGAGTCAGCTACAAACTGCAAAGAAAAAAAGGGGGTCAGTCAGCACATCCCAATGCGCAGGTGCACGTTGCTATGGCCGAAAACACAAAGAAAACAATACAATGCAACAGCTCTCAGAACTGACCTGTTGCATGTGCATGGGACCAACACAGATGCCTTCAGCTGCCAAGTGCACATGTAATAGGTCGGCCAGTGTCATAGGTACAAATCTGCTGACAGATGCCCTTTAAGCTGTCTAGTTTGATGTAGATGAATGTGTTTAGTATACGTGGATGGGGCCAGGAGAGGCGAATGCTGTGGGATGGAGCCTGAGTCTGATCAATAGTGTAATGGACCGGCTGGTGATGAGGAGTTTCTCCTACAGTCACCCCGTCCTCTCCAGCTCCTGATCTGACTGTGGATGTTATCAGGCCAAACTAGTTTGTTTATGCTCGGGGCAACCGGTAAATTCACTTCATGCATCACGCCATGCAGAGATAAGGATCTGGGCATCCTGGCACTCGGTGTTCTCATCAAGAGCTACATCCAGAAAGCCCAGGGGCCGCAGGATTCTATCTATGGTGAAATAAAAACTGATGTCTAGATCAAAACTGACAGGAGTTGGAGGAAAACCAGGCTTCCCATGCCAGTAGATAGAGTTATAGCCAAGAACTGAATAAATTAACACATTTGTGTCTTCCTTTTGCTTATAAAAGTAGAGATTACGGATTCAGGAAACAAAAAAAATGTCGTGTTGCCCATAGCAACCAATCATGGCGCAGCTTCCATTTTGCAAGAGCACTATAAAGAATGAAAGCTGTGCTGTGATTGGTTGCTATAGGCAACAAGACCGTTTTTTTCTTCTAGACAGTCTAATAAATCGTATGTGTCACATGCAGGGTAGGTTCACGAATTACCAGCCCGATGGAGGCAAAATGGACGCTCGTTTAGGTGAACGAGAACTTATGGATAGGGATTTGTGAGAGAACTTATGATATGTATTTACCTTTAGCAAGGCAAGTCTGAAATTTTTTCTCTGCTGAAAATAATTGAGCCATAGAAATTAATAGGTCCATGTACAATCCGCGAAAAAATGCGGATCAGACACGGATATAAAATAGAG
Organism: Bufo gargarizans; assembly: GCF_014858855.1. Lineage (NCBI taxonomy): Eukaryota > Metazoa > Chordata > Amphibia > Anura > Bufonidae > Bufo > Bufo gargarizans. The sequence continues at coordinate 77,002,817 of NC_058081.1, forward strand.
TGGTGTGCATGAGGCCTGAGAGCTTCTCCCCCTTCTGTAACTACGCCAGGGTTAACAGATAATTGATCCATGCTCTATTCTACAGTATTAAACACTCTCTTCTAACTTATTGTGTTGGGTGCTGAATCTAATTCCAGAACTACAGTAAAGAATGACACACAGGCAGAGCAGTCGGGGAGTGGCAAAGGACTGCAACTCTGCATGACGACGCATCTTCATATGTTTGTATAACATAAGTCTATGGAAAGGTAAGCAGCAACCTCAATAGATGTCATTAGCTGTCGTCACCTTTGGAAAGGTAGTTCTGAAATGGCTGAATTGACTTTTAAAAGATTTTGCACAATAAAAAGAACTCAAGAGCTTCTATGTAGCCAGGATTGGAGATATCGGTGGAGTACAGGTAGCGGTCGTACCTGGCTCCTGGTGTCTTAGAGAACTGCTTTGTCACATAGAAAGACACCTGTCTTATACGCTTATTGACAAAATAATACCGCACCAAGATGACGTTGTTGGAATGAAATTTTCTATGTGTGACTGTAATTATGATGTACGAAAGTGATCAGGGGCGCACTGGTCATAGACCCTACAGGGAAGTTTCACCATGGGCTTATGCCACCTAAGCCCTCCTCTTGGCCAAAAGCCAGGTACAAAAACATCTGATGCTCCCAGCTCTCTTTAGGCAGTATTTTGTGCTGCACTGTACTAACTGGGGCAACTTTATTTATTTATTTTTTTCCAGAACCACTTATTCCCATTCCGCCCCTGAAAGTGATTACAAAATTAGAGCGAAAGGATAAGATTATTGGGGAAAACTGTGCAATTGAAAGGAGGCTCTAGGATCCTTTTGGACCACCTCTAGCCTGGATACAACATGATATACTGCCTTTAGCCTGGATACAAGATTAGATATGGCCTCTAGTCTGGATACAAGATGAAATACGGCCTCTAGCCTGGATACAAGATGAGATTGGACATGGAGACATACAGGTTCTGTATGGTATCCTGCGGAACATGTGCCCACAGATGGTGCAGCTGGGCCTGTAGATCCTGCACACTCGTAGGCTGCTGAAACTGGTGTCCCGGCTGGTCCCATAAATGCTTGTTGGGCGTTAAATCTGGTGACATTGGCCCAAGAAAGTTTTGCAACCTGCTGTGTGTGAGGGAGCATTATCCTGCTGAAAAATGCCAGTTGGAGGCCCTGCCATGAGAGGAACACATGTGGTCACAGGATGTCCTGCATATATCTCTGAGCCGTTGGTGTTCTTCGTATCAATACTAGTAATGACTGACTGTTGTATATGATGGCTCCCCAGATCATCACATAAGCTGTTGGGGCAGTGTGTCACTCCAGGGCAAAGGCAGGACTGAAGCGATCACCACGAGACCTCCAATGTCGTATGACTGTCGGATCTCAAGCAGAACCTGGATTCATCCCTAAAAGAAAAACAATACTGTTCGAGTGCACCACTGCAAATGATGGAGACAATGGCTGGCTGTCAATGGCAGGGCGCATAATATGCACTGTGACACCAAAGTTTCTTCTGCTAAATGCCTGGAATTGGTCTGGGAAGAGACAGGGGTGTGTACTGAAGGTGCCACCTGTGTCTGGATGGTGGACAATGAAACTGTGGGAACTGCTCGTGCTTGCCAGAGGATCAAACGATCATCTCTACTGGTGGTCTTTCTGGGCCATCCAGAGCCTGTTCATCATGTGCATGCACTCACGTAACCACTGCTCCCTCCCAACACCTTCTAACAACTAGGTCAGAACGACCATCCTGCTTTTCTCAGTCCAATTATGTGCCCCCTCTCAAAGTCCATCAACTGGACAAAATGTCATCAAGTGTGTCGTAGAGGCGTGTCTAGCAGTCATCGATCTTTCACCAAGAGGTACACCACTCAAAAGTAGCCTCTGAGAGCCTTTTCATAGGGGAGCAGGGGAAGCACTTTTACACCCTCTTGTGGCAAAACCCAGTGTCTATTCAGACCACAACTGTAATCATTTACATATCTGCCTGAGACATAACTGCATGTTTTGAAGCAATCTGACATTTCTAGCTGGGTATATATATTGTTTTGTCTATGAGTGTAAATGGCACATGGTAGGTGGTGGACCCTGTTACAGAATGTGAGCTTCATGTAACACCTCTGTATGTAATGGATATGTTTCATTTATTTTCAAATAGCAGGGCAGTCTACATTCTCAGCCTGCCGCTCCATCAGGACAAGGACAGAGAAACCCCATTCTAAGGATCGGTGGGGGTCCCAGCAGTCGGACCCCCCAGCAATTAGTTAGTCATATCCTATCCTGTAGATAGAGGATAACTTTAATACTTGGCACAACCCCTTTAAAAGTCATTGAGGCAGATGTACTAATCCTACAGATGGTGTAAAGTTGACCTGCACCAGAATTATCACAGGGTGGATGATATATCTGGTGCAGGGATAAGCTCTATACCAACTATTGGTTGGCTTACATTAAGACAAAATTTTATGCCAGAATTGTGGAGCAATTTTGGTGCAAAACACGGCATTGTAGACCATGCCACTTTCGTGAGAAGCCCCCCACCCTTTTCCAGTAAGCCATGCCCCCTTATAGGACTAGGTGCCGATAATTTCTCTAAACCTAGATGCGTCGTACTGCCCCACATTTTGGAAGAATTTACAACATAATCTAGGTGCACCTACATTACTAAATGTAGGCCGGTGATGCCTCTAAACTCTGTACATCTGACCCTCCGGTTCTCACATGACGGGAGCCGTACTGACACGTGCAGACTCTCCATGTGACACCGCTGCTCCTAAGGATAGTGCACTGCACCACTAATAGATGAATAGTACATTTAGCTTTTACCAGGAGAGCAATGATGCTGAATAGAGAGATCTCATAACTGAAGAAATGTTCTGGGCATATCATTAGAATCCTAGACTGCAAAGATCTTAGAACGTGGGTCTTCCGGTGAGGAATGTACAGACCCCCTCCTCTTCGTTTCTTCCACCTTCAAGCAGAAATTCTGTTCTGTGCCAGAAAAGAGGCCTAGTTTACCCCCCGGCCTCTGCCTTTAAAAGGAATTCTGTTTCAGCCTCCTGACTTGTGCATCAGCCTGAAGCAGAGATCTCGGATATGCTGAGCTAGCGCTGCAGGTTCACAATATTCTCTCCTATTCGAGGATACCGAAATATTTATTTTGTAAAGTTCAATGAAAAAGGTTAGATACAATCAGAAAAAGTTCATGTATGGCATGTCCTGTCTAAGGGTGGAGATTTATTTATTTAGAAAATAAGAATATTTGTGAAGTTTCTATTAGTTCAGATTATAGTTGTATATCACCACCTAAGGCTTACGATGAGAAGCAAGGGCATTATAGCAAAATAATAATGGGCCCACCTCCCCCTTCTATCTCTGGTCATGATTTATCAGCAGAACCATCCTCTGCTGACTTTATTGTATATTACTCACTTATATAGCACTGACATATTCCGCAGCACCTTACAGACATGATCATCATTCACTGTCCCCAGGGGAGCTCACAATCTTCTCACTTTTCCTCCTGAGCCCATTGACCCTGAGGCCCACGTCTAAATATCCCACAATCTACATTTCTAACCTTCCTAGTGCAATACAGTAGACACAAGTAGATGAAAGGGAAAGTGTCATTAGAAAATCACCTATTGTTTTATTCATGTTCTAAGTTAAACATTTTTTATAATTTTGGGGATGTTTTTCTTTATTTTTCATCTCACTATATATTTTTGGAAATTTTACAGTTTTCACACAGGCAATAAGACTTCCTGTCCTTTAGAGATCACTTTTCAGCAGTCATCTCATTATTATCAAAGGTAGTATTACAATGACATCTATTTATCTACCTATTTATTATCTATATATCTGTCTATCAACAACAAAGGGTCCACCATTTACAATAGGTGATGGAACAGCTCCCCCCTCCCTGCACAATGACCTCTGCAGAGGTCACAGAGCATTCCCACGACACTCTCCCATAGGTGTCATTGAACATCTCCATACTACCAGTTCTCACAGTCCATGTGGTTTATGCTGTTAAGGGTCCATTCACACGTCAGTATTTTTACCTTTCCAGATAAACGTTCCTTTTTTTGCGGATCCGTTTTTCAGTACAACCTTCCGTTTTTTACTAAAGTGCTTCCGAATCCGTTCCGTGTTTCTGTTATTCAGTTTTTTTTTTCTTTTCTTCCAAAATAAAAAAAGAGGAGGAGGAATAGATGTTGCTAGGGTACCCCAAAAAAAAAAGTGGTGAAAACAAAAAGTGCTTGATGGGAGTTGTAGATGTATTACAATTGCAGGAATACAGGTTTTAAATCTCTGATAAATACAGTGAATGCACATGAGTCCCAGGAGGATGGCAAAAGTTCATGGGCAATTTCCTCCCAACACCGCTCCTTTAGCGACCTATTTTGCTAGGCCTCTTGTCTGGTATCCCATAGAGAGGGCCGTTCCTGGATCATAGTGATCAATCGGTCCACTTCATATGCCATTTTGCAGGAGAGCAGAAAATGACCTGAACTTCTCTCACCACAGGCACTGAGGGCTGGACTTAATTATTATTTTTTTGTTTCTTGTCAACTGATCAGTTAAAAAACTGATGACATTCGGATGGTTTTGTGCATGTCATCAGTTTTCATGCGGATCCATTGCCTTGAATGGACAACGGACCAGAAAAACTGACAGAAAGTAGGACAAGCTTCATTTTTTTTTCAGGATCCGCATACTTGAAAATAGGAAAACGGAACTGATTCAGTGATTCGGAAAGCACTATGATTGGTGTCCGCATTTTTGCTGAGGCAATTGAAATTAATGGATGCGAAAAAACGTTCCAATTTAAAACGGAACGGAAACGGAGTGTTATAACGGACGTGTGAATGGAGCCTTACAAGCACATTAGGCAAAATGGCCACCCCCATAATCATGTCCAGAAAGCAAAATGAAAATAATAAAAACAAAAAATAAAATAAAAACTGATTAGAAAAAATGTGTGTCACTAGCTGGCATTAATCAGTTAAAGCGCAATTTCACATGAGCGTATTCAGTCCAGGAAACACCTGCCGTGTGACAGCAGTATTTCCTGGGCTAAACACTGTTCCTGTGACACGATATAATGCTGTGAATTTCAGTCTGACCACAGCTGTTCTGAACTGTGGGAAATTGCCCAAGTGGAATCTGTCCCTATCTGAGGACAGCATAAACTGGTAACTGAGACCCTGCCTGAGCAAAATACTGGGTCACGTGCCTGTATACACAAGATACTGCTGCAGCCAGTCCCTGGACTCAGCACTATACTGCACAAAACTGCCGAGGCCAGTGATTGGGTACGGTGGTCATGTGGTTCATACAGGTACGTCATTGCAGCAGCCAAACAAAGCCTATGGGGAGGATCAGAGCCAAGTACAGAAGGAGGCGTGGGGTGAAATGGGTGAGTATACATTCTTTTGTTATTTTATGACAATTAATGAATTGTGTTTTTAAAGGCTATGTACACCTTTGGAGGCAATTTTTGTTTATGATTGCATTTTACTCATTTTTGGCTAAAAATCCTATTTCCAATTGGTTTTTATTAAAAATATTGAGCCATTCTCCTCTTATAAACGTATTTCTTTTGCATACGGGTTTCTTTTGGAGAAGTGTCTGGGGGACCCAATAGGAAAAATGGGACATTTGACCTCTGACCAGTGGCAGGCCATACTGGAGAGCACACCTGTGATGTCCCTTAGTGTGGCTCAACGTAGATCACCGTTGTTCCTGGTATATAGGGTGTTTAGAACACCCATGATGCTCTATAACAGGGATGCTCAACCTGCGGCCCTCCAGCTGTTGTAAAACTACAACTCCCACCGTGCCCTGCTTTAGGCTGATAGCTGTAGGCTGTCCAGGCATGCTGGGAGTTGTAATTTTTGCAACAGCTGGTGGGCCACAGGTTGAGCATCCCAGCTCTATAAGATGGGAATTAGACCGGATGCCCACTGTCCCCGTTGTGCTAATTCGGAAGCAAACCTTATCCATATAATGTGGTCATGCAGAGAACTTGGCATGTTCTGGTCGGAGGTGTTCAATATATTAGATGTCATGTGCAATATTGTAGTCCCCAGGACCCCAATAATTGGTGTGCTATGCTACACACAAGATCTCCCAGAGACGGAGGAACAAAGGCTGGCAAAAGATTCTGTACTCATCCAGAAAACTTATTGTGCAGCGACCGGGTCCGCAGGGGCAACACATGAGTTACGGTGGGCCGATGGGGGTAGTAGTTGATTTACTCACGGTTAGCAGAGCCTCCTTGGGCTGGTGTGCAGTGATGGGAAAGACAGCACAAAATCCTCCGGGGCACTCTCTATTGCAGGGAACACCAGCCAGATGGAAATTGAGGTTCCCTTGATGGTAATAGGTATGCTTAGGATGCTTTGGAGGCTGGGCCCCTGTGTTCGTGACGCCAGCATCATAAGGTGCAAATGTTAAAGATAGTAGAAAGGACGAGGAGTCAGTTGTAGTAGAAACAGTTGAACTTTTACTTAAATCAAATGTCTCAGGACCGTTGGTACAGTTCATCAGTACAATGCACTTATATGGCATAAAGGATGATTCAGAAATTAGTTTAGCTGTAATCCTTACAACAGGTCTGGCAATTGTCAGTTGAGGAGTTTTCCTAATGCTGTTACTTTACAGGCAAGACAAAAATTCTCTCCTTAGATAGTTCTACTTTAAGTCCAATCTCTAACACTCAGGTACTGAATATAATGATTACCTTACTTTTATATTGAGCAATCCAAAAAGGGTGTTCTACCTTGTGGCAGGCAAACTCTCTGCTACATTATTTGATGCAGGATGCTCTCCTGAAGTATTCAGGTTCACTATGTCCCAGAAAGCATTTAGGGAAAAAGGATAATTCTGCGCACTAATCGTCCAGTTGTGTCCAGGTACCTTTAAGTTCCTCCTGGTCACTGGTGCTTGTGAAGTCCCTTGGCTAGACTCAGCTCTAATCTTCACTAGACTTTCTCTATATTTGTACATAGACTCACTTGTCTGTGCTGGGCTGCTGTGACTACTTGGTCTGTCCTCTCCAGGCTTGATCAGGGCCCAGAGGAAGGAAAGGCCTGCTCTGCTCCTCCAACCTCTTAGTCTGAACAAACAGGAATTGGTAGGGACCATAAACCAAATGATAAGGATGGAAAAGGGTATTTATCTAAAAAGAGAAGCTACTGCCAAATTTCAGAAACAATGGGAGAATTGGTTTACAAGCTCAGGCTTAGCCTCACAAGATTTGCTGAGAGCTTGGTTGGTACTGTAGATGGCATGGGGATAACTAGCTCTATTCGGATTGGAAGGAACGTAATGGCTGACCATTAGACGCAGTGGAGTAGGAATATGTACACTCTGGTAGGCTCATTCTAGGTATACTGCTGTGGAGATGGTGGACACTGCACGGAGGAGGGAGGGAAAGGGTCATAAACACTTATTTAAGCCACGTTCGTATCAGTAAGATAAGGATTGAGCTTTAATGAAACATAGAATGTGTCGGCAGATAAGAACCATTTGGCCCATCTAGTCTGCCTAATATACTGAATACTATGAATAGCCCCTGGTCCTATCTTATATGAAGGATGGCCTTATGCCTATCCCATGCATGCTTAAACTCCTTCACTGTATTTGCAGCTACCACTTCTGCAGGAAGGCTATTCCATGCATCCACTACTCTCTCAGTAAAGTAATACTTCCTGATATTACTTTTAAACCTTTGCCCCTCTAATTTAAAACTATGTCCTCTTGTAGCAGTTTTCTTCTTTTAAATATTCTCTCCTCTTTTACCTTGTTGATTCCCTTTATGTATTTAAAAGTTTCTATCATATCCCCTCTGTCTCGTCTTTCTTCCAAGCTATACATGTTAAGGTCCTTTAATCTTTCCTGGTAAGTTTTATCCTGCAATCCATGTACTGGTTTAGTAGCTCTTCTCTGAACTCTCTCCAAAGTATCAATATCCTTCTGGAGATATGGTCTCCAGTACTGCGCACAATACTCCAAATTAGGTCTCACTAGTGCTCTGTAGAGCGGCATGAGCGCCTCCCTCTGTCTACTGGTAATGCCTCTCCCTATACACCCAAGCATTCTGCTAGCATTTCCTGCTGCTCTATGACATTGTCTGCCTACCTTTAAGTCTTCTGAAATAATGATCCCTAAATCCCTTTCTTCAGATACTGAGGTTAGGACTGTATCACTGATTTTATAGTCTGCTCTTGGGTTTTTACGCCCCAGGTGCATTATCTTGCACTTATCAACATTAAATTTTAGTTGCCAGATTTCTGACCATTCCTCTAGTTTTCCTAAATCCTTCTCCATTTGGTCTATCCCTCCAGGAACATCAACCCTGTTACAAATCTTTGTGTCATCAGCAAAAAGACACATCTTACCATCGAGGCCTTCTGCAATTTCGCTGATAAAGATATTGAACAATATAGGTCACAACATTATTCCCTTGGAGAAGATTATTTATTCCCGCAGTGGATGTCCTCAAAAACTCCAAAAGATATGGGGTGACCGTGGTGTGCCTCTCGGCTGACTGTTACGACGGCCCACTTACACTCTATCGCTTAGACACTTCTTTATCTTCCTACCCCTCATTTCAGAATGTAGGAATCTATTCACTATGGGAATCACCATTTACTATAAAACTGTTGATATTGATGCGTTATTAACATATTGGACTACTGATGTATCTTTATTCTCAATCGCCACGATGTAATATTCTGATATGTCTTGAGGGTTATGTACACCATTGCATACTTTGCTGATTGCTTTGTATCACACTTTGCTTGCTATTTTTCAATAAAGCAAGTTTAAAAAAATATATATGGGTCCCAGAACAGATCCCTGAGGTACCCCACTGGTAACAAGACCATGGTCTGAATATACTCCATTGACTACAACCCTCTGCTGTCTGTCCCTCAGCCACTGCCTAATCCATTCAACAATATGGGAGTCCAAGCTCAAAGACTGCAATTTATTGATAAGCCTTCTATGTGGGACAGTATCAAAAGCTTTACTAAAGTCTAGATAAGCGATGTCTACTGCACCTCCGCCATCTATTATTTTAGTCACCCAATCAAAAAAATCAATAAGATTAGTTTGACATGATCTCCCTGAAGTAAACCCATGCTGTTTTTCATCTTTCAATCCATGGGATTTTAGATGTTCCACAATCCTCTCCATAAGTATGGTTTCCATTAATTTACTGGCCTATAGTTGCCCGAATCCTCCCTACTACCTTTCTTGTGAATGGGCACAACATTTGCTAATTTCCAATCTTCTGGGACGACTCCTGTTACCAGTGATTGGTTAAATAAATCTGTTAATGGTTTTGCTAGTTCACCGCTAAGCTCTTTTATTTGCTTTGGGTATATCCCATCAGGCCCCTGTGACTTATTTGTATTAATTTTAGACAGCTGATTTAGAACCTCTTCCTCTGTAAAGACACATGCATCAAAAGATTCATTAGTCTTCCTTCCTAACTGAGGTCCTTTTCCTTCATTTTCCTTTGTAATAACTGAACAGTATTCATTGAGGCAGTCAGCTAGTTCTTTATCTTCTTCCATATACCTTCCTTCTTTTGTTTTTAATTTGGTAATTCCTTGTTTTAGTTTCCTTTTTTCATTTATGTATCTGAAGAATGTCTTATCACCTTTTTTCACTGACTGAGCTAATTTCTCTTCTGCCTGTGCTTTAGAAGCTCTTATAACTTGCTTGGCCTCTCTCTGCCTAATCTTATAAATTTGCCTGTCATTCTCATTTTTTTTTTATAATTCCTAAATGCTATCTTTTAGTTTTTAATGATTTTGGCCACTTCTGCTGAGTACCACAGTGGTCTCTTCCTTTTTTTGCTTTTACTGACAAGCCTAATGCAATTATCTGTTGCCTTCAATAGTGCCACTTGTAAGTAGTCCCATTTCTCCTGGACTCCATTAAAACTGTTCCAATCTGATAGGGACTCGTATACCTCTAATCTAATTTTAGAAAAGTCCGTTTTTCTAAAATCTAAAACTTTTGTTTTTGTGTGGTGTGGCTCAGTCACTGTACTTATAGCAAACCACACTGACTGGTGATCACTAGATCCCAAGCTTTCCCCTACAGTAATATCAGATACCAAATTCCCATTTGTAAATACTAAATCTAAAATGGCCTCCTTCCGGGTTGGCTCCTCCACTACTTGCTGTAGAGATAATCCCAGTAGGGAATTTAGAATATCTGTACTCCTGGCAGAACTAGCTATTTTGGTTTTCCAGTTTACATCAGGAAGATTAAAGTCTCCAATAATAATAACTTCCCCTTTCAATGTCATTTTTGCTATTTCCTCAACTAGTAGATCATCTAATTCTTTGACTTGGCTAGGTGGTCTATATATCATACCTACACGAGTTACCTTATGATTATCAAGCTGCAAGGTTACCAAAAATGACTCTAAATTGGTCTTGCTAACTTGTATTAAATTAGATTTTATGCTATCTTTCACATACAGGGCCACCCCTCCCCCTTCTTGCCTTCTCTGTCTCTCCTATATAGAGAGAACCCTGGTATTGTTATATCCCAGTCATTACTCCCATTGAACCATGTCTCAGTAACAGCCACTAAATCTATATTCTCAGATGCCATTATAGACTCAAGTTCATTGATCTTATTCCCTAAACTGCGAGCATTTGTAGACAAGACTCTAAGCTTGTCATTTCTTAACCTATGTGCTAATGGCATCTTCTGGCATTGTTCCGGGGGGCAGTCGGACTGCTGGATTATCACTCTTTTGCCCCTTTCCTAGTTTAAATGCTCCTTAGCAAATACTTTTAACTGTTCACTGAGGACATTCGTTTCCTTGAGAGAAAGATGGAAACCATCTTTCTTGCACAGTTCTTTTCCATTCCAACGAGAGCTAACATGAGACACAAAGCCAAACCCTTGGTTCAGACACCATCCACCAAACCATACATTTAATTATTTAATGCGTATCTTCCTGTCATGCTGAAGGTTATGCACAGTCAAAACTGTAGAGAATGAAACAGTTGATACAACCTCCCGTATATCATTTCCAAGTGTGTGAAAAGCTTCCTTCACCTTTGAAACTTCATTGCAAACCAGATCATTTGTCCCAAGATGGAAAATAACATCCACCTCCCTTTCCTGCTTTGCTTGCCTAACAATATTAAGGATACGTCATCTATCCCTGTTAGCGGTAGCACCAGGGAGACATCTCACAAATCCATTTTCCTCAAACTTCACACCTCTTATGAAAGAATCGCCCACCAACAGCTGCTTACTATCAGTCCTCACCTTATCCTTTTTGTCTTTGGCTGCAGTCTTGCACACTTTAGGCATAGGAGATGATTGTTCCTCACCCACTGTGCCTGAGCCATCCTCCATGTTGCTCTTGCGCTCTAAAAGTGCTGTAAATGAATTATGGAGAGCCACAGACTGTGGGATTTGTCTTCTATCCACAACTCTCAGTTTACCAGAACCTTCAGTAACCCATCTTCCATTTCTAGGGGGCCTCTGTGGCAGTGGCATTGCACCGTTCCCAGCCTGAGTTTGTTTAACAGTTAATTTACAAATCTCAGATTTAAAAAATGCAATTTCCTGCTGCATTAAAGAGAGTTGTCTACAGATCAGACAGCATCCAAACCTCTGAAGAGTGAAACCTGAAATAAAAGCACAACAATTTGCGCACTGAACCAGGTCTGCCATTTTAAAGAGGGGAAAGATTTGAAACAAACAAATCTTACTTTTTTTAGATTGTATCCACCTCCAGATTACCTCCTGAGTATCTCCTGAATATCTCAGATGCACTTAGTAATGCAGCACTTGAGAATGCGGCAAGCTATAACTTGATATAAATGAGTGTTTATAATGTCAGAGAACAGAGATAAGGAGCTCCTCAGCTCCCGAGATAATGGAAAAGACAGAAAATCCACAGGTAGCTAGTAGAGCATCTCAGCTCTGTACACAAAAAAGTACTCCATATTTTGAATAAAGAGCAATTGAAAAATATGATTTTTAGCACAAAATAGACGTACATAAAAGGTGTACATAGCCTTTAAAGTCAGACAGCCCCCTTTAAATTGTACATACGAACTTGCCTTACCAAGTATTAAGTCTCATTAGAAATAACAAGTTCCTACTCTTATCTAACAGTCCAGTGGTTCCCAGAAGAGCATGGCAATGAACACTGAGCCATACTATAACTCTGTACGGAATAACACTGCAGGCACGAAGTATGATGGCGTGTGACTATGTTCCTTTATCAAGAATGAGACAAATTTGTAGCAAATTCAAGATCACACATCTCAATATGGTCACCGTTTATTTGCAGTTCATGGTCCAGAAAACAATACAGTCCTGTTTACGAGGAGGGGACTAAGGTCATGTTGTGACAGTTGTCACAGACAGCGCAGTTCTGCATCTTCCTCTACATGGGAGCTGTAATGGTGGACATGCATATATGAAGCACTCCTGCTAAACTTTAGAACCTGCTCGCCTCAAACACCAACATCTGAACCATGTACAGGGGAAGTGGAGCCTGACCTCATTTTGGCTCTACTAAAGCCGGGGGCCCATCTACCTCCAGCTCCCCATTACTCAGCCCTCCTACCTCATAGGCCATCTGCTTCTGTCTGGCTCACCATAGGTTTCATTTTGTCCTCCTTGTAGAAATATAGTGCATTGCATTCTGCTGCCTCTGTATGTCTTCTATGACTGCCCCTAATGCATTGTTGCAATTATATGGAAACAATAAAAGTGATAAGGAAATAGTATTACAAATGAGCATGTATCATGTGCAGCGCCCAGAGGAAACTTGTCCGATACACAGTCTACTAGTTAAATATTCTAGTATAGAATGCTTCTTTCCAGGAAAACACCTAAATGCCATACTTCTGGTCTCTGGGCATTTAGGGGGGGCGTTAATTAAGACAGGTGTTTTAGACGCTGGTCTTAATACCCCTTTGCGCTGGCGCCGGCCTCTACATAACTTCGGGTATCTACCGCCTGTCTAAATCCATGCCAGGTTCCTTACTTTTTTTTTAATAGCGTTTATTTAGACATTTTCAGTTTTTTATTACAACACTCCCAGAGGGAGAACACAAAAAACAGTTCAACACAACACCCCCATTCACTGCAGCAAGTACATCGTCATACTATATCATGACCATAAAAGACAGCAATACACTATCAATACAAATTCCTCCTACCATCATTAACGGATACCCGTGACTCGCTCCACCACACACACACTCTCACACACACGTTGGGTGATACAGTCTCCACCGGTAACAATTCAAGTCGTACCTTCAGCCTGGACCCAAAGACCCCAGATCTTGTCAAAGCGATCAGGCAACCCTCTTGCCTCATACGTCAGCTTATACATCTGAAGGTCCTTATTAATGAGGAGTACCCACTGGCTCACAGTAGGACACTTGGGCGGTTTCCAGTTCAGGAGTATATTTTTCCTACCATAGAACATCAACAACCGCAACAGTATTCTGTCATATTTGGAGGGCGTAGCTTCGGACACTAGCCCTAACATACAGATTGCCGGGCTACAAATCCCTGGGAGCCCTAACTTAGCGCTAATAAAGTCACATATGCCTTTCCAATACGTCTTCATCACCGGGCAAAGCCACACCATATGGAAAAAGGAGCCTATAGCCTCCCCACATCTATCGCAGCCAGGCGTCGGAATTTGCCGCATCCGATGAAGACGCAACGGGGTCAAGTACACTCTATGCATCCATTTAGCTTGAATGAGCTGATCCCTAGCACTTATAACCGATGCCTTCCACCTCAGACGCCACTCCTCCAAATGAGAGTCCTCCAACTCCGGGATATCCACAGCCCATTTAGCAAAGGACCGCTTAATAGGAGAATCCTGCATTCGGACAATTTCAGTATAAAAGGAAGAAATTGGTTTGTGTGGGACAACCCTCCTAGCTACCGACTCAAGTGGGCCACACTCTAAGTCTAAGGACAGGGATTTAAACTGCTTTTCACAGGCATGCCTCAGTTGGAGAAAGCGGTAAAAGCACGTCCGGGGCAGCTGAAACTCAGTGCGTAGGGTCTCAAAGGAACGGAAGATCCCTTCATGAAACAGTTGTGTTAAATATTTAAGGCCACTCCTAGCCCAGAATTCAAAATCCGAGAGATGCAAGAGCTCTGGGAGGAGCTTGTTCCGCCAGAGCGGAATGTATGGAGACCAGGTGTCACCTGCCTGACCCTCAGTATGTATCTCCACAAATTTTACCCAAGCCTCAATAACTGTTACCATGTTATCCGTGTAGATCCTAGTACCTATACCTCTGCCCCCCCTATAAACGAGATTAGCCAGCGCTTCGTAGGACCCGATCAGCGCTGCCTCCAATACCACCGCCGGGTTATTAGCATCCGCCCTAATCCACCAAGATGCATACATTAAACGCGTTGCTATATAATAAATATACATATCCGGAAGCTGCAGGCCACCCTGAGCATAGGGAGCCTTCAATGTCTTTCTAGCCAACCTTGGGGACCGATGATGCCACAAGAAACGGGACAGAGTTCTATCTAAAGAGTCAAAATGGGAAGTCGGAATCCTTATCGGAGCCGCTCTATATATACAAAAGCTTGGGTAACAACACCATCTTAACGATGTTAATTCTACCCACCAGAGACAAAGGAAGGTTTTCCCAGGCCTCTAGCTTACGCGTAACATATTCCATGGTGGGTCTCAAATTCAAACGACAAAACAGACTAGGGTCCCTGTGAATATGAATCCCTAGATAAAGGAAACTCTCCACTACTCTCAGGGGAGAAACCGGGGAAATATCTACCGCCTCGTCCACATCAACTATACACAAACTAGACTTAGCCCAGTTTACCCGCAGCCCCGAGTATCTACCATAACCATTCACCACATCTAGGAGGGTCTCCAAGGAGGGGCCAGGATCCGCCAGGTAAACCAGTAGATCGTCCGCATACAGTGACACCTTGTCCTGAATCCCCGCAATTGTCCACCCCTCAATCAAGGAACTATTATTAATCAGTTGTGTCAAGGGTTCCATTACCAGGGCAAACAACAACGGTGAGAGCGGACACCCCTGCCTAGTACCTCTATATAATCTGAACGGACGGGAGAGAGCTCCATTCACTCTAATCCGTGCTGTGGGTGCCTGATATAACAACTGGACCCACTTGATAAAGGAGGGAGGGAAATTGAGGCGGAGCATTGTCTCCCAAATAAAGGGCCACTCTACCGAGTCAAAGGCCTTCTCGTTATCTAGGGACGCCAAGACTCTTGAACCCGCATTGTCGTGTCTGACCTGTAAGTTTGTAAATAGTCTCCTGAGATTTATGTCCGTTGTTTTGCCGGGCATAAAACCGGATTGATCCGGGTCAATAATGGACAAGATCACCCCACCGAGACGCCTAGCTAGGACTTTGGCTAAAATTTTGGCATCTGTATTCAACAGGGAGATTGGCCTATACGATGCACACTGATCCGGCGGCTTACCGGCCTTATGAATCACTACAATGGTCGCCTCTCCAAAAGAAGGAGGCAACATCCCGGCTTCATATGCATGCTCAAAAAGTCTAAGTAAGCGTGCAGATTGCAAAGTAACGTCCAACCTGTACCATTCAATCGGGAAGCCGTCCGGACCAGGTGACTTCCCAGGCGCCATATCCTCAATTGCTGCCCTAATTTCCCCTTCATCAAGAGACCTCCCTAAATACTTACTATCAGTCGCAACCAAAGGCGTAAGTGGGATGGATTGAAGGAACGAACGGATCTCTTCCAGGGAGGAGAAGGATTTAGAACTGTATAAGTCCGTATAAAACTGAACAAATTGCTCACAAATTTCTCCCGGCCGAAATACCTTCAATCCATCCCCGCAGGTAACGTGCGGAACAGTCGTCTGCGGCTCTTCAGTTCTGGCCAGAAAAGCTAAGGCACTCCCATTTTTATCTCCATCCGCAAAAACTAAACGTCTCTGGAATAGTAACTTCTTCTGGGTGTACTCTGTGAGATGCAAGTTAAGCTTCCTCTGTGCCTCATCCCATAAAGAGCGGGTCACCTCATTTGGTTCTGTAATATAAGCCTGTTCTTTCCCTACCACCTCCTCCTCTAATTTAAGTCTAGTGGCACTCAATTCTTTCCTATAAGAGGCAATTGCCTGGATCAAGTTACCGCGCAGCACCACCTTAAAGGCTTCCCATTCCACCAGGGGGTCAGCAGAGCCCTCATTAAGTTCCCAATAGTCTTTCATCCCTTGCTGCGCAGCCCAAACCACCGGCAGCACCTCCAGCCATTTACTATTAAGCCTCCACAGCCTTTCAGCAGGTACAATAGGTTGCCTCAGAACCACCAGTAAGGGGGCGTGATCAGAGATACCTCTCGGTAAATATTCCGTGGCCATCAGCAAGGGCAGCAACTCCCTACTGAGAAACACTAAATCAATCCGGGAGAGAGCAGCATAGGAGGCCGAGTAGCAAGAGTACTGCCGAAGGTCAGGGTGCATATATCTCCAGCCCTCTGTTAGAGCAAAAGCCCCTGCCCAGGAATTTAACGCATCTGTATGCGGTCCCCCAGGGCGAAGCCTATCCCTTGACCGGTCCAATACCGCATTGAAGTCCCCAAGTACAATCAGAGGCAATGGAGGGAGTGTTGCTACATGTTTCATAATTTCGTCTAGTACATCCTTTTGAAAGGGGGGAGGGACATACACCCCTATCACAAGATAGTCGATGCCTCTGATTGCAGCGTGGAGGACCACAAAGCGCCCCATCGTATCAACTTGAACCGAGTGAGAACGGAAGGGAAGTGACTTTGCCACCAGAATTGACACACCCCTCGCCCTGGAATTATATACCGCATGAAAGGCCGCTCCCACCCAGGGTCTCCTCAGCGCCAGCAGCTTCCGTCCCTGCAGATGTGTCTCCTGCAATATCAATATATCAGGGTTATGGTTCTTTACAAAATTAAAGACAAGGGATCGTTTAACCTTATCATTTAGGCCCCTGACATTCCAGGAAACAAACCGACAGACAGTCATCATGGCGGAAAGGTCAAATTATATCCCACCCGGAAACTGCACCACCCAACCCATGCACACACACAATCACTCCAAATCCTCAAAAGTACAGCAAGAACTTCCCAACATACCCAAAACTGCGGGCAAATCCCCCCACCCTGCCCAGATAACCCCAACATATCCAAGCTTGAATACCCCTTGTTAAGTCTCCTCGCTAAAAGGAAATGACGGGGAGGCCCGTCCCACCGCCCACCACTCTAGGTAAACCCGGAACAGAACCTAGGTAGTAGGACAACACGTTAGGTACAGTCAGCTCCATCATATAACTTGACCACCTGCATCCTAAGTTAAGACTCTCAAAACACAAGTCCCAGCATACTCAGCCCCTGCGGTCAAGCCAATCAGACGCCTCCTCTGGGGAAGCAAAAAATTTCACCAGATCTCCGTCCTGGACTCTGAGACGAGCTGGATACATCATGGCGTAGACCAGGCCTTTCTCACGCAGCCGACCTCTCACAGCAGTAAATTGCCTGCGTTGTTTCTGGACCTCTGTAGAAAAGTCCGGGTAGAAGGAAATCCGGGCGTTGTCAAAATGAATGTCCTTCAGACGACGGGCCGCCGCTAGAACAGCATCACGATCTCTGTAATTTAATACTTTAAAGATGAAAGGACGTGGCGGGGCCCCTGGAAGCAGAGGACGAGTGGGAATCCTGTGGGCACGCTCCACCGCAAAAGTCCCTGATAGGCTAATTGGGTCCAGGACTTGCTTGATGAGTCGCTCCGTAAATTCTTCAGGAGACGGGCCCTCAGCTCTCTCCGGCAGCCCCATAATCCGAATATTATTTCTCCTGTTGCGGTTTTCAGCATCCTCCACTTTTGCTGCCAATGTCTTAACCTGATTTTGTAGCACACGGACCGCCGCATCATCACGTTGAACATTATCTTCCACCTCTCCCAGTCTCCTCTCCACCTCAGTCGTTCTTTCTCGGATTTTATCAATATCATGTCTGAGGAGAGTGAGGTCGGCCTGTACATGGTCAATTTTGACCGTAAGCGCTGTTTGACAGTTAGTAATGGCCGCCATTACTTTTGCAAGATCTATCTCTGGGCGATCAGAAGAGACTTCAGCCTCATGGCTGTCCGTTTGGCTCATATTGTCCATCACTGACTTAGGGGGGATAGGAGGCCCGGAGGTGCCCGTTTTACGGCCCATAAAGCTTTTCGCGCTCGCTTCACAGAGAGGGTTAAAGAGCGCTGCAGTACTGTTACTTGGAGTCAGGCTTCTCTATAAGCGATGAGACCGAGCCACTTAGACCCCGACACCACGCCACCCCACATCCAGAAAATCTCACTTACAGCGCAGGAAGGCCGAGGAAGCTTCGACCGGAGCAATGGCCACAGAGGATGAAACCCAGCCGGGATCAGCAGCACAGATAAGATGGCGCCCGCAGCCGCTGGTGCAGAGATGTGAAGGGCCCCGATCCGTACCTCCAGGCGCTGCACGGCTTCGTAGGTAAGTATAGCCGTCTCTCCTCCTCAGGATCTCCGCCGGCAGGCCAAGTCAGCAGATCAGGATGCAGGCCCAGCAAAGCGCTTGTGTCCAGCCCCGGCCGCCGCACCTCAGGTAAAATGGCGCCTGCAGCTGCACATGTCAGGGACGCGCCAGCCGTCCGATCGGTGCGGGGATGCGGAGAGCCCCGATCTGTTCCTCCAAACACCGCACGGTCCCCGGCTTGCGTGAGTATAGAGGGGAGCCTCCCCTCACCAAGTCCTCCGCCGGCAGGGTAATGCGAAAGCTCGGGGCGTAGGCCCACTACCAGGCTAGCCTTGCACTTTGATCCGGCCGCGGTCGCAAGTCACCGCACCCACAGAAAACAGGGGGAGCAGGTAACGGGAGTCACAGAGAGCCCCTCAAGCCTCGGAAACAGGATCCACCACGACAGATGGTCAGGATATCAACAGGATAGCACCGGAGCTGAAGCGACCTGCGTCCTTACTCCATGCCGGTCAGGCCACGCCCCTCCAGTCCAATTACCGGAGGCTCTACTACAGTCCGGGGCTCCGGATCCTCCGGTGCAGGTGACGTCACGCCCCAGGTTCCTTACTGGCATAGATTTGGACCATTTTCTACACCTAAAACAGGCGTAAAAAATTATGGAAGAGAACCAATGAAAGATAAATGGGTCACTCAATAAGCACAATGCATGTGAATATAAAGTAATCACATAATTACATAATTTTTATTGAAAAATTCACAAAAACATGATTGGCAAAACACACAAGACATTTAACAGCATTTAAAACCAAAAGGACCGATGGTGGGTGGTTGGTGTACAATAATAAAGTGCAAATGCAATATTAATAGTCAGCATCTGATAATAGAAATTGATATAACCAAACAATTTAAGCTCAATAGCAAATGATATCAAAATTCATATTTAAAATACATCAGAACCACATTACCATGTCAGTGATGTCACATGTTGTACATCACATAAAGTGTGCAAAGCATAAAGGCAACACAATATCATCAATGCATTACAGATACTGGCCCCTAACTGAGACACTGCACACGAACACCACCAGTCCACTCCCCAACGCGCGTTTCGTGTTAGCTTTTTCAAGGGGGTACTGGCTGGTGTGGTGGGGCTGGCCTTTTAAATAAGTAAAGATGCTATGTCATATCCACTGATAGGTTAAGCTGCATAAACCTTATTAACACTATAATTCTATTGGTGGCCTATCCTGCCTCCAAAACACCTCACCTGAGTCAAATCAAAGTGGTGGATGCTCGTTATTTGGCGCCCAGCGCTCCATCATGAACACCGGACCCGGGAGCCCGCCCGACCGGTATGGACGAGGAGGGTCACGCAAATTATGCGTGATCGTCGTAATTCAGGAGCGGGGGGCGTGGCCCGAACCCGTCACATGGGTGGACAGTCGGGCACACCGCAACCACCATGCAAAGTGAGGGCAAAGCGGGCAGCCTATACCTGTCACTGAGGAAAACAATACTGCAAATCTGGATATCGCCCAAACTTGGATACAAGTGCGACTGGGACAAAAATGAAACATCCTAAAGGAAAAAAGAAATAATGAAAACCAAAATAAAAGAAGTGAAAAAAATAAATATATATATTTTAAATTTCATTATTATTATTAGAGTTGATAGTGTGACTGGTGAAATGAAGGGCCAATGTGATGCGCATGACCGTTAATACTCAAAGTGTGTATGATGTAAATAATACTAGACGAAAGTGGTGTGAAGAGACTGAATGACAGAAGGACCAGTGAATAGTGCCTAGTGAAAAAAGTGTGTAAAAATAAAAATAAAAATAAAAAAACTGAGAATCTGACAATGTGAAAATACAAAGTGTGAATGTGCGAACCAAAAAATGGAACATAAAGTGAGATGAAACAAAATATGACTTGTGAAGTGAAATGCCAATGCAATGATGTGAAAAACAAACAAACAAACCAAAAAAGAACCTGTGGATAAAACACATGCACATGTTGCACAGGATGCATAAGTGTTCATATAGATTATGTCCCAGTGTATATCCTAACTGTAGCATAAGTGGTTAGTACCTAATTGTCAATGCTGGTTGACAAACAACTCCAGCGGTATGACACTATAGGTCCATCCCCGCCACCGAATCGTGGGGGCGATGATGATAATAATAAATTGGAGATGAACATGCAGAAAAACCCGTGGGGATTGTAAAGGGGGAATATTAATCACCAATATTATGCGAATATCGATAATTAATATTCCTAAATAGGAGGAGCCGTCTAGTGATGACTCCACCTATTTATACCTTTATATGATAACAATTACAATACTTTCGCTATGCTTTACACTGATTACTATTCTAGCTGCATGGTCCTTACTCACTACCGCTAACAAGTATACACTACACAAAGGGTACAAATATAACGGTATTTAATACACCAAGCACGCAATACAGTAATTACACAACACTAAATACACAGTACTCCACATATACAATACTCAAACTACGCTACACGTTCCCAAATTCCACCCACAAACTAACTATACAATACACACATACAAGTATAACAACCCACCCGCCTAGCTCTATACTGTCCCTACGGGGTTCCAAGAGGGTATAGATTCAGCACTGCAAGGGTTATTTGCCAGTGAGTGCTGAGGTTAATACCAGCAGGAGAGCTGGGGTATTAACAATGGGGATAATTGTACAGCAATGCAGGGGATAAATACCCTGCAAGTGTACAGTGAGGGGGGGGGGACCAGTGGGATCAGGGGTACAAACAAGGATACAATAAGGCAAGGGTTTGGGGGGTCAGGGTGTCCAGTAATCAGGGCCCAGGGTACACATAAGGGGCAAGGGTTATAAGGCAGGGCCCAAGGTGCACATCAGGGACACAAATATAGGGGTTACAGGACCAGGGGTGAGAGATATAGCGGTCGGGGGTCAGGGGATATACTTAATCCTTCCAGCGTTAGTAGGCCTCTTCCAGACCGTCATCATGGAGCCGCTCTCTCCCATGTGTCTCTGAATCTAGTCTGGTTGCAAAAGGAGCCAGGCCTCTGTTCGGTTTGGGTTATTATAGCCCCAAAACAGCCCCCTCCTCCTTCCTCAGGCATGTGACATCATAGTGTGGTTTTTGATGTCTCTGGTTAGAAGGTCCCCTCACAAATGGTGCCAAAGTGTCTGATTGCTTTAGGCCTGAACAAAAGGGGACTAGATGCTAATCAGCTGTTATCCTACAGGCTATCAGCACAAGTTTTACTCTAAACAACTCTGTTGATAACAGTTGGAATTGAACCGGGGGTATGAATGGGCAGCAATAAGCATACATACATACTGTCATACTGACATAAGTGTATATACATAGACACGTGTGCAAATACATACACACATATCTATATATACACACACCCTCGCATATATCTGGGGCATCACATACAGGGGACATGCATATGTCCCCACTTGCCATACATGGCCAATATATACACGGTCATACAGGAAATATATACTAACTATAAGGGGACACATATATACTAATATAAGGGGGATTATAAGGGGGCACAGCTTCCAGGGACCACATATTTCCCACAGGGGCCACCATGAGCCCCTGGGGATCACCATGGGCAGACGTGCGCAGATGCTGGGCACATCTGCGCACATCGTCCCATGATGCTGTGGTTAATGTATGCACATATATACCATACATGCCCGCACGTGTTTGCAGGCATGCATGGATATATATGCATACGTCTCAACCCTTCCTCAACAATCCCCCTGTTGTCGGACTATATAATACGACAATATATTGGGGGAACGGGTTGAGATATATTTGCCCCCCCCCTCAACCCCATCCTAGGTGGAAGTTCAGGAAGAACTGTAGTGTACACTGTTCTTTAGGTACTTAGACATCCCTAATCCATTTTCCTCCGACCTGCCCTTCACCGTAACCTACTACTCCGTCCACAGGATACACAGTCTTCTTCTTGACATCTTTAGGATACCACACACCCACAATCTCTTTAACAGTCTTTTAGTGTCGGCCACCCCCACTTTGGAGTGACCACACCCCCACAGTCTCTCGGTAATTCTGCCGATCTTCAGGTATCTTTTACCCCCCAATTCTGGAGCGGGTTCACCCTTACAGTCTTTAACTGGCCTTTCTTTTATCCGTCTCTTGGTGTCAGCCACCCCCACTTTGGAGTGACCACACCCCCACAGTCTCTCGGTAGTTATGCCGATCTTCCGGTATGGCCCGCCTCCAAGGAATCTGGAGCGGGTTCACCCTCACAGTCTCAGTCCCAACTTTCTTCTATCACAACTTTCCAACGTCTGTTTCCATCTTGACGGGTGCGGTTCTCCCGTGAACAGATTAATAGGTCTTTACAAGGCAGGTCAGACTCTTAAGCGGTGATGTCATAGTACCTAAATTCTACTGCGGAGAACACCTCCGCCACACTACACATCCAGCCCTTCCCTTAAGAACTTCACAGTTCCAGGGTTCAAGGTGGCAAATGAATGATCCTGTCCCTATCGTGACCTAACCTTATCCCCATTCACACAAAATACATGTTACATCCCTCCCAACACCAAATTCCATTATATGTGTGTACCCATAGAGACTCATGCAACCTGGCATTCCTCTCTACCTCCAAAGACACAGGTAGGTCGTAGACCCCTGTGTCAATGGGAAACGACTATAGGATACAAATGTGTACAGTCAAAATATAGCTCACCGCAGTGCGTTGGGCGAGTTTTGGGCTGTCACACATTTGTACCTAGAGTGTCTATGGGTACACCATCGACCGACAAACAAAATCCAATACAATGTGTTATGGGGTTTCAGGGTAGTACATGTTATACGTCCCGAACCCCCATTGAAAACAAAACGTGTCCATACAATAATATTTGGCTACAGGAACCATGTTTGGTTATGTCCTGAGCCTCCTCCTCCGGATAGTTCTGTACAGTTCTGTCTGGTTCTGGTGTATTTTGGTCAATAAGTCCCTTGACCCTCCGCTACTGTAGATGACGATCACCAGAACCAGAAGAAGTTTCACTGGGTGAAACAAGTGCTCTTCCACCCGAACGTCTCCGAATCTTCCTCCAGAGCCTTAAATAATGCTCCCGCTGGATTGTGGCACAGTCCTCCATCTCTAAAACACCTCTAGGCAGAGGTCGCTTGGTTGCCAAAATCCAGTGGGATCCTCTGGAGTCTCCCAAGAGCGTCAGGGGGAATAGCTGGCCTCTTCCGTGGCCTCTCCTGGGTTTTTCTTCCGCTCCATATAAAACCTATGGCAGAAGAAAATACCAGGCGCTCCCAGGGGAATTTCTCCCCTAACGGTGCAGTTAAATGTACAAAAATTCCCAGCACCAATACCTTTGACCCATGGGTAGAGAAAGGTATTGGGCTGCCCTTTGTCTCACAGGACTCCTCATTATCCCAACACTGGTGTCTGAACACCCTACCTTCAGAGGAGCGTGCCCTCTGCTACACATCCCTCTGTACCAACAGATAAGGATGGCCTCCCTAATAGGTTAGGATAACTGGAGTTCTGTGGACAAAGCACCATCTTGATGGCACCGCATCCCTGTCCACTCATGTGTACCCAGGCTGACTTCCCCCTGTGATCCCATCCTGTGGAGGCCCGCTGAACCAACGGCATAGGCATGCCCCGACTCCCCAGGACCCCACAACACAAGAACACAGTCCACACTCTGCTGCCAAACACTCTGCGTCCAATCCCTATAAGAGCTGTGCTACCTGCTCGGACTAGATTTAAGTGCGCAGCACAACATTACACCAATGTTGTCTGTCCGCCCCAGTCCCCAGCGCAACACAGCCTTACCGAAAACCTTGAGCACAACAGTGTTATCTGTATCGATCCGAGACCCTGGTTGCCCAGAATAATATCACATCATCCTTTGTGTGCTGCATGAAGAAGGTCCTTATGCCTTCTCCCGACCAGCAGGATTTCCCGTGTGATATTATCTGCTCGCGACCCTATACGTTCTCGATCCACAGTATAACACTGCTCCGCTCCAAGGGGACACAGAATGAAACAAGACAGCAGACGGGACATTACAACACTACATAAATCAGCCTGGTGGAACACACTCATAGACAAGGACCACCATCAACATCAAAGAGAACGTTACAATGGACAACAAAAACACACAACATGGACATGTATAGGGTACAAACGGTGTAACAAATAGTACAGGGGTGTCAAATGTTGCCTAGCCTAGCTTGGCCACTCTGGCTCCTCAGCAGCTGATGATGCCGCCAAGAGGTTACCCCTTTATGGCCAAGCTGACTAGACCCCGCTGCACGATTTGCTACCTGAATCCCATCACTGGACACATTGCAAATACTTGCACAAGGGCAATTCCTTGCAATGTGTCCTTTGTTCCCACACCTGAAGCACCTGATTGGGCTTACTGTCCTGTGTGTTTTGCAGTGCTTCGCTATATGACCCAAGCCACCACAAGCAAAGCATTTGATGTTTGCCTGGTGTGGCCTAGGTCCGTCCACACTGCAACCGCGCTCCCTGAATTGTTCCATCTTCAGGGAGGCACTTTTCACGATGTTTCTTTTCCCCAAAGTCAGGGAGAAATCTCTGTTAGTCTGGACAGGCTTGGTCTGGTGATTTGGCCTGTCACAGACTACTCTCCCCCCTATTTGCCCTGTATAGGGCAAAGTTTTGGGATATTCCGACCCTGACTTTATGGGAAAAGAAAGGGCCGGCACCAACTTGGTGATGACCTGTTGCAAGCCAGACATTATCTGGGAGCTTACAACAACCTGAGCCTTCAATTTGGCTACCGTCACACTAGTAGAGGCAGTGCGTTCCTTGAAGGCCTTGACCTCAGTATAAGACTGGGTCAACTTAGCCTCAATTTCCTCCTTCTGCTTCTGCAGCTTTACTAACTGTGACTGTATCCTAGCCACCTGCGCATCTCGGTCAACAGTAGACTGCACATTCTCTGCCAGCTGTGCCCGTAATGCCGAAACCTGGTCGGAATCATTGGCACAGCATAGGCAGTGAACGGCCGGAGGAATTGTCTCCGTTGACTGAGATACCAGAGCCACTTCCTTTGGCTTACAGATGCTAGCCTCAAACGTATGAACGAGTTTGGCTAGCATCTGAAGCCGTTTAGTGGCTTTGTTTAACACCATCCGTTTGTTCACACAAAGCTTGTCATAACTACAAGCCTGTGCCAACAAATCGGACCACAGCATTTCTGCTGACTTGTATGTGGTGGGGAGGATGGGATTGAATGTGCTGTGTCTGCTCAAGTGTTGCAGTGTGGGGAAGTCCATACTCACCGTTTGAGCATCCATCTTCTCCTTGGGGCCGTACCTCTTCGTCCTAGCAGCTGCTTGGAAGAAGTCCATTTTCCCGGATCGCTTCTTCCCGTTTCCCGCTGGACTTGTACGCTGCTCCAATGAAGATGGATCTTCTTCAGTGACGTGTCCTCTTCTCCCTCGCAATCACTTGAGCGATGCAGTGACCGTTGAAAGCGAATAGCAAAATATTAATTCACAGAACAATTATAGATTCTCTGCTAAAGATTTTGATCTGCGCTTGGTGCTGTGAGGAAGAGTCGCGTTACCTGTCCGAATTATCAGGTCCTAGACGCTCAGACCGCTGACCACGTCTCTCCTAGACGCTCAGACCGCTGACCACGTCTCTCTTGCCTGACAATTCACAGGACAACCGACCTCTAGCCTCAAACACCATAAGGAAGAGTCGCGCCACCTGTCCGAATTATCAGGTCCTAGACGCTCAGACCGCTGACCGCGTCTCTCTTGCCTGATAATTCACAGGATGACCAACCTCTAACCTCAAAACCAAACACAGATTTCAAAATCTAAGCAGTGGGCCTGACTCGCCAATGTAAAGGGGGAATATTAATCACCAATATTATGCGAATATCGATAATTAATATTCCTAAATAGGAGGAGCCGTCTAGTGATGACTCCACCTATTTATACCTTTATATGATAACAATTACAATACTTTCGCTATGCTTTACACTGATTACTATTCTAGCTGCATGGTCCTTACTCACTACCGCTAACAAGTATACACTACACAAAGGGTACAAATATAACGGTATTTAATACACCAAGCACGCAATACAGTAATTACACAACACTAAATACACAGTACTCCACATATACAATACTCAAACTACGCTACACGTTCCCAAATTCCACCCACAAACTAACTATACAATACACACATACAAGTATAACAACCCACCCGCCTAGCTCTATACTGTCCCTACGGGGTTCCAAGAGGGTATAGATTCAGCACTGCAAGGGTTATTTGCCAGTGAGTGCTGAGGTTAATACCAGCAGGAGAGCTGGGGTATTAACAATGGGGATAATTGTACAGCAATGCAGGGGATAAATACCCTGCAAGTGTACAGTGAGGGGGGGGGGGACCAGTGGGATCAGGGGTACAAACAAGGATACAATAAGGCAAGGGTTTGGGGGGTCAGGGTGTCCAGTAATCAGGGCCCAGGGTACACATAAGGGGCAAGGGTTATAAGGCAGGGCCCAAGGTGCACATCAGGGACACAAATATAGGGGTTACAGGACCAGGGGTGAGAGATATAGCGGTCGGGGGTCAGGGGATATACTTAATCCTTCCAGCGTTAGTAGGCCTCTTCCAGACCGTCATCATGGAGCCGCTCTCTCCCATGTGTCTCTGAATCTAGTCTGGTTGCAAAAGGAGCCAGGCCTCTGTTCGGTTTGGGTTATTATAGCCCCAAAACAGCCCCCTCCTCCTTCCTCAGGCATGTGACATCATAGTGTGGTTTTTGATGTCTCTGGTTAGAAGGTCCCCTCACAAATGGTGCCAAAGTGTCTGATTGCTTTAGGCCTGAACAAAAGGGGACTAGATGCTAATCAGCTGTTATCCTACAGGCTATCAGCACAAGTTTTACTCTAAACAACTCTGTTGATAACAGTTGGAATTGAACCGGGGGTATGAATGGGCAGCAATAAGCATACATACATACTGTCATACTGACATAAGTGTATATACATAGACACGTGTGCAAATACATACACACATATCTATATATACACACACCCTCGCATATATCTGGGGCATCACATACAGGGGACATGCATATGTCCCCACTTGCCATACATGGCCAATATATACACGGTCATACAGGAAATATATACTAACTATAAGGGGACACATATATACTAATATAAGGGGGATTATAAGGGGGCACAGCTTCCAGGGACCACATATTTCCCACAGGGGCCACCATGAGCCCCTGGGGATCACCATGGGCAGACGTGCGCAGATGCTGGGCACATCTGCGCACATCGTCCCATGATGCTGTGGTTAATGTATGCACATATATACCATACATGCCCGCACGTGTTTGCAGGCATGCATGGATATATATGCATACGTCTCAACCCTTCCTCAACAGGGATATATGATGGAATTTGCACGGATGACTCATTCATCCATGTGAAGAGAAACCCCTTCACCCGCCAAAAAGGAAGGTGAGTCAAATCAGCCAATAGTCAATATTCGGGATACATTCCCCTCCACCCATATTTATCATATTTACAACACATATGCAAAAGGAAATTAAGTTCAAGGAGGAGACAGTCATAGAAAGGAGGCAAAGGGAACTATATCATTAAGACCATATGGTATTTGAGTCTGAAGTTTAATTATCCATTTACTCTCGACCTGTTCAAGGCGTCTGAAAAGGTCACCACCCCTAGAGCCAAGATTCACTCTAACAATGCCGCGGAACTTTAAGTCCTGCCATCGATTGTTGTGTTTAAGGCGAAAATGTTGCGCAACTGGTTTAAGTTTGACAATCCTTTCTTTGTCATGGTCACTAATTTTAGATGCAGTTCGTATATCACTTTGATGTTCCTGGATGTGTATACGAAGTTCCCGTGTTGTTATGCCAATATAAATTAATCCGCATGGACACGTAGGATAATATACAACACCAGATGTGCTGCAATTTATACGTGAGTAGTCCAGATAATTCATAAAAATAATCAGTTTTGGTGATGACCTTACAGATACTGCAATGTCCACAAGGTGCCGACCCTCATTTTGGCCCTTTCAATCGAGATAAAAAGTCCTGAGGTTTAGGTGGGACATAATGGCTGGATACCAAAGTGTCATTAAGATTTTTGATACGACGGGCAACAAATGCAGGAGTAGAGGTAAGAACAGAATCAAGTGTATAATAGGCCAAAATTTCATATATTTTTTTTAATGTTATTCCATTGTACAATATAATCAGTAATCATACGAACCGATTGCGACACATCAGACCTTTTTCGATGTTTAATTGTAATCAGAATCTGCCAAGAAGTATTTAAGGCCTGTTGGTAACCTCGTTCAATAACCACTGGTTGATATCCTCTTTGCTGGAAACGTTGTCGAAGTAGCATTGACTCCTGTTCAAAGTCTTCTCATGACGTACACAATCTTTTTGCCCGTAAAAACTGGCCAATTGGTATGGATCGTTTCTGGTGTCTGGAATGAAAGGAAGAGGCGAGAAGGAGAGCATTCACCGCGGTTTCCTTGCGATGAACACAGGTTTGCAAGGCTCCATTTACAGAAACCTTGATATTGATATCCAAGAATGTCATTTCATGCTGTGATATGGTCTGTGTCAGCCTAATGTTCCAATCATTCTTGATGAGCCATATTAAAAATGTATCAAGTGCCATCCTGGACCCCTGCCAAATAAACTAAATATCGTCTATAAAGCACATACAGGAAATGAACTGACCATCTGCTTCATCCATAGCCTGTTGTACATATTCCCATTCCCAAAAGCCAAGAAATAGATTGCCATAAGAGGGTGCGCAAGTCACCCCCATTGCCACTCCATGCAATTGCAGGTAATAACGGTCCTTAAAAAGGAAGTGGTTATGTGTCAGGATGAAATCCAACACAGTCAATAAAAACTCTATTAGATCCGGGGCCAAATTCCTAGTCTGTAAAAAGAAACTGGAGGCCCTAAGTCCAAGCTTACGTCGAATACAAGTATAAAGCGACTCTACGGCGCATGTTACAGCGAACATATCTTGCTCCATCTGGATGTCTTCCAGACTTTTCAAGATGTCCGTGGAGTCGCGAACATAAGACAGTAAACATTCCACACATGGCTTAAAGGGAACCTGTCACCGGGATACTGTGTATAGAGCTGAGAACATGGGTTGCTAGATGGCGGCTAGCACATCCGCAATACCCAGTCCCCATAGCTCTGTGTGCTTTTATTGTGTAAAAAAACTGATTTAATACATATGCAAATTAACCTGAGATGAGTCCTGTTCCTGACTCATCTCACATACAAGACTCATCTCTGGTTAGTTTGCATATATATCAAATAGTTTTTTTTACACAATAAAAGCACAGAGAGCTATGAGGACTGGGTATTACGGATGTGCTAGCGGCCAGCTAGCAACCCATGTCCTCAGCTCTATACACAAAATCCTGGTGACAGGTTCCCTTTAAGGTAGAAATCCAGAAAACGACATATAGGTTCACATAAGCCTCCACATCCCAAGACTATTGGTCTACCCGGAGGTCTAGATAGAGATTTGTGAATGTTGGGTAGTAAATATAATGTGGGGGTAATCGGATATTTCACCACTAAGCCATGGAAGACAGTCCTAATAATATTCCCCGACTCCACTGTATCTGGGCCTGAAAGCTATTGGTAGGATTGGATGTAAGTCTCCTATAGCAATCAGTATCACGAAGTTGGCGATGGGCCTCCGCCTCATACATCTCCACAGGCCAAACGACCACGTTCCCACCCTTGTCAGCCGGTTTAAATACGACATTCTTCATGCCCCGTAATTGCTTTAATGCTAATCTTTGTTCATGACTCAAATTGTCATAGGGGCGTCTTGCTAAAAGGGAATATAATTCCTTCACAACCATTTTAACAAATGTCTCAATTGCTGGACTAAGTGACAAGGGCGGAAACGTGACCAACCGGCTACGGGTGAATGGTGGAAATTTGGACTCACCTGCATCCTGCTTCCTAAGTAGTTCCTCTAGTATTCGGAGCGCCTCCAATTCCTGCGGAGCTGTGAAAACATCATCAGAACATGATTTAGAGAAATGTTTCTTGAGGACAAGCTTCCTAGCAAATAGGAACGTATCTTTATTTCCTGTGAAGTTGTCATATAAGGATACAGGGCTGAAGGAAAGTCCCAACGATAGGACCTCCAACTGAGATATGGAGAGTTGGATATTTGAAAGATTAATTACCTTCAACTCCCCCTTTTTGGAATCACCAGAATTGTTATATTTCCGTTTCATGGGTGTCCTAGTGGGGGCCACAGCAGATGCATCCATAGATGGTCCTTGCGTACGCTGGGATAGGTTACTATGTGTAGACATAGTCAAAAAAATGTTGAGGCAGGCTTGTTGGCCCACCCCCTTCCTCACTCACACCACGCTTCCTTATTTAAACCTGGCGTGAACATGAAAAAGTTGCAGATTGCAGCGCAATTAACCTTTGCGCTACAATCTGCGCACAAATTGGCATATATCTGATAATAAATGACCCCCTTAGTTTATAGCCTCTATTCCCTGAGGTTACTTGCTTAGTCTGAAACTCTGGTTCACCTGACAGCTCCTCTATGTGTGCACTACATCAGTATCTAAGGATCAGCAGACCACTATTTTGTAAAAGAGATCCATAGGACCCAGATACTTATAGGCCCCTTTCACACGGGCGAGTATTCCGCACGGGTGCAATGGGTGAGGTGAACGCATTGCACTCGCACTGTATCCCGACCCATTCATTTCGATGGGGCTGTGCACATGAGCGATGTTTTTCACTTATGCGTTGCATGAAAATCGCAGCATGTTCTATATTCAGCGTTTTTCACGCAACGCAGGCCCCATAGAAATGAATGGGGCTGCGTGAAAATCGCATAGCATCCGCAAGCAAGTGTGGATGCGATTTTCACAGATGGTTGCTAAGGAGACGAGGGATGACCCCACTTACTTTATTATTTTCCATTATAACCTGGTTATAATGGAAAATAATAGCATTCTTTAATACAGAATGCAAAGACAAATGTCAATTGAGGGTTAAAAAATAATAAAAACATTACTCACCCTATCCAGCCAGGATCCTCTTCTTTGTTCTTCCTGCAAAGAAGGACCTGCAAAAGGACCTTCGCTGACGTCAGGTCCTGCTGAATGAAGATAGAAGGTCCTTCCCGCGATTCCCGTGTGAAAGAGGCAATACTGTTTTATTGACATATTTAATTGTTCTATGCTCAAATATTTAGACAAGATCCTTATGACTGAGCTCTCAAGATGCGTCTTGTGTTGTGCATTTGAAGAAATTAAAGAAGGACTTATACAAAATGGAATCAAATCTAGAGCAAATACGTACAGTGGCATGCAAAAGTTCGGGCATCCCTGGTCAAAATTACTGTTACTGCGAACAGTTAAAGGGGTTGTCTCACTTCAGTAAATGGTATTTATCATGTAGAGAAAGTTAATACAAGGCACTTACTAATGTATTGTGATTGTCCATATTGCTCCCTTTGCTCACTGGATTTGTTTTCCCATCACATTATGCACTGCTAGTTTCCATGGTTACGGGTCCATCAGTGGTGATCATGCTTGCACACTATAGTAACATATCTCTCTCCCAACCATCCCGGATCCTGCAGGACAATCCCAGATTTCAGTGGCTGTCCTGCGGCCCCGGTATGGGGGAGGTATGTCTCGCTTTCTGGCAGCTGTCCCTGCTACATTGTTTCCCTAGATCTCATGCACTCCAGTGGGAGCTACTGAGACAGTGGGCACCGGTACTGTGTATCATCTCATGTTAGTAACGGCAAGATGAGACAACCCTTTAATTCCTTTGGATCCACCAGGACATTTCAGGTATATAGGGGAGGGTGGGGTCCAAGAACCTTGTCAGTGGTGTCCATTTTCCCTTATTAGGGTATATAGATTGAGGCTTTCCTGATGGGTCAACCTCTCTAAGTGCTTTTTCATTATGAGGATCATGTGAGTCCTGCAAATCATACAACAATGACATACCCTAGCTACATATCATTATTTCTAATGGGAAAATATATTTATCCCAGCATCCAGGGGACCTAAAAGATGCTGGACTATCACATATTCTGGTTTATGGGGTGGACATATAAAAGCATTTGAGATTCACTTACAGGTGAAAATCGAAAAATTAGAATATCATGCAAAAGCCCATTTATTTCAGTAATGCAAATTAAAAGGAATTGCATTAATGCAGCTTAAAATTAGAATTTTGTGAAAAGGTTCAATATTCTAGGCTCAAAGTGTCGCACTCTAGTCAGCTAATTAATCCACACCCCCTGAGCAAAGGGTACCTCAAAATTGTGACTTTTGGGGTTTCATAAGCTGTAAGCCATAATCATCCAAATTATAACAAATAAAGGCTTGAAATATTTCACTTTGCATGTGATGAGTCTCATATGTTAGTTTCACCTTTTAAGTTGCATTACTGAAAAAAATGAACTTTGCACAATATTCTAATTTTTTGAGTTTCACCTGTATAAGGGTAGAGATCTTCTAAGGATAAAACTCAAGATCTGCTATTATAACTTTTTTTTTTTTTATAAATTGATTTCCAATTTGGTTTATATTCAGAATTTAGCTTTTGGTAATTTAAAACCCAATAATATTTTCTACATGGCCATAAATCACTCTTTTCATACAGTCACACCATATGGGTTTATTTTAAGTGCCATGTGTGGTGGGTGGAGATGCTCTAGCACATATGATCCCAGCACTTACAGCAGTATACAGCTGTTCATACAGAGCTGTGATTGTCAATCATTCTAAGCAATAAAGTGACCACATTCATGTGCTACCTTCTTGTCAGGCGGAGAGAAAGATTAGGCACATTGAATTTTTCACCAAATCCTTTTGTTCTCCAGGAAGATCAGCCACTATAAAGTATCTGGCAGAGGATTTCTCCTCTCTACCCATAAAAAACTTATACAAGCAAGCCAAGCATATATGTGTATGAGAGAGTTGGAAGATATAGCTTTTTACCCAAAGATATTAAAGGTGTATAGCCACCTTGAGAATGGGTTCATGCAGTGGGTGGGTTTGAGTTGGCCCTCAATGCTACGCCGTGTCCCCCTGACATTGTCGAGGTGTCACCACATGTTTCTGCTCTCTGGAGGGGATGGTAAGACATGCTGCACCCAAATGGGAAATAAGTTCAGACAGTCAAGGTTTGCAGTAAAGCAGTGTGATTGTTTATTAGAGGAACTCAAGCGCAAAACAATACAGGTGATGCACTGAGCTTCTCCGGTCTCCCCTCTGGTAGCAGACGTTTCTGTGCTGAGGAAAGACTTGAGATAGCTGTCCCTCTCGTTCTTAAAAGGCTGGTACCCTGGCCAAAGGGCTGGTGGCCCAGGGTCTGTGGCTCTGTTTTTCAGCTGGCTCCCTGGTCAAAGGGCTGGAGACTCAGGGCCTGTAGTAGTGTATCCCCGTCTCAGCATCTTCTTCTAGTAACTCATACAGTCTGGCAGAGTTTCAGCTCTACATTATGCCAGCGGTGGAAAATTACTAGCTTCTCAGTGTACAGGCTGGAAATTCCCAAAGTCTTTTTACTATGAACAGGTTGTGCATTACCCTTTCCACAATTCGGTGCCAATACCATGCAATATCAGCGCAGATCATTAGGATATATCATATAAATTGCAATTGCAAGTACAAACAACGGCATAAATTACAGTGCAAGATAGCCCTTCAACGTGCAATAAAGCAGTTAGTTTATGCTTTAAGTAGCAGCAATTGGGGCAAATGTCCACAAATGTCCAGACTCCAAAGTACCCTTGTGGTAGCCAAGGCACTACATTCACACATAGTTTTATGGCGTTCTTGTGGTGGTTTGCGTGCTTGGTGTATTTTTTGGGGGTGACTCTTGTGCTGTGGTTTTTAATGGAAAAGTGCAAACTCCAGATTTTGCATAAAAGTCTGAAGGAAATCACCATTTATAAACATTGGGTGCTAAAACACTGTATGGGCAAAAATGCCTAAACTGGCACAACATACTGTAGTCATAGGAACAGATGCTCCAGAATTATTATTACGGGGGGAAAGCAAGTAGTTACTACAACAGACATGTCTGAAGAGGGACAGCTCCTCTTTACGTTGCCCTGATGTATGTTCAAGAAATGCCAAGTACGCCACTGGTGCTATATAATGTTATGCTACTCATTTTCTGCATCTTGTCAAACCACATTTGAAAGACCCCATGAGATGGAACCATGTTTAAGATCCCTGAGTTAGGCCAGATTCACACTAGCGCTTGTACATCCGGCAGGGAACAGCCTGCAAGATATCTCTGTATCTTACTGGAGGTTCTCTGTTTTTTTCTGCTGGTATGTTCATCCTGCTGCTGGTCCGGGTTTTTCTCCTTGCACTGAAGCCTGCGGTGAGCCGATTCCTGTTTGTGTCTCATTTTTTTTTCTCGCTTAAATAAACCCCATGAGCAAAACTGTGCGTGCAGGAACCCTCACAGGTTTGTCTGAGATAAACAGAACCTCAGGCGGCAGCTGTAATTGTAATAATATAACAAAGGACGTGATACTTTTGATTTTCTTCCCTGCCTCATCCAGCTGACGCCATCTTCCTGGCTGCAGGTGATGTGCTGTTCACACAGGTCACCGTGCAGCCAATCACTGGCCTCCACAGTATACAGGACATGACTGCTGAGGCCAGTAATTGACTGCAGCAGTGACATGATGTGTACAGGATGTCACTGATCAAGAAAACACCAGCAGGGAGGACTGGAGCAGGATGCCTGTGGCGTTTCTTTCCTTCTGCACCCTGACGTGTGGCCATACAGCAGTTTACAACCACATGTGGCGTGTTTCTGTAAACTACAGAATCAGGGTAATAAATATTAAGTTTTGTTTGGCTGTTAATCCTTGCTTTCTTACTGGAAAAAATGGATTAATATGGAAAATTTGCCAAAAAATAGAAATTCTGAAATTTCATCTACATTTGCCATTAACTGTCATGGAACACCTAAAGGGTTAACAAAGTTTGTAAAATCAGTTTTGTATACCTTGAGGATTGTAGTTTCTTAAATGGGGTTACTTTTTTGGAGTTTCTACTCTAGGGGTGCATCAGGGAGGCTTCAAGTGGGACATGGTGTCAAAAAACCAATCCAGCTAAATCTACCTTCCAAAAACCATATGGCGTTCCTTTCCTTCTGCGTCCTGCCGTGTGCCCGTACAGAAGTTTACGACCACATATGGGGTGTTTATGTAAACTACAGAATCAGGGCAATAAATATTGAGTTTTGATTGACTGTTAACCCTTGCTTTGTTACTGGAACAAATGGATTACAATGGAAAATTTGGCAAAAAATAGCTGTTTTGGCACAGTTTTTTTTATGTTTATTTACAACGTTCATCTGACAGGTTAGATAATATGCTCTTTTTATAGAGCAGGTTGTTACGGACGCGACAATACCAAATATGACTACTACTTTCGTGTTTTTTTTCAGTTTTACATAATAAAGCATTTTTGAAAAAAATGATTTTGTCACGGCTGCTGATGGGGAAAACCCTCAGCCGTGCGGTATCAGCAGCTGGGTGGTCAGAGCATGGCCAGGACAGGAATAAGGGAGAAGGTCACCTCCTACACATCGCTAATTCTGACCCTGTCTCCTATCTGTATGAGCCAACCCTGAAGGTAGGAGGGCTCATACTCCGGAACCTGATATTCCTGCTCGCCCTCAGGGTGGCCCTGGACTAGGAGCAGGGTAAGACAACCCGTTCCTCCTAGACACGGAGGAACAGGAGTCTCACTGGCCAAGCTACATAGAAAGGGGAACATAAACAGACATATGGCAATGACAGGTAAGTGAGACTAGTACCACACTTACCTGCCACAGACACACAACCTGGAACCCACGTGGAAGTGCTGCTATCCACAACCAACACAAAGGACACAGCACACAACAGACATCACACAGGAACCCAGTAAACCATATTCTGCAATAACAGATAAACCATAAAGACATAAACTAACACCAGACATAACGTTTTATGACCACCAGGATGGCCCTCACTGGCAGATGGTAAATAACCAGGAGGCTGTCTCCAGCACTGCATGGCTGAAGAACCCCCACTGACTACTGCTATTCACTGAGGCTTTATAGGGCCAAGTAGCCACACCCACAGTCAGACACACACACTAGGAAGGAAGTTAACCCTTCCAACACCATGGAAGGGAAGACATCAACTTAAAGGGGAAGTGCACACAACACATGTAACACCCCGTGCACACCGATAAAAGGCACACCTATAAAGAGTGCAACCGCATGCCTATTGCAGCAAGCTGCCTAGCACCGCTCAGGCTGCTCTGCTGCCACATACACAATGTTGCCAGCGGCAACCACAGGTGAGGCAACATACTATAGCCCTCACCTGTGATTGACAACAAAACCGCAGGCAACTGCATGCGGTTACAGGAGTCACGACCATGACCGATTTTTTAGTGTCTCCACATTCTGCAAGCCATAGTTTATTTTTTATTTTTTGGGTGACTGTCTTATGTAGGAGCTCATTTTTTGCGGGATGAAATGACGGTTTGATTGGCACTATTTTTGGGTGCATATGACTTTTTGATCCCTTGCTATTACACTTTTTGTGATGTAAGGTGACAAAAAATGGCTTTTTTTACACCGTTTATATATTATTATTTTTTTACGGCGTTCATTTGAGGGGTTAGGTCATGTGGTATTTTTAAAGAGCAGGTTCTTACTGATGCAGGGATACCTAATATGTTTACTTTTTTACATTTATTTAAGTTTTACACAATAATATCATTTTTGAAACAAAAAAAATTCATGTTAGTGTCTCTATAGTCTGAGAGCTCATTATTTGCAGAATGAGGTGACGGTTAGACTATTTTGGGGGGCATATGCCTTTTTGAATGCTTGGTGTTGCACTTTTAGTGATGTTAGGCTACTTTCACACTAGCGTTCGATCGGATCCGTTCTGAACGGATCCGATCATAATAATGCAGACGGAGGCTCCGTTCAGAACGGATCCGTCTGCATTATTTTGGCATATAAAAGCTAAGTGTGAAAATAGCCTCGGACGGATCCGTCCAGACTTTCAATGTAAAGTCAATGGGGGACGGATCCGCTTGAAGATTGAGCCATATTGTGGCATCTTCAAACGGATCCGTCCCCATTGACTTACATTGTAAGTCTGGACGGATCCGCACGCCTCCGCACGGCCAGGCGGACACCCGAACGCTGCAAGCAGCGTTCAGCTGTCCGCCTGTCCGTGCGGAGGCGAGCGGAGCGGAGGCTGAACGCCGCCAGACTGATGCAGTCTGAGCGGATCCGCATCCATTCAGACTGCATCAGGGCTGGACGGAAGCGTTCGGGTCCGCTCGTGAGCCCCTTCAAACGGAGCTCACGAGCGGACAGCCGAACGCTAGTGTAAAAGTAGCCTAAGGTGACAAAAAAAAAGTTTTTTTAGCACAGTTTTTATTTAATTTTTTTACGGTGTTCAACTGAGGAGTTAGGTCATATGATATTTTTATAGGGCCGGTTGTTAAGGCTGTGGCTATATCTAATATGTATACTTTATTTATTTTATTTATTTAAGTTTTACACAATATCATTTTTAAAACAAAAAATAGTCATGTTTTAGTGTCTCCAAATATATATTTTTTTGGGGGGGCGACTGTCTTAGGTAGGGGCTCATTTTTTGTGGGATGAGATGACGGTTTGAATGGCACTATTTTGGGGTGCATATGACTTTTTGATCGCTTGCTATTACACTTTTTGTGATACACTTTTGAAACAGTTTTTTTTTTTACGGTGTTCATCTGAGGGCTTAGATCATGTGGTATTTTTATACAGCAGGTTCTTACGGACGCGGCGATACCTAATATGTCAACTTTTTTAATTTTTTTACATTTAACATAAATAAGCATTTTTGAAACAAAAAAAATTATGTTTTAGGCTACATGCACACGACCGTGCCATTTTTTTCAGTCCGCAAACCACGGATCCGCAAGAAAAGGAAGCCGTCCGTGTGCCTTCCACAATTTGCAGAACGGAACGGGCGGTCCATTGTAGAAATGCCTATTCTTGTCCACAAAACGGACAAGAATAGGACATGCTATATTTTTTTTGCGGGGCCACAGAACAGTGCAACGGATGTGGACAGCACACGGAGTGCTGTCCGCATCTTTTGCGGCCCCAATGAAGTGAATGGGTGCGGATCCGAGCCGCAAAAACGGTGGCTCGGGTGCGGACCAAAACAACGGTCGTGTGCATGAGGCCTTAGTCTGAGAGCCATAGTTTTTTTAATTTTTTGGGCGATTGTCTTAGGTAGGGGCTCATTTTTTGCGGGATGAAGTGACGGTTATATTGGCACTATTTTGAGGGGCATATGCCTTTTTGATTGCTTGATGTTGCACTTTTAGTGATGCAAGGTGCCCAAAAAATTGTTTATTTAGCACAGTTTTTATTTAATTTTTTTGACGGTGTTCATCTGAGGGGTTAGGTCATGTGATATGTTTATAGAGCCAGTCAATACGGATTCTGCAATACCTAATAGGTCTACTTTTCTTTTTTTTTCCCTATTTTTTACAAAAATAAATTTACTTTATTTGGCAAAAATGATGTTTTTTTTATATTTTTTTGGGGGAAAACTTAATATTTTCAACTTTTATTACACTTAATTTTTTGTCCCACTTTGGGACTTCAACTTTTGGGGGTCTGATCCCCTATACAATGCATTCCAATACTTCTGTATATATTACACATACAGCTTCTTGCCTGTGAGATCCAGGGGGCTGGATCTCACAGGTTCTCCCCCTGAAGGCAGCCCCAATGCCTAAGGAAGGCATTGCGCTGCCTTCCCTGCTATCGGGTCCCAGTCACAGCAGCACGGGGACCCGATGGAAGCTCCGATCCCCGCCCAACATCACACGTGCCGCGGTCAGCGCTGACTGCGCTGGATGTTAATGCGCCGGCATCGGCGATTTCAACGATGCCGGCGCATGCAGCAGGGGTCCAGCTATCAGTGACTGCTGGACCCCTGCCGCTGATGGGGCGGGCGTAGCTCCTGCACCCGCCCGAGCACCATGAAGTACATGTACGTCACGGGTCTTTAAGTCCTGGACAGAAATGACGTACATGTAGGTCATGGGTCCTTAACCCGTTAAGGACACGGCCATATTTCACCTTGAGGACTAGGCCATTTTTTGCAAATCTGACCAGTGTCACTTTATGTTTGAATAACTTTAAAACAATTTTACTTATCCAGACCATTCTGAGATTGTTTTCTCGTCACATATTGTACTTCATGACACTGGTAAAATGGAGTAAAAAAAAAATCATTACAAAATTTACCAAATATTTGGAAAAATTAGCAAATTTCCAAGTTTCAATTTCTCTACTTCTATAATACATAGTACCGTATTTTTCGCAGTATAAGACGCACTTTTTCTCCCCCCAAAATGGGGGGGAAATGCCCCTGCGTCTTATACGGCGAATGCTGTCAGTTTTACATCGCAAGCTGCGATGTAAAGCGAGCGGGGACTCGGGGAGGGACTGGGAGGAGGAGCTAGGGGCCGGCAATAGCAGTGGGGCGGTGCAGTCACTGTACTATAGCCCCGCCGCTCCGGTATACTAATATAATATGTCTTATTCAATTAATAGTTATTAAATATGCCCCTTTATTCCTAATAGTACCTTAAATCCTAAGCGCTTCAGTACAATGCAGGCCGGGCGGGCGGCAGCGTAACTCCCTGATGTCACGTGCCTGCGCCGCCTACTTTATGAATGAAGCAGGCGGAGCAGGCCAGTGAGTGATGCGCCGGCCGCCCGGCCTGCCTGCCTCCATTGTACTGAAGCGGTTAGGATGTAAGGTACTATTAGGAGTTGGGGGGCATGTTTAATAACTATTAATTGAATAAGACATCTTATATTTGTATACTGGAGCGGCGGGGGATCTGTGGATGGCACAGTTAGGGGCTGGGAGGGTCTGTGGATGACACATATATAACAGTGCCATCCACAGATCCCCCCTGTAACAGTGCCATCCACAGATCCCCCCTGTAACAGTGCCAGCCACAGATCCCCCTGTAACAGTGTCCATCACAGACCCCCCATAACAGTGTCCATCACAGACCCCCCATAACAGTGTCCGTCATCCACAGATCCCCCCCCATAACAGTGTCCATCACAGATCCCTACCATAACAGTGTCCGTCATCCACAGATCCCCCCATAACAGTGTCCGTCATCCACAGATCCCCCCCATAACAGTGTCCGTCATCCCCAGATCCCCCCATAACAGTGTCCGTCATCCACAGATCCCCCCATAACAGTGTCCGTCATCCACAGATCCCCCCCATAACAGTGTCCGTCATCCACAGATCCCCCCATAACAGTGTCCGTCATCCACAGATCCCCAGTAATAGTGCCATCCACAGACCACCATTAGTTCCAAACCCACCAAACACACAGCACACCTTTTGGTTAAAAATATATTTTTTTCTTATTTTCCTCCCCAAAAACCTAGGTGCGTCTTATGGGCCGGTGCGTCTTATACGGCAGGGTGCAGAAGGAAAGGAATGCCATACATTTTTTGGAATGCAAATTTTGCTGGACGGGTTTTTTGACACCATGTCCCCTTTGAAGCCCCCCTGATGCACCCCTAGAGTAGAAACTCCCAAAAAGTGACCCCATTTTGGAAACTATGGGATAGGGTGACAGTTTTGTTGGTACTATTTTAGGGTACATATGATTTTTGGCTGCTCTATATTACACATTTTGTGAGGCAAGTTAACAAGAAATAGCTGTTTTGGCACCATTTTAATTTTTTGCTATTCACAACATTCATCTGACAGGTTAGATTATGTGGTATTTTTATAGAGCAGGTTATTATGGACGCGGCTATACCTAATATGTCTGCTTTTTTTTATTTATGTAAGTTTTACACAATTATTTCATTTTTTAAACAAAAAAGTCATGTTTTAGTGTCTCCATAGTTCGAGAGCCATAGTTTTTTCAGTTTTTGGGAGATTATCTGCGTAGGGTATGATTTTTGCGGGATGAGATGACGGTTTTATTGGCACTATTTTGGGGTGCGTATGACTTTTTGATCGCTTGCTATTACACTTTTTGTGGTGTAAGGTGACAAAAAATGTCTTTTTTCCACAGTTTTGTTGTTGTTTGTTTTAACGGTATTCGCCTGAGGGGTTAGGTCATATGATATTTTTATAGAGCAGGTTATTACAGACGCGGCGATACCTAATATGTGCAGTGCATTTTTATATATTTTTTTAATCAGTGATAAATGTGTTTTTTTTATTTTTACTTTTTTCACATTTTTTGGACCCAGACCCACTTGGTTCTTGAAGATTTAGTGGGTCTGATGTCTGTATAATACAGTACAGTACACTATATTGTGTACTGTACTGTATTTTCACTTTAAAAAGTCTGATCAGACTTCTGCCTTTAGCAGAAGTCTGGTCAGCACCATGGACAGCCGGACGCCTGTGAAGGTGTCCGGTTGCCATGGTAACCATCACTCGCTGCCACAACAGAGCAGCAGGTGATGGGGAGGGCCCCCTCCCTCTGTGATCCCGTCAAGAATCAGGGGCTGAAACAGCACAACAGCCCTCGATGGGAGAGGGAGGGAGCTCCCTCCCTGTTAATCTCTTCCATACAGCAGTCCCTACGGACCGCGGCTTGGAAGGGGTTAAACGGCTGACATCACAGCACAGTTGTCAGCCGTCTCAAGCAGAGTGTCAGCAGTGTGCTGACACTCTGCTTGCTAACCGCTCGGCCATCCTGAAAATGAAAGGGGGTGGGCGGGATGATCGTGCACCCGCCCGCCCCCCCAGCACGGCCCGCACCGCCCACACCTTCACCCCTGCACAGCCCGCCGGCAGATAATGAGGGCTGCAGGGGGGTAGTTAAAAATGAAAATTTAGGTAATTTTGAAGTTTCTGATCCCCGCGGTAACGGACCGCGGGGAACAGAAACTTCCGATAGCGCTGCAAACTGCAGGTCTGAATTGACCTGCGGTTTGCAGCGATTGTCGATACGGGAGGGGGGGAGGTCACAGGACCCCCCTTGGCATTGTCCCAGGGTGCCTGCTGATTGATTTCAGCAGGCACCCAGTTCCGATCACCGCCTGCCGCACGGCGGTGATCGGAAATACACATAACGTACTTCATGTGGCCTTAAGTACCATGACATCATAACGTACCAGTATGTCATTTGTCCCCAACAGGTTAAGGGGTTAAAGTTTATGTTTTGTCCCACTAGACCTAGTAAAAACTAAACTAAACTGGATAATGATCAGTGATCATTTACAAAGTATTATTTCTGATAAACAAAATATTTTTTTTAGGTTTGACAACCATGGCTGGAATTGTCAAGGACCATCTCATGAAGTTTCCTTCTTTTCACTCCCGCCCCTTATTTTTTTCCCCTTACGCTGCTTTACAGGGTTTAATGGTTTACCTCAACATCCTTTAAAACAATCAATTTTGTAATGTATGTATGTATGTATTTTGCCTTTATTGTTCTTATCTGAAATTCTGGGCTTTGGTCACATGACCATGTCCATGCAGCTCTTTCTTATGTCCTGTGATGTTATGTCCATGGGCGGAGCAGTGATAGGGGAGTGTCTATGTAACTAGCTGGTGGGAGGAGCTATAAACTATCTGGGTGTTGTTAGACACTCCCTTATCACTGCCCCTAACAACACCCAGATAGTGTATAGCTCCTCCCACCAGCTAGTTACATAGACACTCCCTTATCACTGCCCCTATGTAACTAGCTGGTGGGAGGAGCTATAAACTAGCTGGGTGTTAGGGGCAGTGATAGGGGAGTGTCTATGTAACTAGCTGGTAGGAGGAGTTATAAACTAGCTGGGTGTTAGGGGCAGTGATAGGGGAGTGTCTATGTAACTAGCTGGTAGGAGGAGTTATAAACTAGCTGGGTGGGGGGATCTGTAGACTAGCTGGGTGTTAGGGGCAGTGATAGGGGAGTGTCTATGTAACTAGCTGGTGGGAGGAGCTATAAACTAGCTGGGCGTTATTAGGGGTGGTGCTGGAGTTGAGCCATTTGAAGTTTATAAAAAGGAAGTACAAAAAATGCCATGGATTAGAACCCCACGGAAGAAGTCGCAATCAGTAACGATAAGAGTGAGATTCTTATCCATTGAATTCTTTTAACATCTTTTTATTAAAGTTTTGCATGTATACATACAGTACTATCAATGTTGTACACAACAGTTAAATAAAACTTAACGCCCACTCCCTCCATGCGGCTGAACAGCTATAATAATATAAGACAAAGATAAGAGCCAAAAGAGTAGCAACATCAATCAGATTAGCCAAAAAGAAATAGAATCAAGTTCCTTGAATAAGTGCATATGAACCTTGGTAATTCACAACATCCTTAGTCCTCCCATAGTACCTCCCAGAGATCTTCTGTCAGGTACCACTGTATACCCCGAAGGGGTGAAAGATAGTGATCAAAGTTTCTTTATGCTGAAGAAGGAGCAACCATTCATGATGTAGTGTCCTTTTAAATAGTGCTAACACATGGGAAAGTTGAGGTATTTGGGGTTTAAGCCAAGCATACAAAAGACCATGATAGAGATAGAAGATGATATATTTCCTAAGGGATAGGAGCCCTTGTCTGCATATAGGCTGGACATCAGACACTCCCAGTATAGTGAACCATTTCTTGAATACTGCCCCTAGGTTTTGAGAGTTTAGTTGATCTCTAAGAATGAAGTAAAGAATTTAAAGTCACTTTACCTATATGAGAGAGGAAGTATCAAAATAATTTGGTCTCCACTCTTGTGTCAGGTCTACTACCACCCCTTTGCAGTGTCTCCTCAGTTGCATATAAGGCAGGGATTGCCCGGTGTCCATCCCAAACTTGTCTTGCAATTCAGTAAAGGTCATCCATCTTGGGTCATGGGGTGAAATAAATCCCCTATTTCCCTAATCCCTTTATCTTCCCAAGCCCTAACCAGGGCACTGTCACGGCCTGGAGCAAAGGCAGGGTTGTTTCTGATTGGCAACTGC
This sequence comes from Bufo gargarizans, assembly GCF_014858855.1. Taxonomy (NCBI): domain Eukaryota; kingdom Metazoa; phylum Chordata; class Amphibia; order Anura; family Bufonidae; genus Bufo; species Bufo gargarizans. Next base: position 77,047,544 of record NC_058081.1, read on the forward strand.
TTAGATATTTGACAGGGAAGTCCATAATGTTTTCTCAGCATCCTCCAAGTCATTATTGTGTCTCGAAGGACCAGGCAATTTTTTACATAATGTGGTAATATATAGTAGGGGTGGGCGATATAAATGATATACGATATTATCGCCATAAATTTGGGCAACAATATTGATTTTAGCTATATAGCCATATCGCGATAAATGACCACTGAGCTGTAGTGAATTGAAGAAGCTTCTCACTCACCGCTCTGTGGCCTCCCGAGTCCCGACTCTGAACCGCGCTGCAGGGCGTTGCGTTCACATAGCATCAGCGCGCTGGCTGACACTGTGTGTGATGTCAGGTCCCTCCCAGTGCATGCTGGGAAGAAGACGCGGTCCGTCTCCTGCAGACTCCATCAGCCAGTCGCGCACTCTGCAGGAAAGGTAAGTATATTAGCACGGGCCCGAATCTACCGGCGGGTGGGTAGGTTCATGGCTATGGCATAGGGCTGATGATGCTGGCTGGAGGACATGATGATGGTGGCAACTGGTAATGACATGGGGCTGATGGCGCTGGCTGGGGGACATGATGATGGTGGCAATGGCATGGGGCTGATGGCGCTGGCTGTGGGACATGATGATGGTGGCAATGGCATGGGGCTGATGGCGCTGGTGGGGGGACATTGATGATATGGCAATGGCATGGGGCTGATGGTGCTGGCGGGGGGACATGGATGATATTGCAATGGCATGGGGCTGATGGCGCTAGATGGGGGACATGATGACATGGGGCTGATGGCGCTGGCTGTGGAACATGATGATGGTGGCAACAATGGCATGGGGCTGATGGCGCTAGCTGTGGGACATGATGGTGGCAACAATGGCATGGGGTTGATGGCGCTGGCTGGGGGACATGGATGATAATGGCATGGGGCTGATGGCATTGGCTGGGGGACATGGATTATATGGCAATGGCATGATGCTGATGGCGCTGGCTGTGGGACATGATGATGGTGGCAAATTGGCAATGGCATGGGGCTGATGGCGCTAGCTGGGGGACATGGATGATTGCGTTATATGTGTTGGCTGTGGGACATGATGATGGTGGCAAAGTGGAAATGGCATGGGGCTGATGGCGCTGGCTGGGGGACATGCATGATATCGTTATATTGCACATGCTTCAAACTATATTGCGATATAGATTTTAGGCCATATCTCCCGGCCCTAATGTATAGTCTAGAATGCAGCACTGCAACTAAGTACCAAGAACAGGATGGTACAGCTTCAAACAAGGTGTTAGAATAGTAAGTGGTATCATTCACCCAGTCCAAGATATGACGACTAAAGCAAGTAATGATTTAACAATTATATGGGGGAGAAACCTACCAGGATATCGCCGCTTTGTCATCGCACCGTGCTGCGCCCTTTTGTCAGAGTAGGTCCCACTCAATAGAGGCTTCCTTGACGTGGTGAGTGGGCTTATGCCTTTTGATCAAAATGTACACTAATGCCTCTTGTACAGCATGCAATACGGGGGGCTGTACACTTTTTAGGTCAAAGCCAAGCACTGTGGATGTGCGACCCAGTTCTTTTTTCTCCCCCATATAAGTAATGATTTAACCCCTGATATCAGGAAGATTAACCCCTGACACGGTCCCACCTTAGTTTAAGCTTTTTCAGAGACATTCTCAGGCACCTGCCGCCATATGAATTTGGCAAAGCTGGACACTAATTTAGAAACATAGAATGTGTCGGCAGATAAGAACCATTTGGCCAGTCTAGTCTGCCGAATATACTAAATACTATGGATAGCCCCCGGCCCTATCTTATATGAAGGATAGCCTTATGCCTATCCCATGCATGCTTAAACTCTTCCACTGTATTTGCAGCTACCACTTCTGCAGGAAGGCTATTCCATGCATCCACTACTCTCTCAGTAAAGTAATACTTCCTGATATTACTTTAAACCTTTGCCCCCTCTAATTTAAAACTTTGTCCTCTTGTAGCAGTTTTTCTTCTTTTAAATATCCTCTCCTCTTTTACCTTGTTGATTCCCTTTATGTATGTAAAAGTTTCTATCATATCCCCTCTGTCTCGTCTTTCTTCCAAGATATACATGTTAAGGTCCTTTAATCTTTCCTGGTAAGTTTTATCCTGCAATCCATGTACCAGTTTAGTAGCTCTTCTCTGAACTCTCTCCAAAGTATCAATATCCTTCTGGAGATATGGTCTCCAGTACTGAGCACAATACTCCAAATGAGGTCTCACTAGTGCTCTGTGGAGTGGCATGAGCACCTCCCTCTTTCTACTGGTAATGCCTCTCCCTATACACCCAAGCATTCTGCTAGCATTTCCTGCTGCTCTATGATATTGTCTGCCTACCTTTAAGTCTTCTAAAATAATGATCCCTAAATCCCTTTCCTCAGATACTGAAGTTAGGACTGTATCACTGATTTTATATTCTGCTCTTGGTTTTTTACGTCCCAGGTGCATTATCTTGCACTTATCAACATTAAATTTTAGTTGCCAGATTTTTGACCATTCCTCTAGTTTTCCTAAGTCCTTCTCCATTTGGTGTATCCCTCCAGGAACATCAACCCTGTTACAAATCATTGTGTCATCAGTAAAAAGACACACCTTACCATCGAGGCCTTCTGCAATTTTGCTGAAAGATATTAAACAATATGGGTCCCAGAACAGACCCCTGAGGTACCCCACTGGTAACAAGACCATGCTGTTTTTCATCTTTCAATCCATGGGATTTTAGATGTTCCACAATCCTCTCCTTAAGTATGGTTTCCATTCATTTCCCCACTATTGATGTCAGCCTTACTGGCCTATAGTTACCCGATTCCTCCCTACTACCTTTCTTGTGAATGGGCACAACATTTGTTAATTTCCAATCTTCTGGGACGACTCCTGTTGCCAGTGATTGGTTAAATAAATCTGTTAATGGTTTTGCTAGTTCACCCCTGAGCTCTTTTAATAGCTTTGGGTGTATCCCATCAGGCCCCTGTGACTTATTTGTATTAATTTTAGACAGCTGACTTAGAACCTCTTCCTTTCCTAACTGAGGTCCTTCTCCTTTATTTTCCTTTGTAAAAACTGAACAGAAGTATTCATTGAGGCAGTCAGCTAGTTCTTTATCTTCTTCCATATACCTTCCTTCTTTTGTTTTTAATTTGGTAATTCCTTGTTTTAGTTTCCTTTTTTCATTTATGTATCTGAAGAATGCCTTATCGCCTTTTTTCCCTGACTGAGCTAATTTCTCTTCTGCCTGTGCTTTAGAAGCTCTTATAACTTGTTTGGCCTCTCTCTGCCTAATCTTATAAATTTGTCTGTCATCCTTGTTTTTTTTTTTTTTTTTATAATTCCTAAATGCTATCTTTTTGTTTTTAATGATTTTGGCCACTTCTGCTGAGTACCATAGTGGTCTCTTCCTTTTTTTTGCTTTTACTGACAAGCCTAATGCAATTTTCTGTTGCCTTCAATAGTGCCACTTTTAAGTAGTCCCATTTCTCCTGGACTCCCATTTGTGAATACTAAATCTAAAATGGCCTCCTTCCGGGTTGGCTCCTCCACTACTTGCTGTAGAGATAATCCCAGTAGCGAATTTAGAATATCTGTACTCGTGGCAGAACTAGCTATTTTGGTTTTCCAGTTTACATCTGGAAGATTGAAGTCTCCCATAATGATAACTTCCCCCTTCAATGTCATTTTAGCTATTTCCTCAACTAGTAGATCATCTAATTCTTTGACTTGGCTAGGTGGTCTTTATATCACACCTACACGAGTTACCTTATAATTATCAAGCTGCAAGGTAACCCAAACTGACTCTAAATTGTTCTTGCTAACTTGTATCAAATTAGATTTTATGCTATCTTTCACATACAGGGCCACCCCTCCCCCCTTCTTGCCTTCTCTGTCTTTCCTGTATAGAGAGAACCCTGGTATTGATATATCCCAGTCATTACTCCCCTTGAACCACGTCTCGGTAACAACCACTACATCTATATTCTCAGATGCCATTATAGCCTCAAGTTCATTGATCTTATTCCCTAGACTGCAAGCATTTGTAGACAAGACTCTGAGCTTGTCATTTCTTAACCTTTGTGCTACTGGCCTCTTCTGGCATTGTTGGACTGCTGGACTATCACTCTTTTGCCCCCCTTTCCTAGTTTAAATGCTTCTTAGCAAATACTTGGAACTGTTCACCGGCACACAATTTGCGGACATATGAATGCTTTAAAAGCAATGGGATAGTTTATGACATTTTTTTTTACTTAATTTCCCTCATTGTGGCCTAATTTATGCAGGGTATTTGGATGTCGTAGTACAGGGGATTGTCTCTAGCTAAGTATTCATTTTCTACTTTTTTTTTTACGTATTTGTTATGTCATTCTTTTTTGATGCATTTAACTTATTGCTAGGGGCTTTGTATGGCACTGTATTAGTGGTGACTTAGAAGATATTGTACGCCTTCGGTCTGAAATGTGATTTTTATTGTTTTGAAATGTGTGCAATTTTTTGTCTAATAAAGCCGAATTCAACTAATAATTTATTATATTTATTTCTGAGCATTGTTCTTTAAAGGGGTTTTATGGGATTCATATATTGATGGCCTATCCTCAGGATAGGTCATCAATATCTGATTAGCGGGGTCCAACCTAGCACCCCTGCCAATCATTTGTTTAAAGAAGCTGTGGCACTCCAATGAACGCTGCAGCCCTTTTCAAGGCCGGTGATGTCATGTTCATCGGTCGCATGGGCAGGCAAGGCCGGAGTTAACTAATCTGGAGATTAGGGTAGGGTCTGGGCCTACAATATATATAACAGTTATATGATATCCAAACATGAAGTCAGTGGGCCAGATGTATCATGACTCTGACAGCTCACTCCACTTTCACATATAGCTAAAGTCAATTTGACGGTAGCAGTTTATCCGTCAGTAAGCAGCTTTACAAAAGTCGCACGTCCTTACGAAAAAGTCACATGTTCTATTAAAAAGTCTCATAAGATAAGCATGGTCCTCACTGGAGTGAAATTGCGCATTTTTTTGCGACTTTTTAAATGGTCCCAATAGTAAATCTGTCTAGAGATTTATTTACATAAGAAAACACACGCAAATTTGTGCGCAGTTTTAGCGTTTGCGCATTTTTTTGCGACTTTTTCACTCCATTATTCTGACTTGAGCTAATGATAAATCTGGCCCCGTGTAAATAACTCTGCTTTTGTCTTTAACACACAAACATAGGAACTGTATTAATGTTATTGGCAGGTTTAGCTGTATAAACATATAAGCTATATTAGCAACCTAGGACAGGTCTTAGCTGGCCAGCTACACTCTTACCAAAATTACCTAGAATTCTATGTTCTTAGTGGTAGGGCTTGAACGTGAATTTGAGTAATTTTCCACCAGCTTCTCAACTTCCAAGTGTCTTTTATCACTCTCAAGTAGAACAACTAACTTTTGTATAGGGCGTTCCAACTTGAGTGGAGTAGTGAGACCTTTTCCTTTTTTTGTCAAGTTTTGAGTCTCCTATTTGTAACAACACTCTTCTTACTAATCTGTCTTCATCCTTTTGAACTTCTAGAACTTTGGCCAATTTCCATTGACTTCTAGGTAAATCTTCTTCTTTTACTAGCACTATGTCACCAGCTTGGACATTTCTTCTGGGTGTTTGCCATTTACTTCTTAGCATCAGATTGGATAAGTACTCTTTCCTCCATCTATTCCAAAATAGTTCTGATAGATATTGAACTCTTCGCCATCTTCTTTTAGCATATAAATCCTCTTTAGTGAACTCGCCAGGTGGTGGCTGTATGTAATCAGACTTAAGATGACTGTTAACAATACACATTATTTCATAGAATAGGGTCCTAAGTGAAGCATCATCGATTCTTCTGGCGTTCTTTTTCAACACTGAACTTAACACATTTCTTACAGTTCTGATTTGTCTTTCCCAAACTCCTCCTGTATGGCTTTCATTTTGAGCATTCATGTGAAAATCACACTGTTTCTCTAACAACTACTCTGTTACTTTTTCTTTATCGATCTATTTTAGAGCTTTCTTCAATTCATTCTTTGCTCCGACAAAATTAGATCCTTGGTCAGATTTAAGCTCTCTGATGGTACCTCGAATGGCTATGAAACATCTTAAGGAGTTGATGAATGCGTCAATTGACATATTTTCTAACATTTCCAGATGAATTGCTCTGGAACTAAGACATGTAAATATTAGTCCATATCTCTTGTACTCCTTGCGGTTTTGTTTGGTGATGAATGGGCCAAAACAATCCATTCCACTATAAAGTAATGGTGGTGATGGGTTTACAGGATTTGCCGGTAAATCTGCCATTCTTTGCTCTTCGGTAGGTCTACGTGCCTTTCTGCAGACTACACATTTACTTATATACTTTGCTTCTTTTCATAATCCAGTAACCACCTTCTCTCAAACAGCTTTGGGTAAAGCTTCTTTCTTGATTCAAGGATTTGTTATGGTAGTGATCAATCAATCTTGGGTTTTTGGGTAGAATTGCTGGATGTTTCACTCTGCTAGGTAACAATGCATTTTCCAATCTCCCTCCCACCTTCAGTATACCATCCTGCAGAACAAGATTAAGCTTGTACAACGAGTGGTTGTTTGGAAGCCTTTTAGGTTCTTGACTAAGGCTCTTCAACTCTTCACTGTAGAATCTCTGTTGAATGAGTCTTATGACATTCAACAATTCCTTCTTTCTGATTTCCTTTGCCAAACATTGAATTTGAGCTACTAGATTTATGACAGTATTCCATTTTGAACATCTGGATAGTCTTTCAAGTATGTCATCTTCACACTTGGCAGCAGTGCTCAAAGTTTGTACAACTTTTACTTCTGGATCACCCATAGACAATTCTGTGTAACCTTTACTGTTCGTGATTTCCTTTTCCCAAAGGAACTCTGGGCCTGTGAACCAATTAGAATTTTTCAATTCTGTTACATTCAGGCCTCTTGAAGCATGGTCTGCTGGGTTATGCTTTGTGTCAATGTGATGCCAATGTTCTGGATTTGTTATTTCCCGAATTTTCTCAACTCTGTTGGCGACAAAAATATGGACTCTTCGAGCTTCGTTGTTTATGTATCCTAGGACAACTTGTAAGTCTGTCCAAAAATATTTTTCATCTATTTTCAATTCCAATTCATCTCTCAGAAACTTGCTTACTGATGCTGAAACAACAGCTGGTGTCAGTTCAAGTCTTGGTATTGTCTGAATACTGGTAGGTGCGACTCTGGCCTTTCTCATAACCAGGGCACAGTGTATCTTTTCTTCTCTTATCACTCTGATGTAGGAGCACTGACCATAACCATAACTACTGGCATCTGAAAAGAGATGAAGTTCTTATTTCTTGTACTTTTTCCGAAATCATGAGGTACAAAACATCTGGGTATCCGAACTTCTCTCAAGTTTTGCAAGTCTCTTCTCCAACTCTCCCACCTTGGCCTCAAAATTTCAGGTATGGGCTGGTCCCATCCCAACTTCTGTCTACATAATTCTTGTAGTATTTCTTTTGCTTGAGGATTACTGGGGCCAAGAATACCAATGGATCATATATAGAAGCCACTGCGGAAACAATGGTGTGTCTTGTTGCAACTTTGTCTTTAATAGATACTTCAAAGAAGAACTTGTAGTTCTCTATATTCCATCCCAATCCAAGTACGTTTTGAACTGGAAGATGATCATAATTGAGATCTACATTCTTCATTGTTGATGCACGTTCAGAGTTACTGATGGATTCCAGTACCTCTCTGTTATGAAGGCACAGGTTTCCTCTTGCGCATAACTCTTGGTTTTCTTTCACTACTTTGATTGCAGATTCTGTGGACTCTAGACTCATGAGACCATAATCTACATAAAAGTTTTTCTTCAGAAAATTTGTTGCTGATGGGCAATCCTTTTCATTCTGATTGGCCAGGTACTTAATACCATAATTGGCGCAACCTGGAAATGATGCTGCTCTAAACAAGTGTACTTTTATTCTGTATTCTGCTGGCTCTGTATCTGTATTTCCGTCCTCCAACCATAGGAACCTCAGGAAGTCTCTATCTTCATTCTTCACATGAAACTTTTGGAACATCTTTTCAACGTCACAAATGACCACTACAGGATACTTTCTGAATCTACAGAGAATCTACAGAGTACTCCAGGCAGAGTGTTTGTAAGATCTGGTCCTTTTAGTAGATGATCACTCAATGCAACACCATTGTACTTTGCTGAGCAATCAAATACCACTCTAATCTTATCTGGTTTCTTTGAGTGGTAGACACCTTGATGTGGGATGTACCACACTTCTCCTTCTTTAGGCTGATTATTAACTGAGTTTGGGATCTCTTCCCATCCTTTTCTTCAAACATTTCAATCTTGCTAGGGCAAGATTTCTGTTATTTGGCAGATAAGGTCGCTCTCTAAAGGGTAAGGGCATTTCAAGATGACCTTGTTGATTCTGCTGAATACTTTCTTCTAGAGTGTGTGCGAACTTTATGTCTTCTTGGGATACACTCTTTTCTTTAGAACTTATGTCTGCAAACTCGGATTCAAGGATCTTGATTACTTTTGCTGGACTTACAGTTGGTAACTCTTGGACAGATATTCGATGACACAATCCTGTCACCTGTCTTGAGTTTGCGATCTGCAGTTTTTCTCCAACAACACCCTATCCTAGATCAGTTTGAACAGCGTAGGGTTCCTCTTGTGATCACCTTTCGTGGTACCAAGGCTTCGGGACAATCGTAGCCTATCAACAGTCCAACACCAAACTCCTTCATCAGGGCCATTTCATGAGATACAGTCCTGATCAAAAGTTTAAGACCACTTGAAAAATGGCAAAAAAATCATATTTTACATTGTTGGATGTTAACAAGGTTCCAAGTAGAGCTTCAACATGCAACAAGAAGAAATGAGAGTGAGATAAAAAAAAAATTGAGCATTCAATTAATTGAAAATAACGATTTAACTGAAACAGGCTGGTTTTCAGCTGATCCAAATTTTAGGACCACATGCCTTTGAAAGGCCAAATCTGTGCAAAGATGTGGATTCATTGTGATTTTCTGTCAGGTAGTCACACGTTGTGATGGCAAAGGCAAAAAAACTCTCCCTTTTTGAACGTGGTCGGGTTGTTGAACTGCATAACCAGGGTCTATCACAGCACGCCATTGCTGCTCAGGTGGGAGTAAGACAGTCATTTGGAATTTCTTAAATGATCCTGAGGGTTATGGAACAAAAAAGTCAAGTGGAAGACCCAAAAAAATTTGCATCAGCACTGAGCCGGAGGATCCAATTGGCTGTCCGTCAAGACACTGGACGATCCTCGACCCAAATTAAGGCCCTTACTGGGGCTGACTGCAGACCCATAACCATCAGACGGCATCTGAGACTGAAGTGCTTCAAAAACAAAAAATGTCTTCAAAGACCTCGTCACCTTGAACGCCACAGAACTGCTCGTTTGGACTTTGCAAAAGAGCACCAAACATGGGACATTCAAAGGTGGAAGAAAAGTTTTTTCTCTGATGAGAATTTATTTTACCTTGATGGTCCTGATGGTTTCCAACGTTACTGGCATTACAAGCAGATTCCACCTGAGATGTTTTCTACGCGCCACAATGGTCTGGGGTGCTTTTCCTTTAGTGGAACAATGGAGCTTCTGGAAGTGCAGGGGAGTCAAACGGCCGCTGGCTATGTCCAGATGTTGCAGAGAGCATTCCTCATGACTGAGGGCCCTCGTCTGTGTGGAAACGACTGGGTTTTTCAAAAGGACAATGCTACAGTACACAATTCCCGCAGGACAAGGGACTTCTTCCAGGAGAATAACATGACTCTTTTGACCCATCCTGCGTGTTCCCCTGATCTAAATCCAATTGAGAACCTTTGGGAATGGATGGCAAGGGAAGTTTACAAAAATGGACAACAGTTCCAGACAGTTAATGGCCTACGTGCGGCCATCTTCACCACTTGGAGAAATGTTCCCACTTACCTCATGGAAACGCTTGCATCAAGCATGCCGAAACAAAATTTTTAAGTGATAAACAATAACGGCGGAGCTACTCATTACTGAGTTCATGTTTGGAAGTTGGATTTCTGTTTTTGAGGGGTTTAGTTTTTTTTGGGAGGTGTGGTCCTAAACTTTTGATCAGTTGAAAAACAGCCTGTTTCAGTTTTTGTTGTTTTCATTAAATTGAATGCTCAAAAAATGTTTTATCTCACTCCCATTTCTTCTTGTTGCATGTTAAAGCTCTACTTGGAACCTTGTTAAGATCCAGCCATGCTAAATATGATTTTTTGCCATTTTTTAAGTGGTCTTAAGCTTTTGATCAGGACTGTATGACAGATAGGTGCTCCCATTCATTGGCTGTTTCACAGGTAGGTATGCAATCTTGATCTAGAGGTATATCATCTCTTGTAAAGGCTGGAGGTAGATCTAATGTGCAGTTTGAATGAAGTCCTCTAACTCTCAGTCCTTTGACCCTTTGACTGTTCACTAATGTTTCTCTCCCTGTCATTGTGGTGAATTTGAGCTTCACTGGTTCTGTAGCCACTAGTAATTTCTTGCAGATTCCTTGATCACTGAAGGTGACGTCACTCTGGGCATCCAGTAGCGCATAGGCTATACCTTCCTGTTCCTCCTTTTAGGATTTGAAATGCACACTGGTACAACCATTGATTTGCAGTTGCTTTCTCCCTCCCTCATGCAAGAAAATACTAATACTTTCTTTCCTTCCTCAGTATCTTTAGATATTGAGGATTTATCCTTCTTTGGACGTTCTTCATGTTGTGGTGTAGGATGGCATCCTTTGCTAATGCTGCATGTGGCCTTTTTCTTACGCTCCTTAGTAACATGGCTTTTTATTAGCCATCCAAAACACAGTTGGTCATCCAGTAAGAACCTTTTCTTTTCATCTGGGGACTTCTCCTTCAATTGTTGGCACTTGTGTATGGAGTGGTTCTCTCCACAGAACATACAATTGAAGGTAGTCTGAAGATTTGTTGGTTCTGTCTCTCTACTGATCCCAGTAGTGATTTTGGACTTGCTCTCGTAGGTATCTGGACCTTTAGCTGCTGTGTTGGTTGCAAAGCTAGTTGCTCTTGTGCGTCTTATATCTCTCACAGGCCTTTCTTCTAAGGATTTTAAGACGTAAGATGCTGTTACTGGATTACATGCTATCCGTGCTTCCTTATTGATGAACTCAGAGAACTGTTTAAAACTTGGGAAGTCCTTACCTAGATCTAACTTTTCAGTCACATAGCGATTCCATCTAGAAGCCACTTCTTCAGGTAGCTTAGTTAGCAGCCTGTGGTTTTTTAGATAATCGCTAAGTACTTCTAGTCCTCGTACATGTGGGATGGCATTGTTGCATGCTTGCAGGAAGTCACCATACTTTTGGAGTTTGAAGTTTTCTTTAGAACCTATTTTAGGCCAGTTATTCAGTTTCTCTCTAAAGGCTCTCTGTACTAAGAAAGGATGACCATATCTTGCATTAAAATTTTGCCAAGCTTGCTTGTACACTTCTTCGTCTTTTCTATAGAAGTTACCTTCAAGACCTTCCTTGGCTTCTCCACCAACATATCTCTGAATGTAGAATAACTTGTCAACTGGACTGAAGCAATGATGCTCGATGATCATCTCAAAACTTGCCTTCCACTCTATGAACTTCAGTACGTCTCCCGAAAATACAGTAGGTTCCGGAACGGGAAGTGTAGCTAGGACTGTTCTCTGTGGTCTTGCTGGGACAATGGTTGTAACATTCTCCTGAGCATTGCCATGGCATCAAGGAATTGAATCAACCGGTTCTATTTTCTCACTTAGTTCTGAATTAGGTGAGTCCCTTTCTTCATCCTTTCTGGTAGAGATAGAGGGTAAATTCACAGACCTTTTTCCTAACACTGGACTAGGCCTCTGTTTGTTTTTCTGAGCATGGATGGAAGCATAATAACTTATTTCTTCACTACATGCTGGAGATTTCCTTCCATTCTCCTGGGCATATGAAGGAGTCTTTTTCTTCACTTAGTACAGATTTGAACCTATGACTACTCTGACTCATATCCTCCTCATGTATTCTGAGTCTGGCTTCTATGATCTTAACTTCTTTCTGCCTTTCCAGACTTATCATCTGTTGGCGCTGTGCATCCATTTCACCTTCCATCTGATGGCATTGTGCATCCATTTCAGCTTCCTTTTCAGCCATCAGTTGGTGCTGCGCCTCGATGGCAGCTTCCATTTCAATTTCTGCTTTCTTGACAGCAATTTGTTCAGCTAATTCCTTTCTTTTGGCTGAAGTATTTGAGGACTCTGATATGTGGGTGGCACTTCTGCTAGCGAAGGAAGTCACACTTGAGATTGTGGTACCACCTAAGGACCTAGCATATTCTCTCATAAAAAGCTCATTCATTCTACTTTTCATCATAGTTTTCTGCAGATGATAGTTGTCTCATGGGCTTTACCAAATCTTCAGTGACCGCAGTACATGTGTCCATGTTCTTTACAATATCCTGGGAAGGTGTCGTAAACGACCGCAAGTTGACATATGCTGCCATAAGCTCTGATTCAGATTCTTCTATCGTCTCTACCATATCACTCAAGTTCCTTTTCATACTTTCTTGCTTTAGCTTTCTACGAATGTCTTTAATGTATGATTTCCACCTATCATACATGCAGACGAACTTTTCCTCTTTTAATGCTGCTTCTTGCTCCAAATTTTTCAGCATCTTTGAGGTTGGTTTTCTGGCATTTGATGAACATCTTAGTTCATTTGTTTGGGCTAGATTTGTTTGAGGCAAGACTAGTGCTGCATTAGACTCTTTTAACTCAGACAGGTTTTCTTGCTCTTCCCCCTCTACTCTATCTATCTTTGTATCCTCTAACAGTGGCATGGTAATACTAGACTCAGATATTTTACTTTAAATGCTATAACAATCAATAATATCAATAAAATGCCTTTCCCTTTAAATGCAATATTGACAAATGCAGAAATAAATTACTTTCACTTTAACTGTAACAGTGATAAATGCAGGCAATTAACAACTTTCACTTTAAATCTAATGGAGACCGTGTATTACAAACTGTCCTTTGTCTTTTATTCCTGAACACGAAAATGTCACTTTTTACCAAAACCTATGTGCAATGATAAGTAATAAGGAAAGCTCTGACCTTATTCTGAAGAGCAGGAACAAATGTCTATCTTAAAGGAGAGGCGTCTTTTCTTGATGATGCGATGCTCTGCGCTGACTTGCGATGCTCTGTGATGACTTGCAATGCTCTGTGATGACTTGAGATACTTTGTGATGACTTGCGATGCTCTGTGATGACTTGTGATGCGCTGGCTTGGATACGCTGTTGCAGGCTTTGGGCCTAGTGACGGGAAACTAGCTGGGTGCAGTACGTGGCCTCTTCATGGATAGCGGTGCGGGCTCTCTGGACTTTGACCTCCCACCATGCGTCTTTCTCTCTGTAGGGATCGCAGGAGGGTTGGCGCTCTTTCTCTGACTATTTTGCCTTTGCTGTTCTGCCACTTTAAGAGTCGGCTGCAGTTTGACTAATGCTCACGTTCTATGGCCTCTATGGTAGCTCCGCTGAGGTGTCTTTGTTTGCTCACTCAGGGAACAGTTGCTGCGCGGCGGTATATGCTGGCAGTCTGCTGCTCTAATAGGCTTTTTACTGTGCAAGTTGAGGAGCGCTATCGCTTTGCCCTCTGAGAGCAATAGTTCCACTGTGGCAGGCGCAGCACTATGAATTGCCTTTTGCGCTGTGGCATTAGAAGAATTTTGATATCTCTGACTTTTAGTCTAATCAGACTGTCTATTACAATGTAATTCCTCTAGCACCGTTCTATGGAAACAGTAGGTTTAAAGAGCACACCAAATGCTTGAAATAAGTTCTTTATTAACTTCAACTTTTCTTCATATATAACACTGCCGCCTCCGCAGCAGATAGTCCATGTACATAACACGTGTTGAAAATATATCACAAAATGGCGGTATGCATAAGATGGTGGTTCAACTGTTCAATCTTGTCATTCAACATAAAATGGTGGATATATTTCTCTCTTGAGTATCTGTACTCTCACTTTAAGTTATTTAAGCACTTTATGATCTCTCTGAGAGGTATATCTGAGGTCTAACTAATAGTTCTACTTGCTGAATTTGGTCTCAATTTGCATTATGCAGTTAGAAGTGACTATTTGCAGATTGGTTGAGTATGATCTGGTATGGTTGTATGCAATTTAGAATTTGAATGGTTGCAATTGTGAGCTTTGTAGTTTGCAATTTGATTTGTAGTTTGGTGGAACTGTAAGTAAACAGATATATAACTAGTTCAGTATACAGTTCTAATCACTATAATAACAGTAGGAACATTATATAACTGTTTTAAATACCTATTTTGCCCTCTCTGCTTCCATAAAACACAGCTCTTAGTGGAGTGAATGTCTGTTCAGCTTTTCACCTCTGGTGTAATGATTCCAGCTAGGGGAACTTCCCACACAGGCTGTGTTTGAGGCTGGCTGTGATTGGTAAAAACTCCTGCTGTGTGTGAGGATGGCTGTGATTGGTCTAGACTCCTGCACAGCAACAACAGTTTAACTCTATGCTTTCTGTTGTTTCTGCTGTGTCATTGAGCTTACCTCACATCATATAATAAATCTTAAAGGCTTATTATCTTATTATTGCTTCTGTGAACACAATATATATAACAGTTATATGACATCCAAACATGACGTCACTGTAAATAACTCTGCTTTTGCTTTAACACACAAACATAGGCTATTGGCAGGTTTAGCTGTATAAACATATAAGCTATATTAGCAACCTAGGACAGGTCTTAGACTCTTTGCTGGCCAGCTACAAGTCTGGCATGAAATCCAGATTAGTTTAACTGATGTCACAACTCCCTCACAGCAGCCTGCTGAATCCAGTTGACCTGAATTGACACTACCAGATATGTCAACCATCGAAAGTGACCTACTGGATAATGAAGACTCCACAGATACTTCTCTATGCATTCTGGAGTCACAACCAAATGTGATGTTCCTTGCTATAAAAGACCAAGGAACTATTCTAAGTTGCTGTCTGGAGAATTTGAAATCAACTACAGGAATGTACCAGAGGTCCTAGAACAGTACCCAGAAATTAACCCTGCAGTTAACCCTGCAGTCAGGTTAAGCCAAACCACCTGAGATGGTTATGCAACGTCCGTCAACCTGTACCCAAGGAATGGACTCAAATGACTACCAGAGCTCCTTGTAACCCCACCTTTGATTCTGGGACTCTAGACTGTCAGAGCCAGAAGTCGGGGATCTCCTATTGCAACTATTTATCAGCAATGTTTTAAAGTCTGGGCCCATTACAAGAGACTCTAACGTATCTGAGCAGTGATGTGAATGACGTCTGTGTTTCCCTGACTCTTGCAAGGGCCACAGGCCCAGGATTTGTTAAATCTCTGCTGCGAATACCAGGACTCTACCACAGCTGAGCACTGCAGCCAGGATTCATTTAGCTAGTTAGATAGACTGCCACCTTGCCATCACCAAGAACTGACTCATGGGACTTATATTTTTCACCCCAGGTAGCATGCATTTAGCCTAGGCATTGTTGATGTATGTATACATGCACTTATGTCCTTAACCTTTTTCGCTCCACAGTATTGGGAGGGAGGGAGCCAGCTTGATTTGTACCTTTGGCGATTTGCTGCCATCTATCAGGGAGGATTCCAAGCACAACCTTGGAGGATAGCTTGACTTTCAACAAGGGGGTCTGCAGTACCCCAGTACAACAGGAGGTATCTGAAATTGTATTATTTAAAATGTTAATATAATGCACCTTGTATGTTCCAGCATGAACCAGATTTAGCTATTTTGGCTCTGCCATCTTTGGAGCTTAGAGTGGGGGCTGGCCCCTCCTCCTGGTTCAAGATTCCAGTTATAGAAGTTGTGAGATCAGCATCAAGCCCTGGAGCTTTCTACATCACCAAGAACAAGGAGGAACTGCATGGACAGAGCATGAGAGTCAGCTTGATGCATTTTAGACCCTACTGCTGTAAAGGAAGTAGCATGGTAAGACACCCTATGCACCACAGATCAGAGGAAACTACTGCCATGGTTTCCAGAAACTCAAACACAGAGACTTTAGCCAGAGAAGAAGTAATTAGAGAGCTATTGCTACAAACTGCTTACTCAGCTTATGCTTGGATATCTGGGAGGAATTTGCACTTTGTACAGATAATTTTTGGATCTACTGCAAATCCTATTTGGTGCACACTAAATAAAGACTTTTGTTAAGTTCAATCTGGCCTGGTTATTGATTCTCCTTACACCACACACTGGCCATTGCATCATTTTCAAGCCCTGCCTTGCAACCACACGGACATTTAACATCAAGAGCACCCCCATCAGACAGGAGCCCTAGCTACAGGGAGTGCCCTGAAGGAATATAGTGCCCCTCCTTCACCGACAATCTGAGGGAGTACACCATGACAGATTATCATCAGGGCCACTACCACTACAATCCTCTGCTTCCCCAGGGGCTTGCTGCAAGTGGTCACTGCAAAGGAGAATCGTGGCACTGTTTTATGCACTTTTCCTTCCTAAGGCTATGTATAGGGAATATAGGGTTAGTTAGCTAGCCCCCTTAGAATTAGTTACTAGGGGTGGGCAGGGGCCACATATGATATTTTATAAAAAATAAAAATAATGGTGCACAATGCACACTGCAGAAGTGAATTTTGCTTTACTTGGCCATGCCACAATGTAAACCATCAATACAAGAAAGGAAATAAAAGTGGAACACAAAAATGCCTAATCACATGATCAGGAACATATGTTACCCTCCCCAACACTTACCATGATAAAGCTCAAAATACCTCCACAGCGACTTATGATACCAAAGTGCATCCCAAAATACCTCCCCAACTTTGCCATATAAATACCACATTGCAGCATAAAATATCTCCCCAACAGCGCCAAATAAATACCACCATGAAGTACAGAATACCCAGCATTATTGTCTCCTGACAACCCCTCCCCATTGGCAGCAGTATTGTCCCCATTTAAATGTTGGAAGAAGAGAGCCTTCTGGAAGAATGAAGTGAGTAAAAGAAGATGGGATCTCACAGGTCAGATGTTGCCCATGATCACATGGTAAGATAAATTATACTTTGTACCTCACATATTATACACTGCTGTATAAACTGTATATCTGTACACATTGCATCTATTATACCTCGTACCTCACATATCAGTACACTGCTTTATATACTATATATCTGAAAACACAGCATCTATTATACCTTGTACCTCACATATTAGTGCAAACCTGTATATAGTATATACTGTATCTATAGCCACTACACTGCAGTATAATACAGTACCAGCAAAGTATATGAGATTAGACAAATGTCATGTACACTTAGCTTTTTTATTAGGTGCGGAAATTGACCTACCAGGCGGATTTTGAAATCTTCAGCCGTCAATTGTTGCTTTTTTCTTGTGTGGATTTCACCCTTTTCAATGGAAGGATGAGATCTGTGGAAAATCTGCACCAAAAACTGCAGTTCGAGTGAATGATGCCGAGCTCACCAAGCACAGTGCCGTACATTGTATAGCTGCTGTTCTTGGCGAGCTGTGAGAAGGCTGCAGCTCTCGTATGAGTGCTACGGCCTCTTCAAACAGCTGATCAGTGGGTTGCTGATCAGATATTGACGACCTATCCTGAGGTTAGGCCATCTATATGGAACTCCCGGAAGACCCCTTAAAATATGTTGCCCTTGTTCTTATGGTGAAGATCTGCAGAGGAAGTGAAATCAGAGGAGGTATATAGTTTCCTTTTTAAATACATGGCTTCCAAAATAAATTCAGCAATCAAGAATGTACTAAAACACATTATTTGTTAAAAAAAAAAAGGTGCAAAAGCGGAACAAATTCATTTTAAAAACCACCATAAAAATGGGCTTTTTCTCAGGTATGTTTTGTTTTAAAACAATACACCAAACAAAAGTGATGTGTAGAGTTGAGCGAACACCTGGATGTTCGGGTTCGAGAAGTTCGGCCGAACATCCCGGAAATGTTCGGGTTCGGGATCCGAACCCGATCCGAACTTCGTCCCGAACCCGAACCCCATTGAAGTCAATGGGGACCCGAACTTTTCGGCACTAAAACGGCTGTAAAACAGCCCAGGAAAGGGCTAGAGGGCTGCAAAAGGCAGCAACATGTAGGTAAATCCCCTGCAAACAAATGTGGATAGGGAAATTAATTAAAATAAAAATTAAATAAATAAAAATTAACCAAAATCAATTGGAGAGAGGTTCCATAGCAGAGAATCTGGCTTCCCGTCACCCACCACTGGAACAGTCCATTCTCAGATATTTAGGCCCCGGCACCCAGGCAGAGGAGAGAGGTCCCGTAACAGACAATCTGGCTTCATGTCAGCAGAGAATCAGTCTTCATGTCATAGCAGAGAATCAGGCTTCACGTCACCCACCACTGTAATAGTCCATTTTCATAAATTTAGGCCCAGCACCCAGGCAGAGGAGAGAGGTCCCGTAACAGACAATCTGGCTTCATGTCAGCAGAGAATCAGTCTTCATATCATAGCAGAGAATCTGGCTTCCCGTTACCCACCACTGGAACAGTCCATTCTCAGATATTTAGGCCCCGGCACCCAGGCAGAGGAGAGAGGTCCCGTAACAGACAATCTGGCTTCATGTCAGCAGAGAATCAGTCTTCATATCATAGCAGAGAATCAGGCTTCACGTCAGCCACCACTGCAACAGTCCATTGTCATAAATTCAGGCCCAGCACCCAGGCAGAGGAGAGAGGTCCCGTAACAGACAATCTGGCTTCATGTCAGCAGAGAATCAGTCTGCATGTCATAGCAGAGAATGAGGCTTCACGTCACCCACCACTGCAACAGTCCATTTTCATAAATTTAGGCCCAGCACCCAGGCAGAGGAGAGAGGTCCCGTAACAGAGGATCTGGCTTCATGTCACCAGAGAATCAGTCTGCATGTCATAGCAGAGAATCAGGCTTCACGTCACCCACCACTGCAACAGTCCATTTTCATATATTTAGGCCCAGCACCCAGGCAGAGGAGAGAGGTCCCGTAACAGAGGATCTGGCTTCATGTCACCAGAGAATCAGTCTGCATGTCATAGCAGAGAATCAGGCTTCACGTCAGCCACCACTGCAACAATCCATTGGCATATATTTAGGCCTAGCACACAGGCAGAGGAGAGAGGTCCCGTAACAGACAATCTGGCTTCATGTCAGCAGAGAATCAGTCTTCATATCATAGCAGAGAATCAGGCTTCACGTCAGCCACCAATGCAACAGTCCATTGTCAGATATTTAGGCCCAGCACCCAGGCAGAGGAGAGAGGTCCCGTAACAGAGGATCTGGCTTCATGTCACCAGAGAATCAGTCTGCATGTCATAGCAGAGAATCAGGCTTCACGTCAGCCACCACTGCAACAATCCATTGGCATATATTTAGGCCTAGCACACAGGCAGAGGAGAGAGGTCCCGTAACAGACAATCTGGCTTCATGTCAGCAGAGAATCAGTCTGCATGTCATAGCAGAGAATGAGGCTTCACGTCACCCACCACTGCAACAGTCCATTTTCATAAATTTAGGCCCAGCACCCAGGCAGAGGAGAGAGGTCCCGTAACAGAGGATCTGGCTTCATGTCACCAGAGAATCAGTCTGCATGTCATAGCAGAGAATCAGGCTTCACGTCACCCACCACTGCAACAGTCCATTTTCATATATTTAGGCCCAGCACCCAGGCAGAGGAGAGAGGTCCCGTAACAGAGGATCTGGCTTCATGTCACCAGAGAATCAGTCTGCATGTCATAGCAGAGAATCAGGCTTCACGTCAGCCACCACTGCAACAATCCATTGGCATATATTTAGGCCTAGCACACAGGCAGAGGAGAGAGGTCCCGTAACAGACAATCTGGCTTCATGTCAGCAGAGAATCAGTCTTCATATCATAGCAGAGAATCAGGCTTCACGTCAGCCACCAATGCAACAGTCCATTGTCAGATATTTAGGCCCAGCACCCAGGCAGAGGAGAGAGGTCCCGTAACAGAGGATCTGGCTTCATGTCAGCAGAGAATCAGTCTTCATGTCATAGCAGAGAATCAGGCTTCACGTCACCCACCACTGCAACAGTCCATTTTCATAAATTTAGGCCCAGCACCCAGGCAGAGGAGAGAGGTCCCGTAACAGAGGATCTGGCTTCATGTCACCAGAGAATCAGTCTGCATGTCATAGCAGAGAATCAGGCTTCACGTCAGCCACCACTGCAACAATCCATTGGCATATATTTAGGCCTAGCACACAGGCAGAGGAGAGAGGTCCCGTAACAGACAATCTGGCTTCATGTCAGCAGAGAATCAGTCTTCATATCATAGCAGAGAATCAGGCTTCACGTCAGCCACCAATGCAACAGTCCATTGTCAGATATTTAGGCCCAGCACCCAGGCAGAGGAGAGAGGTCCCGTAACAGAGGATCTGGCTTCATGTCAGCAGAGAATCAGTCTTCATGTCATAGCAGAGAATCAGGCTTCACGTCACCCACCACTGCAACAGTCCATTTTCATAAATTTAGGCCCAGCACCCAGGCAGAGGAGAGAGGTCCCGTAACAGAGGATCTGGCTTCATGTCACCAGAGAATCAGTCTGCATGTCATAGCAGAGAATCAGGCTTCACGTCAGCCACCACTGCAACAATCCATTGGCATATATTTAGGCCTAGCACACAGGCAGAGGAGAGAGGTCCCGTAACAGACAATCTGGCTTCATGTCAGCAGAGAATCAGTCTTCATATCATAGCAGAGAATCAGGCTTCACGTCAGCCACCAATGCAACAGTCCATTGTCAGATATTTAGGCCCAGCACCCAGGCAGAGGAGAGAGGTCCCGTAACAGAGGATCTGGCTTCATGTCAGCAGAGAATCAGTCTTCATGTCATAGCAGAGAATCAGGCTTCACGTCACCCACCACTGTAAGAGTCCATTTTCATAAATTTAGGCCCAGCACCCAGGCAGAGGAGAGAGGTCCCGTAACAGACGATCTGGCTTCATGTCAGCAGAGAATCAGTCTGCATGTCATAGCAGAGAATGAGGCTTCACGTCACCCACCACTGCAACAGTCCATTTTCATAAATTTAGGCCCAGCACCCAGGCAGAGGAGAGAGGTCCCGTAACAGAGGATCTGGCTTCATGTCACCAGAGAATCAGTCTGCATGTCATAGCAGAGAATCAGGCTTCACGTCACCCACCACTGCAACAGTCCATTGTCATAAATTCAGGCCCAGCACCCAGGCAGAGGAGAGAGGTCCCGTAACAGACAATCTGGCTTCATGTCACCAGAGAATCAGTCTGCATGTCATAGCAGAGAATGAGGCTTCACGTCAGCCACCACTGCAACAATCCATTGGCATATATTTAGGCCTAGCACACAGGCAGAGGAGAGGTTCATTCAACTTTGGGTAGCCTTGCAATATAATGGTAAAATGAAAATAAAAATAGGATTGAATGAGGAAGTGCCCTGGAGTCCAATAATATATGGTTATGGGGAGGTAGTTAATGTCTAATCTGGACAAGGGACGGACAGGTCCTGTGGGATCCATGCCTGGTTCATTTTTATGAACGTCAGCTTGTCCACATTGGCTGTAGACAGGCGGCTGCGTTTGTCTGTAATGACGCCCCCTGCCGTGCTGAATACACGTTCAGACAAAACGCTGGCTGCCGGGCAGGCCAGCACCTCCAAGGCATAAAAGGCTAGCTCTGGCCACGTGGACAATTTAGAGACCCAGAAGTTGAATGGGGCCGAACCATCAGTCAGTACGTGGAGGGGTGTGCACACGTACTGTTCCACCATGTTAGTGAAATGTTGCCTCCTGCTAACACGTTGCGTATCAGGTGGTGGTGCAGTTAGCTGTGGCGTGTTGACAAAAGTTTTCCACATCTCTGCCATGCTAACCCTGCCCTCAGAGGAGCTGGCCGTGACACAGCTGCCTTGGCGACCTCTTGCTCCTCCTCTGCCTTGGCCTTGGGCTTCCACTTGTTCCCCTGTGACATTTGGGAATGCTCTCAGTAGCGCGTCTACCAACGTGCGCTTGTACTCGCGCATCTTCCTATCACGCTCCAGTGCAGGAAGTAAGGTGGGCACATTGTCTTTGTAGCGTGGATCCAGCAGGGTGGCAACCCAGTAGTCCGCACAGGTTAAAATGTGGGCAACTCTGCTGTCGTTGCGCAGGCACTGCAGCATGTAGTCGCTCATGTGTGCCAGGCTGCCCAGGGGTAAGGACAAGCTGTCCTCTGTGGGAGGCGTATCGTCATCGTCCTGCCTTTCCCCCCAGCCACGCACCAGTGATGGACCCGAGCTGCGTTGGGTGCCACCCCGCTGTGACCATGCTTCATCCTCATCCTCCTCCACCTCCTCCTCATCCTCGTCCTCCTCGTCCTCCAGTAGTGGGCCCTGGCTGGCCACATTTGTACCTGGCCTCTGCTGTTGCCAAAAACCTCCCTCTGAGTCACTTCGAAGAGACTGGCCTGAAAGTGCTAAAAATGACCCCTCTTCCTCCTCCTCCTCCTCCTGGGCCACCTCCTCTTCCATCATCGCCCTAAGTGTTTTCTCAAGGAGACATAGAAGTGGTATTGTAACGCTGATAACGGTGTCATCGCCACTGGCCATGTTGGTGGAGTACTCGAAACAGCGCAACAGGGCACACAGGTCTCGCATGGAGGCCCAGTCATTGGTGGTGAAGTGGTGCTGTTCTGTAGTGCGACTGACCCGTGCGTGCTGCAGCTGAAACTCCACTATGGCCTGCTGCTGCTCGCACAGTCTGTCCAGCATGTGCAAGGTGGAGTTCCACCTGGTGGGCACGTCGCATATGAGGCGGTGAGCGGGAAGGCCGAAGTTACGCTGTAGCGCAGACAGGCGAGCAGCGGCAGGATGTGAACGCCGGAAGCGCGAACAGACGGCCCGCACTTTATGCAGCAGCTCTGACATGTCGGGGTAGTTGTGAATGAACTTCTGCACCACCAAATTCAGCACATGCGCCAAGCAAGGGATGTGCGTCAAATTGGCTAGTCCCAGAGCTGCAACGAGATTTCGCCCATTATCACACACCACCAGGCCGGGCTTGAGGCTCACCGGCAGCAACCACTCGTCGGTCTGTTGTTCAATACCCCGCCACAACTCCTGTGCGGTGTGGGGCCTGTCCCCCAAACATATGAGTTTCAGAATGGCCTGCTGACGTTTACCCCGGGCTGTGCTGAAGTTGGTGGTGAAGGTGTGTGGCTGACTGGATGAGCAGGTGGAAGAAGAGGAGGAGGAAGCCGAGAAGGAGGAGGTGGCAACAGGAGGCAAAGAATGTTGCCCTGCGATCCTTGGCGGCGGAAGGACGTGCGCCAAACAGCTCTCCGCCTGGGGCCCAGCTGCCACTACATTTACCCAGTGTGCAGTTAGGGAGATATAGCGTCCCTGGCCGTGCTTACTGGTCCACGTATCTGTGGTTAGGTGGACCTTGCTACAGATGGCGTTGCGCAGTGCACACTTGATTTTATCGGATACTTGGTTGTGCAGGGAAGGCACGGCTCTCTTGGAGAAGTAGTGCCGGCTGGGAACAACATACTGTGGGACAGCAAGCGACATGAGCTGTTTGAAGCTGTCTGTGTCCACCAGCCTAAATGACAGCATTTCATAGGCCAGTAGTTTAGAAATGCTGGCATTCAGGGCCAGGGATCGAGGGTGGCTAGGTGGGAATTTACGCTTTCTATCAAATGTTTGTGAGATGGAGAGCTGAACGCTGGCGTGTGACATGGTTGAGACGCTTGGTGACGGAGGTGGTGGTGGTGGTGTTGGTGGTACATCCCCTGTTTGCTGGGCGGCAGGTGCCAACGTTCCTCCAGAGGCGGAGGAAGAGGCCGAGGCGGCAGCAGCAGAATAGGCCGAGGCGGCAGCAGCAGAAGAGGTAGCAGGGGGAGCCTGAGTGACTTCCTTGGTTTTAAGGTGTTTACTCCACTGCAGTTCATGCTTTGCATGCAGGTGCCTGGTCATGCAGGTTGTGCTCAGGTTCAGAACGTTAATGCCTCGCTTCAGGCTCTGATGGCACAGCGTGCAAACCACTCGGGTCTTGTCGTCAGCACATTGTTTGAAGAAGTGCCATGCCAGGGAACTCCTTGAAGCTGCCTTTGGGGTGCTCGGTCCCAGATGGCGGCGGTCAGTAGCAGGCGGAGTCTCTTGGCGGCGGGTGTTCTGCTTTTGCCCACTGCTCCCTCTTTTGCTACGCTGTTGGCTCGGTCTCACCACTGCCTCTTCCTCCGAACTGTGAAAGTCAGTGGCACGACCTTCATTCCATGTGGGGTCTAGGACCTCATTGTCCCCTGCATCGTCTTCCACCCAGTCTTGATCCCTGACCTCCTGTTCAGTCTGCACACTGCAGAAAGACGCAGCAGTTGGCACCTGTGTTTCGTCATCATCAGAGACATGCTGAGGTGGTATTCCCATGTCCTCATCATCAGGAAACATAAGTGGTTGTGCGTCAGTGCATTCTATGTCTTTCACCGCTGGGGAAGGGCTAGGTGGATGCCCTTGGGAAACCCTGCCAGCGGAGTCTTCAAACAGCATAAGAGACTGCTGCATAACTTGAGGCTGAGACAGTTTCCCTGGTATGCATGGGGGTGATGTGACAGACTGATGGGGTTGGTTTTCAGGCGCCATCTGTGCGCTTTCTGCAGAAGACTGGGTGGGAGATAATGTGAACGTGCTGGATCCACTGTCGGCCACCCAATTGACTAATGCCTGTACCTGCTCAGGCCTTACCATCCTTAGAACGGCATTGGGCCCCACCATATATCGCTGTAAATTCTGGCGGCTACTGGGACCTGAGGTAGTTGGTACACTAGGACGTGTGGATGTGGCAGAACGGCCACGTCCTCTCCCAGCACCAGAGGGTCCACTAACACCACCACGACCATGTCCACGTCCGCGTCCCTTACTAGATGTTTTTCTCATTGTTATGGTTCACCACAACAACAAATATATTATTTGGCCCAATGTATTGTATTCAAATTCAGCGGGATATAAATTTGAGGCCTAGTATTTAGGCGCTGGGTGACCGGTATGGATTTAGTGACAGAATTAGACTTGGAAATGCACAGAAGCGTGTGTGTGAAGTTATTCTGAATGACCCTATGTGCACCTTCAATATGATCTACCCTTTTAGGGATAGATTTCAAATAGCTCTGATATAGCAGAAACCACTAAATTATGAAATTGCTAAATTGGGAATTGTACTTCAACCCAGAACAAAAAATGTGCTTTGACGGACACTAAATAACTTTCCCAGCTACAACAGGACAGCGGTAACGAGAGATTTAGCAGGATATAAATTTGAGGCCTAGTATTTAGGCGCTGGGTGACAGGTATGGGTTTAGTGACAGAATTAGACTTGAAAATACACAGTAGCGGGTGTGTGTGAAGTTATTCTGAATGACCCAATGTGCACCTTGAATATTATATACCCTTTTAGGGATAGATTTCAAATAGCTCTGATATAGCAGAAACCACTAAATTATGAAATTGCTAAATTGGGAATTGTACTTCAACCCAGAACAAAAAATGTGCTTTGACGGACACTAAATAACTTTCCCAGCTACAACAGGACAGCGGTAACGAGAGATTTAGCAGGATATAAATTTGAGGCCTAGTATTTAGGCGCTGGGTGACAGGTATGGGTTTAGTGACAGAATTAGACTTGAAAATACACAGTAGCGGGTGTGTGTGAAGTTATTCTGAATGACCCAATGTGCACCTTGAATATTATATACCCTTTTAGGGATAGATTTCAAATAGCTCTGATATAGCAGAAACCACTAAATTATGAAATTGCTAAATTGGGAATTGTACTTCAACCCAGAACAAAAAATGTGCTTTGACGGACACTAAATAACTTTCCCAGCTACAACAGGACAGCGGTAACGAGAGATTTAGCGGGATATAAATTTGAGGCCTAGTATTTAGGCGCTGGGTGACCGGTATGGATTTAGTGACAGAATTAGACTGGGATATGGCCAAAAAATAACCACACTATTGCTGGTTAAATGCACTTGGTGACGGGCGCAGCTTGCCCCTGATGTAGTATATGGCCAAAAAATGAACAGACTATTGCTGGTTAAATGCACTTGGTGTCACAGCTTGACCAACCACACTACTGAGGGTTAAATGCACTTGGTGACGGGCGCAGCTTGCCCCTGATGTAGTATATGGCCAAAAAATAAACAGACTATTGCTGGTTAAATGCACTTGGTGTGACAGCTTCACCCTGATGTAGGCTTTAGCCAGAAAACAACCACACCATTGAGGGTTAAATGCACTTGGTGACAGGCGCAGCTTGCCCCTGATTTTGTATATGGCCAAAAAATGAACAGACTATTGCTGGTTAAATGCACTTGGTGTGACAGCTTCACCCTGATGTAGGCTTTAGCCAAAAAACAACCACACCATTGAGGGTTAAATGCACTTGGTGACAGGCGCAGCTTGCCCCTGATTTTGTATATGGCCAAAAAATGAACAGACTATTGCTGGTTAAATGCACTTGGTGTGACAGCTTCACCCTGATGTAGGCTTTAGCCAAAAAACAACCACACCATTGAGGGTTAAATGCACTTGGTGACAGGCGCAGCTTGCCCCTGATTTTGTATATGGCCAAAAAATGAACAGACTATTGCTGGTTAAATGCACTTGGTGTGACAGCTTCACCCTGATGTAGGCTTTAGCCAAAAAACAACCACACCATTGAGGGTTAAATGCACTTGGTGACAGGCACAGCTTGCCCCTGATTTTGTATATGGCCAAAAAATGAACAGACTATTGCTGGTTAAATGCACTTGGTGTGACAGCTTCACCCTGATGTAGGCTTTAGCCAAAAAACAACCACACCATTGAGGGTTAAATGCACTTGGTCGCAGCTTGTGCTGGCGCACCACAAGACACAAAATGGCCGCCGATCACCCCAGAAAAATGTGACTGACAAACGGTCTGGGCAGCCTAAAAACAGTGAGCAATTGAGGATCAGCAGCTCAATGATCCACAGCTGCAGATCGATCAGTTAATCAAGTCCTTTGGAGGAGTTAATCTGCCTAATCTCGCCCTACTGTCGCAGCCGCAACCTCTCCCTACGCTAATCAGAGCAGAGTGACGGGCGGCGCTATGTGACTCCAGCTTAAATAGAGGCTGGGTCACATGGTGCTCTGGCCAATCACAGCCATGCCAATAGTAGGCATGGCTGTGATGGCCTCTTGGGGCAAGTAGTATGACGCTTGTTGATTGGCTGCTTTGCAGCCTTTCAAAAAGCGCCAAGAAAGCGTCACAAAAGCGCGAAGAAAGCGACGAACACCGAACCCGAACCCGGACTTTTACGAAAATGTCCGGGTTCGGGTCCGTGTCACGGACACCCCAAAATTCGGTACGAACCCGAACTATACAGTTTGAGTTCGCTCATCCCTAGTGATGTGTGAAGGAGGCCTAGAGCCGGCTATAGACGGGGAAATGTTCCTTCTATCCTGACCGCATTGGGACAACAGTCGGTAACATTTCTACAATGACTGGATTTTCAATAATTAGTCTTCATTTATTTTCTCTTCCAATATCTGATTCATTATTACAATGATAGTCTTCATTCACTACTTTGTATATACATATACAGTACATACTGAATATCCACAGATTTTTAGACCCTTTGTGCATTGAAAATACATTAGAAAAGAGTCTGGGCACCTACCTGCTGATCTTGGAGTACCGTATATCATTTTGTTGGCATCTGATGTTCTTGGGTACAGGCCAGAACATGTGAATAGCCAGGCTTATGCCAGTGATTATATTAGCAAATGTTATCTGTAGGAGAACCTGCCAGTCCTATTGACGTCACACGTTTTCTTTGTCCATTTAGATTGGAATGAATATTACTTATGAGATATAACAACCTCACAAAAATATTGACACACAAAGCATTAACATTCAGCCAATGCCAGGACCAACCCCTACATCACTTTGAAAACAGCCTTGTTCACATGGCAATTTTTGTTTGTGGATTTCCTCGCTGAAAACTTTGCGGCATCCGGATGGAATCAAGCTCTCAATGTTGTCAATGGGAGTCTGCATTGTCGTTATTGGGCCGCGGACGACTTCCTTGTGGACTTCCAGACCGTGTTGAGAATGTCATTCAAATAAACTGATTTCCATCACGAAGGAGATAAAATCTTGCATGTTCTTTATTGAATATTCCAAACCTACATCAGGTGCAGTGAAGAAGATCCCTCCATGTTCCTGGTCTGACCAGAGATATGGAGAGAACCTTTTGGAATATTCAATAAAGAGTTGTCTCACTTCAGCAAATAGCATTTATTATGTAGAGAAAGTTAATACAAGGCACTTACTAATGTATTGTGATTGTCCATACTGCCTCTTTTGCTGGCTGGATTCATTTTTCCATCACATTATACACTGCTCATTTCCACGGTTACGACCACCCTGCAATCCATCAGTGGTAGTCGTGCTTGCACACTATAGGAAAAAGCGCCGGCCTGTCTGGTGGCTGGGACCATGGGATCAGATACAGGCTTAGTGCTTTTTCCTATAGTGTGCCAGCACGACCTCCGCTGCTGGATTGCAGGGTGGTCGTAACCATGGAAACGAGCAGTATATTATGTGATGAAAATTTTTATCCAGCCAGAAAAGGAAGCAATATGGATAATAACAAAACATTAGTACATGGCTTCTATTAACTTCCTCTACATAATAAATGCTATTTGCTGAAGTGAGACAACCCCTTTAACCATTATACAGGGATCCTGACTTCGTTGCAGGGGAACCACCAGGCTGCTACCTCCTGGAGTAGCCTCTGGTTGACAGCTGACCCACAGGGGTCAAGAGAAACCTGTGCAAAGGGCCGAGAAATCAGGCTAAACTGTAGTCAGGGACAGGCCAAGGTCAGGACAGGCAAAGTATGTGCAATTGGATAAACAGTCCAAGGTCAGGGCAAGCAGCAAAGAGTCATAATGGAGATCAGGCAGTGGTCAGGACAGGCAGCAAAGGGCCAAATTCATAAAACAAGTAGAAGTTGGTACACAAGAAACAGACAGAACTGTGATGCATCTTAGCAGGGAACTAGCAAGCTAGGCAACCTATTGCTCAGGCACCCTCCCATAGGAGAAGGTGCTTTAAGTACCCCAAGGTGGCCAGCCATTGGTGTCAATTAATGTGCGCACAGTAAGGGCCAGATGGAGCATGCACACACACCCGACAGGCAGAGGATGAAAGATCTTCCCAGCAAGAAGGCGGTAGTCTGCATGGAGTGGCAGAGCTAACAGAAGGAGAGGAGACAGGTCCATGCCACCAGCACATGGGACATGGAAGTTGGGCAGAGCAGCGCGCGCCATGAGCCACCACTGTAACAACATGGAGCAGCACGGTGGCTCAGTAGATAACACTGGTGCCTTGCAGCACTGGGATCCAAGGACAACTTTTGCATTAAATTTTGAGTTTTCCCCGTGATTGTGTGGGTTTTCTCCAACACTCCAAAGACATACTGATAGGCAACTTAGATTGTGAGCCCCATTCAGGACAGCTTGATGCTAATGTCTGTAAAGAGCTGTGAAATATGCTAGCGCTATATAAGTAAGTACCAAGTAAATAAATGACTTGCATCCATGTTTGGTACACCATATAACATCACAAATATATTTTATGCCATGTTAGGTGAGAACCCAGACAGATAGCCAGTTATGTATATACAATACTGTAGGTAGAAAGCCACTTTGTTATACTGTATAATAAGACTGCAACAGAGAAATGACACTCGGGAGTCATATTCCCTCATGCAGGATGTCGAATGGCATAGCATATTACCAAGTTATAAATGTCATCTATGTTAATGTGATGTTATGTATGTACACCAGCAATGATATGGTATGGTTGGAATTAGGAATAGGACTAACCATCCTATTCCTCCTTGCTTGGTAGGAGAGGGGTGGTTCTGCTTTATGCCAGGAAGGAGAGTTCTAGCTCGGACAGTGAGGAAAAAGGAAGCATGTCCAATTGCTCCTAGTCCTAAGGAGCAGAGACTAGCAAGAAATCCTATTCTCCTGTGAGACCACTACTTCAGAGAGATTGCAAGAACACCAGCAAACCTAAAAAGATACAGCTTTCTCGAAAGCTACATAATTCCTAGTCAGCAGAGTGGCCACAACTTTACAGACTCTGCTGCAGGTGAGGGAATACGGTTCAGACACCCATCACTCAAGCCAGGCCAACTTCAAAGCCTGCATTACACAGTGGACATCTATATCCATAAGTGCCAGCTTACAGCTCTTAGCCAGAAGAGAACACATTACTGATGCCCACATTGTGCCCCCTCACAGTAATTATGCTGACTTTGTGGCCCCTTCACAATAGTTATGTCCTCCTTGTGGCCACTCACAGTAGTTATGCTCACCCTTGTGCCCGTCACAGTAGTTATGCCCACCTGAAACCACTAACCCTGTTGTTTTTTGTAGGGCTGTAACCAATAAGTCTGTTGCCTAAAACTGTTGTATCCATTGTTTGTTCCCCCATGTGAGACGAGTAAACCGCCTTGTCTAAGTTGCAACTGTGTCCACCTGATTCCTTCCGCCACCCTATACTGGAGAACCATGTAGACTACTCAGGTCCAAAAGATCCTTTAGTAAGTATCTTTCCTCCTCTTACAACTTTCCATGTGGATACAATTCTGTCAATGACTATCTGTCAATATATATATCTGTGGCTGAAAATCAGTTCCATTCATCTAAAAGGGGCTTGCAGAAGAACATGTCCTTGCCACCAAAACAACTGCAGTCAAGCAGAATGGAACCGGTTCTGTGAGTCACAGAAATTTCTGCAACACAATCTGCTGTGTGTGAAGGCGCCCAAAGGATACAGAGTTTGCAGTCACACCTGGGTCCGGAACATGTTGCAGGTCATACATATGGTATGAAAAAGAAATCATAACATGTTCCATTGGACCTGGTAAGTTTTATTTATTTCTTATACTCACTTATATAGCACTACTATATTCTACAGCACTTTACAGACATTAGCATCACGCTGTCCTCGATAGGGTTTACAATCTAAGGTCCCTATCAGTATGTCTTTGGAGTGCGAGAGTAAACCCACACAAACCCAGGGAGAACATACAAACTCCATGCAGATGTTGTCCTTGAACCTAGGACCCCAGTGCTGCAAGGCACCAGGGCTAACCACTCAGCCACCATATAATCTATTTCACTGCTCTAGATTTGCAGAATTATGCAAGTATTAGATTGCATAAACCTTTTTCCATGCTATGTTTGCACACACCTAGCTATTAGATAACTTGCTGGCAATGTCCTTCAGGCAGAGGTTTCCTAATACACACTCCCTGGCAGCCATGCTACTATAAAGAGGTATCTAAACATAAGCAGATTGTAACGTTCATCTGCGCTCTGGATGTTTGTATACAAAGTGTCACGCGTCTAACTCGCTGCTGCTCATAGTCAAACCAACAGGGTTCTTTTAAAGGGACATTAGGATAACTTTGACATGGAGGACATTTTTCAGTTGCACTAATTTTCAGTCTTCTGTAAATATCTAGGTGCTTTACTTTGATATCTCCGGATGTCATGAATGTACAGAGACGTACGGACATCCTGGGGACAGCAAGTGGCAGGAGATCTGTGAGACTGGCAACATGTGGTTTGGTCTGACAGGTTTTCCTTGTGGATCAATAGGCGTCCACATTAGCAACACCCCTTGCCTCCAGGTGTTGCTAATGTGGTAATTTAACCTTACTTATTTAAAGTTGCTTCTCCCACAATGCTGTGCGGTTTATAGCTTCTGTGCATGTGGATAGTTTGTGGTTGGATTTAGGCTGAGTTCCTGGTGCTTCCATAGCTCATTTGAACTTAAGTCTTTCCTTTCCCTTTTGTATTTTGTTTGGGTTCTGTGTGTTGCATTTCCCGATTGTTTGTATTAGGCCTGTAGAAGACTCCTGTTCGTCCTTCCTTTTGGAGGAATACGTAGTCTTGTCCCTGCCATTAGTACCAGGGTCCTATAGGGCTGGATAGGACTCTAGGTATTCCTGCATATGAACTCACCTACCTTTAGGGTCTGTTCATACTGGTAGTTAGTCAGGATTTTGGTTGGGGTTTTCACTAGGAGGTGTTCATCTTCCTTCCCTAGTTCTCAGGCCTGATTCCCTGTTTCCCCCTTCCCTCCTATGCCCGGTGTGGTGTTTCCCTCACACACCGAAGCGTGACACTAGAACTCCTGTACAGATGAATGGAGTGGCAGTGCACTTGCCCGACCTGCAGCTTCATCCATTTTGGGGGCCCCTAAGGGTTACAAGGTTCCCATTTTCATAATTGGTTGGGGTCCCAGAGGTAGGACCCCCACAGATCTAATAGTTATCTCCTATCCTGTGGATAGGTGATCACTTGTCACAACCAGAATACCAGCTCACTATACACATTAGATAGATGTTTTGCAAACCTACCAATTTTGGGACCATCTAAAAAAAAATTGTCTCACGACTCTATCACATGGCCAATTTGTGAGTTTGCACAAGATGGCAGTCCGCTGAACAACTGTGTGTAGCTGGCCTTACACAGTAAATGTAATTCTTCCCCTAAAAACTGCATTGTGTATGCTTTCTTCCCTATCTACAGCCTGCTTGTATTGTCCTCCTTAGATTTATATCCTCTCTCCACACCAGGGGTGCACTACCAATGAGGCCAGGTGAGGCGATCACCTCACGCAGCCACAGGTAGGGGCAAGAGGGGGGCAGTGGAAGGGCCATGGGCAATGAGCGCTTTCATTGTGGCAAAGGGGTTAGGTTAAGAAATTGGCATTGGTGATGGGGGCACCGTTTCAGTTTTTGCCTCAGGCAGCAGAAAGGCTAAGTGCACCCCTGCTCCACACATCCACCCTGTACAACTGACTCCCCCCTCCCTACGCCTATCTTTAACACTGAGAGAATTGAGAAGAGCAGAGAGAGAGAGAGTATTTAGAGACAAGAAAGTGTTCTGAAACATTCAAGTCTAACTCAGCAGCGCCGTCAGCTAGGTGAAGGACTTACACACTCTCTGCAGAAAAAAAATGGTGAAAAATAAATAAATGATGACTATCTGGAAAGTTTAAAAGTTCCCTTATTCTCCTTACTATGAAGAACACATAGTTGAATCAAGTTTGCCTGTGTAAAGCCCACCACACTGTGCAACAAACCCCATATAACAATTTTGTCTCTGAGAGTAGATTCCAGGAATCACAGTAGGGATCGACCGATATTGATTTTTTAGGACCGATACCGATACCGATAATTTATGAACTTTCAGGCCGATAGCCGATAATTTATACCGATATTCTGGGAATTTTCATTTTTGAAAAAAAAATAAAAATTCCCACAAATCTGCTGAAAATTAATGTTTATTGTTAATGTGTATTTTATTTTT
The DNA here is from genome assembly GCF_014858855.1 of Bufo gargarizans. Lineage (NCBI taxonomy): Eukaryota > Metazoa > Chordata > Amphibia > Anura > Bufonidae > Bufo > Bufo gargarizans. Next base: position 77,081,051 of record NC_058081.1, read on the forward strand.
TTTGTAAATCTTTCTTTTTCATTTATATTTAATATTTTGGTGTTTTTATTTTTATAACTTTTTTTTTTTTGAACTAACTTTTAGCCCCCTTAGGGACTAGAACCCTTGTCCTATTCACCCTGATAGAGATCTATCAGGGTGAATAGGAGCTCACACTGTCCCTGCTGCTGTGTGCTCTGTGCACACAGCAGCATGGAGCTTATCATGGCAGCCAGGGCTTCAATAGCGTTCTGGCTGCCATGGTAACCGATCGGAGCCCCAGCATTACACTGCTGGGGCTCCGATCGGAGGAGCAGGGGAGAGGGGATCCTGGGGGGGGGGGGGGGGCGCACTGCGACTGGGGTGGGGGGTCCTATGCGCCACCACTGCTTAATACTGGGGGGGGGAGGGGGGCGCACTGCGCCACCAATGTCTGATACTGGGGGGCTTGGGGGGGCGCACTGCGCCACCAATGAAGCTTAATCTCTAATTTATTCATATACAGGAGGCGGGAGCTGGCTGCAGAATCACATAGCCGGCTCCCGACCTCTATGAGCAGTAGCTGCGATCCGCGGCACCTGAGGAGTTAACTACCGCAGATCGCAGCTACAGCTCATAGAGGTCGGGAGCCGGCTATGTGATCCTGCAGCTCCCGCCTCCTGTATATGAATAAATGAGAGATTAAGCTTCATTGGTGGTACAGTGGCCATAGCTCCTCCCCTCCTCTTGTCCCCTGCCCTCTCATTGGCGGCAGCAGCAGGAGCAGCACAGGGGGAGGAGACACTGCTCCTTCTCCTCTGTGCTGCTGCTGAGGGAACACGGAGAGCGCTGTCAGCAGCTCGATCTGTGTTCCCAGGACGTTATCGGAATATCGGCAAAATAAATGCCGATACCGATAGCGTTCAAAATCCTGAATATCGGCCGATAATATCGGTAAATTCGATAATCGGTCGATCCCTAAATCACAGCTTGACTGCTGTTTGCAGAGGGTGAGTGAAATAGCAGAAGATGTTGGGGCCTGTGTCGTGTGTGCCAGAGAGGCTTATCAGACTATAAGGGCAGCCATACATATTTAATAGCTGTTGGCTGAATGATCCTTTGGCTGAAAGCTATCTCTCAACTTCTTCACAAGTCCTCCATACACATATATGTGCTTGGCTGAATGTTTCTCTTTATTTAAAGGGGTTGTCCCATTAAAAATATTCTACAGTTTTCAAATCAGCACCTGGATCTGAATACTTTTCTAATTGAATGTAATAAAAAATTTAGCATAGCTACTGAGTTATTCAATAAAATGTATCTGTATAGCGCCACCTGCTCTTTTTTTTTCTTATTTCTTTGACCTGCTCACTGAGATGGCTGCACATGCTCAGTTTCATCCATTTAACTGCCTCCTGAGCTGTGATAGGGAGAACTGAGACACGCCCCCTGAGCTACAGCAGAAAAGACACTCCCCTGAGCTGTCAGCTTGATATAAATCTAGCAGAGCAGTGAATGTGGAGATCTCTGGATCCATGTGAGGTACAGCGCTGGTTCTAGCTGTGTTAGAGATTGTCATGTACTATATGATGTCTGATTTTCATTTTTTACAGTAGTCATGAGATAACCCCTTTAATGGGGAAAGGGGAAAAAGCCGCTGCCAGACACTTCAGGCTATGGATTACTTCCCTGGAGAATAAAAGGATTGAGTGAAAATATTCATTTCGCCCGATTCTTCCGGCAAAATGCTTTGACATGGGAGCTTTACAAAAAGCCTTTTTTCTGGCCACATAATGGGAAATGAATACCGGTTTATGATACCTCATTTATTCTCACTTGTTTCCATGCCATCATTCTGCTTGCACCCTCCCCAGCTCTCTGTATAAAATAGTGGTGACCATGGTGGCCTGCTACTACGTCACATCGCAAAAACAGGTGACAAAGTCCCTTCAAAACAGAAATCTGTCACATTTATACATACATTTCACCTGCTTATTCTTTATTTACTGTAACAGTTCACAGTCCAGGCAAACAGGGAGAGGGTTCAAAGATGACTCTTTGACCCAGTGCCGTCTATCAGTCTGTTACAGTGGAAAAATAAATAAATATATATATATATATATATATATATATATATATATAGATTGTAGGAGGGTTCAAGGGATGATCGTGGATGATAGATATGTGTCACCGAGGTTTCCCGCCTCGGTGAAGTAAAAGCCAGTTTCATGTGTTATCAGCAGTTGCTGTTTGACACGTTGCTATTTAATATGGCTGTAAATAGCTGATCCGGGACGGCTCTTACTGGGAGTAGTCAAAGTACTGGGTGGGTGACTACTCCCCTCGTTCCAGGCCGGGTCTTCGTTTTGGGCTATAAAACACAGGCAGCACTGTCAGGTGATGTGGATTACTCCTCTCTGACAGTGGAGCTCTGTCAGTCTTTGTGTTGGGACCTGGGAGTTTGGGCCTGGATTAAGGCCTGTTACCTTGTTGGTGTGAAAGCAGGTGGATTCTGCTTTGTCCAAGGACTTCTTCTTTGCTGTATGGTGTGAATGAACACCAGAATCACAAGGTGACTGTTTTCCTTGAAACAGACCTTTTGTTTTGTCATTTACTTAATGTGTGAATAAACACTGAACTGTTTAATTCAAGGACTTTGTTGTTGCCTCTGGCTGCATAACTGGTTGTCGAACATGGGGTCATACCCTAAAGATATCTCTCAACTGAATCCTTATTTGGCCGACAGCTATTTCGACCTCTCATGACTCTCCTATACACAATGTGAGACGTGGGGAGAGGAGAGTAAGCCACTGTCAGATATCTCTGGTGGCCTCCTATCTCCCTGAAGACAAAAAGATCAGTCATGTTGAAATCCAACAGCCTGAGCATTTTCTCCCCATCATCTGCCATCTAGAAAAGTATCTTTACAAAATGGTCAGCCGGTCAGATTTGACCAATATACATCTAATGGGTATCGCCAGCTTTTAGGTGCCTGACTGGGCCCAAATCTGCAATATAAGGGAATGCCATAAGCTGTTTTGATTGTAAGTTTTGATTTTTGTGTTTATTATGCATGTACTGTGACATCACTGGGGTTCTTGGCCACTAGCTGTGACATCACCATGCACCTTATTCCCATACTGTGACATCACTATGCACATTATTTCATTATTCCCATACTGTGGCATCACTGGGTGCATATTTTTTGAGACTTCACACTGTTTATTATGCATGTACTGTGCCTTCACTGTGGTCCTTAGCCAGTAGCTATGACATCACCATGCACCTTATTCCCATACTGTGACATCACTATGCACATTATTTCATTATTCCCATACTGTGGCATCACTGGGTGCATATTTTATGAGACTTCACACTGTTTATTATGCATGTACTGTGCCTTCACTGTGGTCCTTAGCCAGTAGCTATGACATCACCATGCATCTTATTCCTATACTGTCACATCATTGTGCAGTAACCACTTCCTATGACTTCACAGTATTCACTATCCATGCACTGTGACATCACTGTGATCTTTAGCCAGTAGTGACATCACCACGCACATTATTCCATTACTCCCACACTGTGACATCCCAGTCTTTATAATCCATGTAGTATGACATCACTGCATTTATTATTCCTGCTTTGTCTCATCACTTGGTCTGTTCTCCCTGTATACTCACCATGATCACTGTGTACATCATCTCTGCACTCTGACATCACTGTGATGTGACTATTATTTCTTATCCGTTACTTCACTTTGGTTGTTACCTATCTGTCGTGTTGTGACACCACCATGCTTGTTATTTCTGCTTTGTCTATTATCCCTATGTAGTAAGTGCCCCCTCTGTATTCGGACCTAGCTGTATTTACTATACTTGCCCTATGACATCACTATGTTTATTCACTTTGTACCTTCACGTTTTTTTGGGACTCTATGAATTTCTATTTTTATTGTGTCATGGTATAAAACTCAAGAAAGGAAAAGGAGGATATTATGGTAAGTTTTATCTAGTTTCATCAGAATACCCCCAAATCCTCTATCAATTAATTTACAGTCAGCATTTGGAAACATCATAGACAACACCAAGGGTCAGCAACCTCCAGTACCCCTGCTGTTATGAAACTACAAATCCCAGCATGCTCGGTTTATTTCTATGTAACTTACAAGAACGGTCAAGCAAGCGAGCATGCTGAGAGTTGTAGTTCGACAAGAGCTGGAGTGCTGGAGGTTGCTGACCCTGGAATACACCGCAGGATGACACCTAGAGGCTATCATCGCAGTAGAAAGTGAACGCCGTGTGGCAGTCACCGTGACTCAGCCTTCTATTTCTTTATCCCACACACTGTTACGTATCACCCTCCTTAAACCTGGAAAGTGTCAACAAGCAGTGTACACGCCTGAGGATTAAGGCCTTGCAGAGTATCCCCGGGCATGCTCCCCCTGCTGCTCAGTCCCGTTGTGCAGCCATGTTCTCATAGTGACTCAGCACATTGCAGATCACAAAGACGATTCCCACAGGAGTCTGGCTCTATGTAATGAGGCAGGAAAGTCACACATCCCAGAATGCACTGCTTTCTGGATAACTGGCCCATCGAGTTATATGTCTTCAAACTTCTCCAGATTCCCTCTAATCTAGGAATCTACGGCCTTATTCACGTCAGTGATTTACGGACGTGTTCTGTACATGTTCTCCACGGACAGCACACGTACCCATTCATTCTAATCTAATGTGTGTATTCACACATCCGTGTTTTAGCAGGGTCCGTGGTTTTAGCACGGATACATGCTCTATTTTGTCCGTGTTTACGGATCCATTACACCATCTGTGTTTCATCAGTGTTTTACAGATCATTTATAGGAGATGCTCTGAAAGTTCATTTTCAGCTGTGCAGCATTAGTCAAACACAGATGGTACACAGAGAGCAAAAAACGGTCACACGGACCAAACACGGATCCTTCACGGTGTTGTGGAAATTTTATTAGGATGTGTATCTAATATATTGTGTATTGTCATCATGTCTCTCAGTGTCAGGGTAAACCATTGGTGTGGATATCTTCCTGTGTATGTCCTGTCACAGCTGCTGGATGCAGAGGTCTCAGTCGGCGAATGGTCCATGTGCTAAGCACTGGGCTGTGGGCCGGGGGAGACTGATGTGTTCAGCAGAGCAGTGTTTTGTTGGAGATGTATGGACGCCGGCTAGGGCCCCCGCGCAAGACGTGGATTTATTGGCTTGGCGTGGGTGCATTTGTTAAGAGAACAATATAATGAAAGGAACGTGTGTTTGGTGTCTCTAGTGCGCCTGATCAGCCGCTGGAGATACGTTGTCCTGTAAATAAACATGCATGAGGATCATAGTAACTTTATCTAGCATTGATCACTGAGCAAGGCTGGATAAAATTCACTCCAGTGGTTATAGGATACATGTGTTTGTTGGCTATGTTATTCTAAATGATGGTGTCTTGTCTTCCCATGTCATCACTTCCTGTATGTCATCACTTCCTGTATGACATCACTTCCTGCATCCTTGTTATGGGCCAGCCCCTTTTACACCTTTTGTGAGTAAATAAAAGAAACAGACTGGGCAGGGGGAAGGAGGTTGCTCAGAAGAATTCAAGATGGTAACGCCTGTGTCTGACACTAACTACAGTTGAGGGAATAGGGATTTACCTTTCCTTACACAAAGTTTGATGCAAGCGGATTACAACTATTAATATTTCTACAACAACGTAAATCTTCACGGTTGAATCACTGACCATCTTATCAGAGGATGTGCGAATAAGGCCAAAGGCTAGTTTCACATATGCGTTAAAACTGCCAGAGCTCATTGTATCCGGCATGGCCGAAGCAAGCACTATTCTTGGTCCACCTAAAGCCTGGCTCTAATGGCAGAAACAGCCAAGGTCCTATTATAGTTAATGGGGTCTGGCGGTGCACTGGCCCATTCCGTCTATGCTGGATATGATGAACTCTGGCAGGCTGCTCCTACATATAGATTGATCCCCCTCCTTTCTTGGTGCCCCAGTAGATAATGCCCCTCTGCAGTGCCCCCAGGTACATACATGTATAATTATGCTCCCTCCTTTCCTTGGTGCCCCCAGTAAGGCCTAGTTCACACGAACGTATGGGTTTTATATTTTTTTGCGGTTTTGAGTTCCGTTTGTGTTTCCGTTTCCGTTCCGTTTTTCAGTATGGCATATACAGTATTCAGTAATTACATAGAAAAAATTGGGCTGGGCATAACATTTTCAATAGATGGTTCCGCAAAAACGTAACGGATACAGAAGACATACGGATGCAATTCCGTATGTGTTAGTTTTTTTTGCGGACCTATTGACTTGAATGGAGCTACGGAACGTGATTTGCGGGCAATAATAGGACATGTTCTATCTTTCAACGGAACATAAAAACGTAAATACGGAAACTGAATGTTTACGGAACACATTCCGTTTTTAATGCAGAACCATTGAAATTAATGGTTCCGTATACGGACCATATACGGAACACAAAAAAACGGCCCGTACACTCGCAAAAAAAAAAGATCGTGTGAACTAGGCCTAAGGCCTCATGCACACGGATGCGCAAAAAAATTTGCAGAACGGAACAGCTGGCCCCTACTAGAAAAGTCCTATCCTTGTCGGTAATGTGGACAATAATAGGACATGTTCTTTTTTTTTGCGGGACGGAAATATGGACATACGAAAACGTAATGCACACGGAGTACCTTCTGTTTATTTTTTTGCGGACCTATTGAAATGAATAGTTCCGTATACGGTCCGCAAAAAAAACGGAACGGACACGGAATGAAAATACGTTCATGTGCATGAGGCCTAATGCAGAAGTTCCGTATAAAGAAAAAAACAAAAAACACCTACCTCACTCACCAGACTGATCAGTGGCCTGTGTTGCAGCGTCCCTGCACAGTCAGTCATGATGACATCACTGCTCCTGCACCAGGTCTCGTAGGATGACTTGATCATGCGAGACATGGAGCAGGTAGTAGAGGTGATGTCATTACAACCTCTCGCGCCATTCTACTGCCCCATAGGCTTCAGACCTAGTGATCATTATGGATACAGTTGGCCTGCACACCTCACTTGTGTGCGTTGTTTCTGTCTGTTGTGTTCACATTTGTACAGCAGATGTGATAGGAAAGGTTTCAGTTATGAGTAATATATTGAAATGATGGGTTTATATGGTTCTTATGCATTTAGAGAAAAATGATGCATAGAGTTAAAGGGGTTTTCTAATCTCAGACAATGGGGGCATATCGCTAGGATATGCCCCGATTGTCTTATAGGTGCGGGTCCCACCACACCTATATTTCTTTTAGCATTTTTAAAGGTCTGCACACGCGCAGACGGGAAAGCCGGATCCGTTTTGCCAAAACACTTCAATGTAAATGAATGCCGGATCCAGCAAGTGATCAGTATTTTTGGCCGGAGATAAAACTGCAGCATGCTGCAGTATTTTCTCTGTCAAAAAAACGGAAGACTGATACATCCTGAACAGAATGCTCTCCATTCAGAATGCGTTAGGATAAACTGATCAGTTTTTTTCCGGTATAGATCCCCTAGGATGGAACTCAATACCGGAAAACAAAAACGCTAGTGTGAAAGTACCCTAAAACTCCTGAATGGAATAGTAGGTTGAAATACCAGGTCTTGTTAATTAAATAATTGGAGTAATTGATACAAAGTATTCTTTTTTTTAATTTTTTTACTTTATTTATTTTAACAAGGGTACGTCTTATAGGCCGAAAAATACAGTAAATGAGTCCACCCATACAGAGCATGACTTTTACCCAACACCTAAACTAGACCATGCCCATAAAAACAGCAATAAATACCCTGGAGGGTGGGAGAGTGAATGGTGGGTGGGCACGACTCCAGTAGCTCCCTAGGCTGGCCAACCAGGAGAGCCAACATAAACATGTCCCCACTCACCCCACCAATAAACACCTGTCACTGGGGAAGAGAAAAGCCCACTAGCTGGCCAATAGGGCAAACATCACCAACCAGGTGAACTGTGACTGGTGGTGGTGAACCCAAAGGGCAGGAAAAATTCCAGCCAAAACCAAGGAACCACAGGGATGTTAATAATCCTATGTGCATCCTTCCTGAATGTCTGACCTCCCACATGAACCCTCTGATTGTAAAGCACTGAATATAAATCTATCTAGTTAGTTTTCAGGCCACTTTTCAATTCCTTCAATGAGAATTCTCTTTGAACTGCTGTGAACGGGTGTTCCTAACAAGAGTGCACTATAGGAGAAGGCCATGATCAAAAGAACTGGGAAATAAATCGGGATCTGTCTGGTTCACTAACCTTGAATTCAAGAATGCATGTACAGCTAAATGGGGCCCAGGACAGGGTAGTTATAGGCAGCGGCGGATTAAGTGCATGACCCGACTCGGGCCCCTCCCTCCATTTTAGTTAAATCTTTTTCTGTATGAAGAGGCTGTGGTGCAGTCTCTTTCTAGGCCATATGACATCACATTCATCGTTCACATGGTCTCGGTGCAGCTCTGGTCCATCCGAGTGATTGGGTCTGAGCTGCAATACCGAGTGCAGGGCTAAGAAATGGACAGCGCTGCAAAGAGGCTGCGGCGCTCACTAGAACATCGCGGTCTCCTCAAACAGCGGATTGGCGGGGGTGCCAGGAGTCAGACCCCCACCATCTCATAAGTATCTGAGTACAGAGGTCATAGATGTTATCTGCAGTCCTATGTAACACCCCACATAACACAGTGAACTATTGTGTTATGTGGGGTGTTACATAGGACTGCATGGAACATCTACTACATTATCTGTACACAGAAAGTTATCACTGTTATCTGGGCTGTTACATAGAACTGCAGGTGAAAAATTAAGATTTTAATTGCCAAATTTAAAATACATATGATTATGATAAAAAAGACTTGGAGGAGAAGATGAGACGCAGGTCACAGCATTGAGCCAGCCCTACATATAGAAGAATACATCACCACATACCTCTTACATCCAGTGACTTCTCCTGTCATGTAGACCTTCTCTTTCCTCTTCTCCTCCATTTGACCCAGACCGCCATGACAAATTCTTTCAGCCGCATCTCGTCTCTACAGAGTTTGTTACACAGACACGTTAGATTTCTCATAACTGGGGTCTTTTATCAAACTGGTGTAAAGTAGAACTGGCTTAGTTGCCCATAGCAACCAATCAGATTCCACCTTTCATTTTCCAAAGGAGCTGTAAAAAAAAAAAGGTGGAATCTGTTGCTGTGGGCTACTAAGCCAGTTCTACTTTACACCACTTTGATAAATTATCCCAATGGTCCCTATAGTGTCTACAGCAGTTATAATGTCCCCCTATTGTGCCCCCAGTAATAATAACACTATTTTTCTCCAGGTAATAATACCTATATAGTGTCCCCAAAAATAATGTCCCCTAATAGCAACGCCCCCACACTGCCCCATATAGAAATTTCCCCCACACTGCCCCCATATAATAATTTCCCCCACACTGCCCCCATAAAATAATTTCCCCCACACTGCCCCCATAAAATAATTTCCTCCACACTGCCCCATATAATAATTTCCCCCACACTGCCCCATATAGTAATTTTCCCCCTTTTCTCCATATAGTAATTTTTCCCACACTACCCCATGAAGTAATTTGCTCCCACACTGCACCCCTATGAAGTAATTTGCCCCATGTAATAATCTGCCCAAAATGAAGTGATTTGCCTCATGTCCTCCTCTGCCCCCATGCTGAAGTGATTTGCCCCCACACTGCCCCATGTCCTCCTCTGCCCCCCAAGATTGGCACACACAGAAAAAAAACAACAACTAAAAGCTTATACTTACCTGTGTCTGGGATGGTGAGGAAGGCCGCAGGCGCGCAATCCTTATTGTCCTGCTTCCCAGCGCAGGAGCGCGAAGATGTCACGCACGAAGGCCTGAAGCCTATGGCGTTGATTGGTGGCGGGGCAGGGAACTATGCGCTCCCGTGCCCCGCCGCAGTATGTGGGCATTCGGGTCGGTCTTGAGCCCCTCAGTGATGACGGGCCCGGGTCTGCCGACCCAAACGCCCCTATGTTAATCCACCACTGGTTATAGGTCTCCTTTCTCAGAGATCTCTAGCCCCAGTGGACACTGCCTTCTTTCTAGCATTCTCGAACAGTTTATTACCTGCCTCTCAGTTCATCAATGGATAAAAAATTAATCAGTCTTGGAAATTCAAAACAAACCTAAAAATGCAGATGTCCAGACATCTCTACAACCCACAGTTACTTAGGCCTGTTTCACACTTGCGGTAAAGAGACCCGGCAAGAACAGCTTGACACATTTCTTTGCATTCTAGCATTGCCAGAAGCAACCACATCTCCATCCGTCCCGATTCAATGTGTGCTATCCAAAAGAGACAGTGGGTCCTGTGGGCCAATGATGACTCCACTCATAAGTAAAGGACTATGAGGAACGTTGGAGATATGTGAGCAAAAACTATGGGGCTGTTGAGGCACCAGGGAAAATAACACTGCTTTGTGACACTGGGACTTTATGATAGAATCTGAACATGGCAACTGTATAAAGTTGCATGTTCTCCTCTGTTTGCATGAGTTTTCTCTAGGTGTTCAGGATCCATCCCATAAAGGTTAGGTTGATTGACTTCCTTCCTATGAAGCCAGGTAAGGACCCTTCTCTCGACAAGGGCAAATGTGGATGCATTGTTGGTGCTGAAGACAGCAGAATCAATGTTCCAGGCTCTATATTTGCCCCACATGAGCAATAATCACTCCAGAGAGGCACTGAGAGAATTATAGAGTGCATTAACTTAGTGTTCTTTACGCTACATTTTCAGGTTCTTTCTTGTTATAGGTGCAGTACCCCAGTGGGGTACTGGAAAGGGTTGGCTAGTGTAACACAATGTTGCCAAGTTGAATGTTCAGGTTACCAGGGTGATGGACCTGGTCCGCCCCCTGGTTAATAAATGTGAGCCTAGCAGAGCAATGGAGAAGACCTACATGAGCAAGCTCCTGAGAGCTTGTCCCTAGTCCAGAAAACCTCTGTCTCTTTGTTGGCCAGGGGCGTTGCTAGGGTCTCAAAAGATCCGGGGCCCAAGCCCCAATGAATATGGCCCAGTTCTCTAAGTCGCCCCCCCTTCCCCCCCACACCCCATTTTGCTGTACTTGCAATACAGTAGCACATACGTATCACATCCAGAGCCTCCAGGTGACGTCTCTTCTGATGTAGATCTTCTCTGTCATCATCTTCTCCATTTGGTCCATACAACTTCTTTCAGCCGCCTCATCTCTGCAGAGTGTGACACACGAACATCTTAGCTTCCTCACATTTCGTTCATCATCTCCCAACCTGGAGTCCCCACAGTGTTATCCTGCTGCTCGCTGTGCCCCCCAATACCCCCAAATACTATCCTGAAGAAAAATGTGTGACCCCCATAGTAATAGTGCTCCTCATAGTCCCACCAATAGTAATTCCCTTCTAGAATGCCCTCATTAGTAATACTGATACCTACAGTGCCCCCAACAGTGATAATGCTCCCCAAGAATGCCCCCATTAGTAATACAGCCCCCTATAGTGCCCCCAACCGTGATAATGCTCCCCAACAGTGCCTCCATTAGTAAATCAGCCCTCCAGTATTAATAATACCCTCACAGAGCCCTCAGTAGTAATAAGGCACCCATAGTGCTCTTAGTAGAAATATAGAAATAAGGCGGATCTATAAATGATTCCTTTAGAGCCCCCAGTAGTAATAAGAATGTCTATAATGTCCCCCTGGATTTATAATACCCCTACAGTGCCCCCAGTATTTATACTGCCCACTACTGTTATAATGCTCACCCTGAAGTGCCCCCAGTATTTATAATGCCACCTGCAGTTCCCCCTGAAGTTATATTCCTCTCTCCACCATACAGTCCCGTGTAAAAAAAATCACACCATCTCTCCTGCCCCTCCAAAATACAGTCCTATGTAAATAACATCACTCCCCTCCCTTCAGCCTCTCCAATATATAGTCCCATGTAAATAACACAATTTCCCTCCCTCCACCATAGAATCCGATGTAAATAACATCACACCTTCTCTCCAGCCCCCTCAAAAATACAGTCCCCTGTAAATAACAGCCCTCTCTATCTACAGCCCCCTACAAAATACAGTCCCATGTAAAAAAACATCACCTCCTCCCCAGCTGCTTTCAACATACAGTCCCAAGTAAATAATATCACCCCCTTCCCAGCGGCCTCCAAAATGAAATCCCATGTAAACATCACCCCCTCAACATATCTCCCTCAGACCCCTGTAACATTCAGTCCCATGTAAATAACATCACTCCCTCCCACAGCCGCCATCAACATACAGTCCCATGTAAATAACATCACTCCCTCCCACAGCTGCCTCCAACATACAATCACATGTAAATAACATAATCCCCTCCCATAGCCGCCTTTAACATACAGTCCCATGCAAATAACATCATTCCCCCCACCATCCACCTTCAACATATAGTCCCATGTAAATAACATCCCCCCTCAACATTCAGTCCCATATAAAAAACATCACTCCCTCCCACAGCCGCAATCAACATACAGTCCAATGTAAATAACATCACTGCCTCCCCAGCCCCCTCTGACATACAGTCCCATGTAAATAACATCACTCCCTCCCACAGCCGCCTCCAACATACAGTACCATGTAAATAACATAATCCTCTCCCATAGCCGCCTTCAACATACAGTCCCATGTAAATAACATCACCCTACCCCAGCCTTCTCCAACATACAATCCCATGTAAATAACATCACTCCACCATTAATATACAGTCCCATGTAAATAGCGTCACTCCCTCCTACAGCCAACATCATCATACAGTCCCATACAGTCATACAGTCCCATTTAAATACCATCCCTCCCTTCAGCCCTAACATACAGTCCCAGTTAAATAACCACAACTCCTAGCATTCCTCTGCCTCTCCCTCTTCACTGAAGTCCTCCCCTGCACTGGTCACATGATGGTGACATCATTGCAGCCAGGTCCTTCTCAACCACTGCCTGTTTTACTGGTCACATGGACCTGTGATGTAGTCACAGATCCTTCAGCTCTTCCAGTGCATTAGATTCAATTATATTGCCATCCTGAGAAGGGCAATACAGTTGTATCTAGCAGGCAGGCAAGATATTCGAGGACTGGGACAAAACATCCGGGGCCCAGGCCCCAAATGTTTTGACCTAGCAACGCCCCTGTTGTTGGCATTTATGGCAGAAAGGTTTTGCTGCTTTGGAAAGGGTTATTGCCTCAGACACCTACCACATTTTAAGATAGAATTAAGTGTCTGCACCCCTTAGCTTGGGAACTGCAGAAGGAGTAAGTAAGGACAGTATAGCACGTATGTGGTTATCTTGGCAAAATAGTAAAGTGCTTGGAGTCAGACTTGGGGAGTACTACAACTACCATTATTGTTGTTGCCTTTATACCACTATCAAGAGAAGATTGATATACTTTGGAACTGTGCCTTTGCTGCTATATGTAGTACTACTACTCCTACCATCAACTCAATAAAGAGACTATCTATTGAAATCAACTGGCCTGAATATTTACTCTATCATCTACAGGCCACTTCTTCTGGGAGTACTGCTACTACCAACATATCCACTACCACTACCATCCACCTCCCAACACTTCCTCTGCAGACTCACTGCATAGGGCTTATATCTTCACATCTCCATCCAGTTTGGCAGGATGCTCAGATGTAGTATGCTGTTGATGTGCAGAGCTAGAGGGCAGATATTATCCTCTGTATAATCTTGTTACGTGAGTGATAAAGCTGTAAGCCATTAACTGCCAGAAAAGAAGAATGGTGTATCTGTGGAGCAGATGAGGTGCTGGCTTAATTATTATCCAAGTTATGTGTCAAGGTTTATTTAAAAGATGGAACATTGACTTATAGGATAGCTGCCTTACATCTGGTAGCATTAGAAGCCGAGCTTTCCAAGAGCTTATTTGAATACCCTCTTCCCACAATTCCAGAGGAGTCTTCTCTGGCCTATTAGACTCCTCAGGCCGATTAGGCTCTCTCCATAAGGAGATAAAGTATCCCCCAGATATAGAGCCACATATTTTAGGGCCTACAGAGTAGCCTGTAGGGCCCTGGAGCAGGAGTACTTTGGAGTATGGACATTTGCTCCTGTTTCCGCTATGCAAAGTCATCAACTCCCTACTTTATTGAACTTTAAAGGGTTAATTTGCATTGACTTATACTGTTTAATACTGTGTAACTGCATTTTATATGTATGATATATATCCTGTTCATTTGCACTGTTTGCACAGCACTATGAATACTGAGAGACTTTTGGGACTTTCTAGCTAAAACAGCAGAAAAAAGTTCCAGCACTATTGAAGATTCAGTTGCTTTGTCATTATTTTCGGTAGCAAATTACATCATGTGGACACCATCTCACCCCCACGCACATTGACGCGTTTCAAACTATACGGTTCTTAGTCATAACTGTGTGCACTGCCTGACCCTCGGATCTAAATAGATCCATTCCCCCTGAAAAGGAGGGGGAGGGGAACCACACCCCGAGGGTGAGGCAAAGCACTTACTCTGTCCTTTGCTACACCCATTATCTACATTTGACATTATATAAAAAAAACAACACCTATATATCCTACAAAAATGCGAAATATAAGGTACAAAATACAAAAACACCTATCTAGGACAAGGTCACCTCATAAGATCACTTCATACATTCCAGATCGGAACCTTGATCATGTGCAGTTTTGCCTAGAAAAAAAATCTCATAATGTGAACACAGTGTAATAAAAAGCATACAAATGAGAAGATAAAATAGAAAGAAAACCGCAATTGAATAGGAAACCTTCTGATAACACTTAATAAAACATCGCTGTCTGAACACTGCCTTACTGATGTCTCTGGGTCTGAACTTTGTGCCTACCACGGACTTTGATTTATTTTCTACCATTCTTGACACCAATAAGTTTGTAAGGAATTTTACCCCTAGAAGACACTTCCATGATGCAAATGACAGATCTGGGGAGTTGGAGACAGACACAGAATTAACTGCTAATTTACATACCGGTTTTTCATTCCAGGAGCAGCGGTCTCTGGTCTGCCTTACGAATCTCCAGATAGAAAATACTGATATTCCAGAGGCAGTAGGGGGACAGGATTTTAAGGTCACTAATCCACACCATACCTATTTAAATCTCGCACTCAACGTATGGACATCTTCCAGGAGGTTATAGAAAAAGAACTCGCTGCAATACATGACCAAAAATCTCAAAATTACAAAATTCACAATCTAACCAGAAAACAGCAGGATGCTCTTAGAGGAGGTTTTATTAACCACAGACAATACGAATTTCTGAATGTGGAGGCACCAGTCACACCCATAATACATACACTACCAAAAGTTTACAAAAATGTGAACCCCCCCTCCCTATTGTCTCAGGCATCGGCTCTCTGATGGAAAAGATGGAAGATTGGCTGGACTCACTGTTACCGCCTTTAGTGAGAAGAGTACCGGGATATACCCGAGACACCACTGATGTACTCAAAAGTGTCTATAATAGACAGTGGCATAGGGATTATGCATGGCTGACCTTAGATGTAGTTTCGCTTTATCCCTCCATTCCCCACAATGTAGCTATCCTTGCATTGGAATATCACCTCCACAGGTATAGGAAACATTCAAATGAATTTATAGACTATATCTTGGAGGTGACATCTTTCCTTATGACACATAATTATTTTTCCTTTGATAACAATTTTTTTTGGCGTGTCTATGGGAGCAAAATTCTCACTCTCCTTGGCGAATTTAACCATGGCTTTATTGGGAAGAACGTTATATATTCTCTGAAAATAATCCCTTTTCGTGCATGGTGGTCTGGTATGGCAGATACATCGATGATCTGCTCCTCATATGGGGCGACGATGTGTCTGCCATACCGGACTTCATTGATTACGTTAATAATAATCCGTACAATCTAAGATTTACTCATCACTTTGATTGACACACTGCTAGCTGGACCTGAAACTGACGAGGATTCATGACCAAATTATTTGTACGGAAACGTTCCTCAAAGAAGTTTCAGGAAATACAATATGAAAAGCCGATAGCCATCATCCTGTTCACATACTTAAAGCAATCCCAGTTGGAGAATTTATACGTGCACACAGAATTTGCAGTAAAATGTTGCTTTTTCTAGCGAATCCCAATCAATCTGGAAATGCCTGACCAAAAGAGGTTATCCAGACTGGATATTATCTAGAACAGAAGTATTGTTCAAACCTTCAAGAAATAATACCATGAAAAAAAAATATGTAACCTCTGAACAACCTACATTTGTCCTGACATATAGTCGCCAGTTCACACAAATACAACATACGATTAAAAAATGTCTCCCAATTTTGTATGAATAAAAATGGATGCAGAATAGTGTGGAGACGACCCAGCACATTGGCCAGTGTTCTTTCGCCATCCATGTTTACGCGTACCGCATATAAACCAGCAGGTACTTGATACAAATGCAAATTAACCTGAGATGAGTTAGAGCTTGAAAATATGACTCTTCTCTGGTCACACAAGTAAGATATGACTTTTATGTTAATTTGCATATGTATAAAATCGTTTTTTTTACACAATAAAAGCACACAGAGCTATGGGGACTGGATATTGCGGATGTGCTAGTGGCCATCTAGCAACCCATGTCCCCAGCTCTATACCCAAAATCCCGGTGACAGGTTCCCTTTAAATGTGGAGTCTTTGTGTGTTGGACAAATCTAAAATTCTCTCAAACAAAATGAGGGGAATGGAGAATGGAAGAGAAAGGGGCGCACAATAGGATAGTATGTATATACAGATAAAATAATATAGTGAGGATTGTGAAGGCTCACCTTTTGGGGTTGTGCTAAAATAGGCACAACCCTATTGAAGGCTTGTATTGATGAGATTTATCTACTGGAACCGCAGCCGCAGACTATATATTCTCTTGGATGGGATGTCCAGTTCCCCAAAAGGAAAAGTTGCAAAAAAAGAAAGGAGGTTCTGCTTCGGCGCAAGTCCACAATGGAGACAGTCTCAATGGAATAGATTTTTCCTCTTCAACCTCTTCAGGACACATGACGTACCGGTACGGCATGTTGTCCTGGTACCTAAGGACACATGACGTCCCGGTACGTCATGTGTATTTCCGATCACCGCCGCCCGGCGGGCGGTGATCGGAACACGGTGCCTGCTCAAATCATTGAGCAGGCAGCTTGGCTAAATGCGCGTGGGGGTCCCTTGACCCCCCCCGTGTTGGCGATCGCGCCAAACCGCAGGTCAATTCAGACCTGCGGTTTGCGGCTTCTACCTGCGGTTCTACCGGCTCTATAAACATATCACATGACCTAACCCCTCAGATGAACACCGTAGAAAATAAAAAATAAACACTGTGCTAAATAAAATAAAAAATTGTCACCTTACATCACAAAAAGTACAACAGCAAGCGATCAAAAAGGCATTTGCCCACCATAATAGTACCAATCTAACCGTCACCATATCCCGCAAAAAATGAGCCCCTACCTGAGACAATGGCCCCCCCAAAAAAAAAATTGGGCTCAGAATATGGAGACACTAAAACATCATTTTTTTTGTTTTAAAAAAGCTATTATTGTGTAAAACTTACATAAATAAAAAAAAAATACATATTAGGTATCGCCGCGTCCAAATCGACCGGCTCTATAAAAATATCACATGAAAACTGTGCTAAATAAACAATTTTATGTCACCTTACATGACAAAAAGTGTAATAGCAAGCAATCAAAAAGTCACACGCACCCCAAAATAGTGCCATCAAACCATCATCTCATCCCGCAAAAATCAATCCCTACCCAAGATAATCGCCCAAAAACTGAAAAAATTATGGCTCTCAGACTATGGAAACACTAAAACAAGATTTTTTTTTTGCTTCAAAAATGAAATCATTGTGTAAAACGTACATAAATAAAGAAAAAGGATACATATTAGGTATTGCAGCGTCTGTAATAACTTGCTCTATAAAAATAACACATGACCTAACCACTCAGGTGAATACTGTAAAAAATTTAAATAAAAACGGTGTAAATAAGGCCATTTTTTATCACCTTACATCACAAAAAGTGTAATAGCAAGCAATCAAAAAGTCACACGCACCCCAAAATAGTGCCAATAAAACCGTCATCTCATCCTGCAAAAATCATACTCTACCCAAGGTAATCGCCCAAAAACGGAAAAAATTATGGCTCTCAGACTATGGAAACACTAAAACATGATTTTTTTTGTTTAAAAAAAGAAATCATTGTGTAAAACTTACATAAATAAAAAAAAGTATACATATTAGGTATCGCCGCATCCGTGACAACCTGGTCTATAAGAATACCACATGATCTAACCTGTCAGATGAATGTTGTAAATAACAAAAAATAAAAATAAAAACGGTGCCAAAACAGCTATTTCTTGTTACCTTGCCTCACAAAAAGTATAATATAGAGCAACCCTAAACTAGTACCAACAATACTGCCACCCTATCCCGTAGTTTCTAAAATGGGGTCACTTTTTTGGAGTTTCTACTCTAGGGGTGCATCAGGGGGGCTTCAAATGGGACATGGTGTCAAAAAAAACAGTCCAGCAAAATCTGCCTTCCAAAAACCGTATGGCATTCCTTTCCTTTTGTGCCCTGCCGTGTGCCCGTACAGCAGTTTACGACCACATATGGGGTGTTTCTGTAAACTACAGAATCAAAGCCATAAATATTGAGTTTGGTTTGGCTGTTAACCCTTGCTTTGTAACTGGAAAAAAATTATTAAAATTGAAAATCTGCCAAAAAAGTGAAATTTTGAAATTGCATCTCTATTTTCCATTAATTCTTGTGGAACACCTAAAGGGTTAACAAAGTTTGTAACATCAGTTTTGAATACCTTGATGGGTGTAGTTTCTAGAATGGGGTCTAGAATGAGGTGGTTTATATTATGTAAGCCTCGCAAAGTGACTTCAAACCTGAACTGGTCCCTAAAAATTTGGTTTTTGAACATTTCACAAAAATTTCAAAATTTGCTTCTAAACTTCTAAGCCTTGTAACATCCCCAAAAAATAAAGTATTATTCTCAAAATGATCCAAACATGAAGTAGACATATGGGAAATATAAAGTAATAACTATTATTGGAGGTATTACTATGTATTATAGAAGTAGAGAAATTGAAACTTGGAAATTTGCAATTTTTTACAAATTTTTTGTAAATTTGGTATTTTTTTATAAATAAAAATAAAAAAATTTTTACTTCATTTTACCAGTGTCATGAAGTACATACAATATGTGACAAAAATTCAGAGTGGCCTGGATAAGTCAAAGCGTTTTAAATTTATCACCACTTAAAATGACACTGTTCAGATTTGCAAAAAATGGCCTGGTCCTTAAGGTTAAATAAGGCTGTGTCCTAAAGGGGTTAATGGAAACAACGCGTTTCAGGGATTAGAACTTCCCCTTCATCAGGTTTCATAATATTACCTAATATTATGAAACCTGATGAAGAGGAAGTTCTAATCCCCGAAACGTGTTGTTTCCATTAAAAAGGAAGAATCTATTCCATTGAGACTGTCTCCATTGTGGACTTGCGCCGATGCAGCACTTCCTTCCTTTCATTAAATGTGGAGGACACCCTAGTAAAACGTGCAGCTATGCCTTACCTACAAAAAAAAATCATAATTCGACACACACTGAAATTTTCCTGATAAAAAGTTACATTAATTGTAACACAATGGGTATTATTTATGTCATTAATTGTACAATCTGTGATCTTATGTATGTGGGGAGTTCTAGCAGAAAATTCAAAACAAGGTTGCAGGAACATATCAATTATATTTCCAATCCCTCAGCGACGGGTATATCAAATGAGGCAAATCATTTTATTACAGAATATAATCACAGTTTAAATAGCTTTTGTATGTTTGCGATTGAAAAGGTAGTGGTCCCGCCCAGAGGTGGTAACATGAAGAAAAAGATTTTGCAGTGGGAGGAATATTGGATATTCAGATTGAATACCGGATACCCTTTTGGTCTCAATCAGAAAAAAAGAATTGATGTATTTTTACTAATATTGCTATAATATCATATGCCTAAGCGAATTAACAGCCATTGCAATGTTTTATTAAGTGTTATTGGAAGGTTTCCTATTTAATTAGGTGTTTCTTTCTATTTTATCTTCTCATTTGTATGCTTTTTATTACACTGTGTTCACATTATGCAATTTTTTTCTAGGCAAAACTGCACATGATCAAGGTTCCGATCTGGAATGTAAGAAGTGATCTTATAATGTGACCTTGTCCTAGATAGGTGTTTTTGTATTTTGTACCTCATATTTCGCATTTTTGTGGGATTTATAGGTGTTGTTTTTTAATATGATGTCAAATGTAGACAATGGGTGTAGCACAGGACAGAATAAGTGCTGTGCTCGCCCTGGGGCGTGTGGTTCCCTTCTCCCTCCTTTTCAGGGGGAATGGATCTATTTAAACCCGAGGGTCAGGCAGTGCACACAGTTATGACTAAGAACGGTATAGTTTAAAACGCGTCAATGTGCATGGGGGTGAGATGGTGTCCACATGATGTAATTTGTTACCGAAAATAAAGACAAAGCAACAGAATCTTCAATAGTGCTGGAACTTTTTTCTGCTGTTTATATCTTGAGAACTTACCTGTTTCTTTCTGTGCACTGAGGATAAAGGATACATGGTGAGCTGAACATTTTGTTTATTGACTTTCTAGCTAATAATGAGAAGCTATTAATTTTCCACAGTTACCATAGAAACATAGAAACATAGAATATGTCGGCAGATAAGAACCATTTGGCCCATCTAGTCTGCCCAATATATCTGAATCCTATGAATAGCCCCGGCCCTATCTTATATGAAGGATGGCCTTATGCCTATCCCATGCATGCTTAAACTCCTTCACTGTATTTGCAGCTACCACTTCTGCAGGAAGGCTATTCCATGCATCCACTACCCTCTCAGTAAAGTAATACTTCCTTATATTACTTTTAAACCTTTGCCCCTCTAATTTAAAACTGTGTCCTCTTGTGGTAGTTTTTCTTCTTTTAAATATGCTCTCCTCCTTTACCGAGTTGATTCCCTTTATGTATTTAAAAGTTTCTATCATATCCCCTCGGTCTCTTCTTTCTTCCAAGCTATACATATTAAGGTCTTTTAACCTTTCCTGGTAAGTTTTATCCTGCAATCCATGGACCAGTTTAGTAGCTCTTCTCTGAACTCTCTCTAGAGTATCTATATCCTTCTGGAGATATGGCCTCCAGTACCATAAGGGTTACAGAAGAGTATGTTTTGAAGGGAAAAAGCCAGACTTGTTTACCACCAAACCTATGATTTTGGATGTCTGGTCTACCTGTTATCATGTCTGAAAACTTGTTTTTGTCTGGAAAAACTGTTGTGTGATTGCCATTGAGTATAATTGAAGATCTAATGACTATGAGAGACAGGAGTTGTAACATTGTATTTTTTTTGGGTTGTGTTCCTCCACTCTACCCCTCCCACTAGAAGGTTTTACTTCAGCTAGAAACTGGTATATAAGGAGAGCCCCTAGTGTTCTGCAGTAAGGGATCAGTGCTTAGAAGAGATTCCTGACAGTTTGCATGAGTGACCAGAAGAAGCAGCTCAGATGTGGATGCTGAGCCACACCCGTCCTGTGACAAAGGAGACAGCTGGACTACTGAGCCACAGACCGTGGGCCTCCAGCCTTTGGCCAGGGTATGAGCATTCTGAGAGAGGGACAGCTAGCTCAGACCTTTCCTCAGCATCAAACCCTTCTGTTTGGGAGGAGACTGGAAAAGCCAGCTCAGTGCCTTGCCTGTATTGTTTTGCACTTGAGTTCCTCCAGTAAAGAAGCACACTAGTTTACTGCAGACCCTGACTCTCTGGACGTAATTCCCATTGGGGTGCACCAGGTCTTACCATCCCTTCCAGAGAGCAGCAACACCAGGTAAGACCTCGACAGTGTCTGGGGGACCTAGCATAGCTTTGGGACCACCTCAAACCTGGTCACTGCAACTTGGCATCAGGAACAGGATATGGTCCAGTACCAGCAGAGCAAATCATCATGGATCCAGCCCCAGTAAATCAAGACAGCCAGTGGCAACTACAGGAACGTCCCAACCTGCATCTGAGGTGAACCAGCCCCATGAAAGCATCTGAAACTGTAATTTTTTCCCTTGTGGGGTCTGCCCCAAGCAAATGACTGTTTCCTGAGGAACCGGCAGGATCTCGTTCCGCAGTACAAGAGTCTTCCCTTTGATGGTTAGTTGCCTGAAGCCCCACAGTCCAAACTTTTGATTGACCTTTGCAAAATGATCTTGCCCGGACTTCAGGGATGATCCTTTGCTCCATTGTGTGTTATAGTTATTTTAAAAATAAAATCATATACCATCTATAAAAAGAAATTATTAATGATAGGTAAGAAAATACTTATAATAAAAGTTTATTAATGATAGGTAAAATAATAACTATAAAGAAAAAAAAGTATGGATGATAGATAGCATAATAAAGATTAAGAGACGCTATATACAATAAGTGAGAAAAGATTATTTTAAAATCTAGAATATTCGCTATTATGAAGATATATCACTATATTCTAGATTTTCGCGAATTCTCGAAGTACCGATATTCGCGATAAAAATTCATGATTAAAATATTCGCGCTGAACACTAGATCTGAACATGGTATCACTATTTAGCTTATTGTGTCCTACTCAGGAGGAAGGCTGGACATGCCCCCTCAGAGGAAGGAGTTGAGGGCTGTAGCTCAAGCAGTCAGAGAGTAAGGGGATGCAAGTTGCCCGTGCAGTGTGAGGCCTTCTCCAAAGAGCCTCCATCCTTGCATGCTGAGGGAAACATACCATCCTCTGAGAGAGCAGGAAGTACAGAATATACAGATTGTTCACAGCCAATTTAAAGGACTGGTGCAAAGTAAGTGCAACCGCTCGTTTATGGCAACAGGTCTTATTGCTAGTGGAAAAAGGTATATTTCTTCGGCGCCCATCATGCTTTTACCATAGATTAGCGCCTCGTTCTTGAAGGATCTTCACCGCACTGCGGGAACAGCAGTACATATCGTGAATGATTGTGCACCCCTGCGGTCACCTTGGAAAGTTGTTTGGCGTTAATAGAATCAGAGTCAGCCATTGCATTTTGTTATTACATATTCAACCTTGGAAAGATTGTGTATGTACTCTGGAGAGACTGAACGAATACTACCAGTGTCTTTGTTTATGAACTTCCTAAACTAACCATTATCCTGCCTTGCATCCTGTCATCTGGTTCACCATCAAGGGAACCCTAACTACCGCCAGGCGGGCGTCCATAAAAGACCCAGGGGGTGCCCTGAAGGATGAAAGGGTGCGCACTTCCTTTCACTGCACAGCCACAGTTAGTGCCAGAGTGAGGACAGCCACGGTGAACCACTACTTCTCCTATCTGTGCTACCACTACCACTCCTATCCTCCTGACAGCCCTCCCCTGCAGTCTCCCTGTTGCACAGGCAGTATAGTATGTATTTCCTACTGCTTATATAACACCAAAATATTCCACTGCGATGTACAGAGATTGCCCATGTCTGTAATGGGGCTCACAATCTAAATTCCTGGGAAGCCAATTGAAAGGGTTCTCTGGGACTGAAATGTAGCTGGACTAGAAGACCATCAATACCAAATTGGTGGGGGTCAATCTCATTCCAGTGAATAAAAGCAGCACTGCAGTAATCAGCTCCAGACACTGCAAATCTTTGTAGCCCTGGAGCTAATGCAAAACATCTGGTTGGTAGGGGTGCTGGGAGTCGGACCTCCGCAGATCTGAAATTGATGACGTACCACCTTGTCCTGGAATTGACAACCTATCTTTTCAGTCCCAAGAACCCATTTAAGGCTAGTTTCACTACTTCAGTGTGAATTCCCGCAGGCTTCTGGCAGAGTATAATGGGGTCTGGCGTAGATCCGTATGCATCCCGGCAGACAATGCACACTGCGGTTTGAATCCGGATGATTCCTGGCATTGTGTGCCGGAACAGCCCGTTGGAATTCATGCCGGTGGTATGAAACTAGCCTAATGCATCAATGTATTTTTTTAGCGTGTGGGATGTAACTATGGTGCCACACAGACACAGGGAGGACTCTATGGAGGTGTTCAATTTGAGGTGAAGGTAACCACTGAGCTGCCATGCTATTGATACCCTGAGCTGTCTGCCCCTATATGTTAGCTATGACGATTGTGGTTGCCCAGTGATGGGGGCAGCATAGATGGTGGCTCTGTCCCTGATCTTCACTGTGGCTGTGTTCTACAGCCGTTTTCCCGCTCTTGATCATGCATTGCTGAGGTCCACATGATCACAATGACAAAAATGTGTGTCATGGTATGGAAATTGACTCCAGCCCATAACAGGTATTCTCGTCAAGGGGGTAAATCCTGTTTGTTTGCTATATGTTGTATGAATGTAGGAATGCACAACAGTATATTTGAAGCCACCTGATAGTAGTGGAGCCCATGGTGCTTTAGTATTATGTTGATTGGGTGTAATATTGTATGTACACTCATTTGTTGTGTTCTGTTGTAATACTGTATAAGACATTGGGACCTCTTGTCTCTCATACTGCATCCTCAGCACTGATATCCATGTTATGCCAAGAACAAGCTCTGAATATTGGAGATTTATCAAAACTGGTGCAAAGAAAAACTGGCTTAGTTGCCCATAGCAACCAATCAGACTCCACCTTTCATAGCTCCCTTGCAAAATGAAAGGATCTGATTGGTTGCTATGGACAACTTGCACCAGTATTGATATATCTCAACCACCCTTTCTTCCCTCTGCACCATCCTGGTAGTTGGGGTGCCATTGATAGTGGGTGTTTAGCAAGTGCAAGGCGGGAGTTTGGATGCAGGACCGGCAGATGGATGATGAAGCCAATAATTAGGCCTAGTTTAGTTGAAACAAAGAAACAAGAAAAAAAATAACGCATCCCCCCAAAAATATCAGATTGCCGCAAAATTCTGCAGTTCTGTCTCAGGCAGATATGGGAATTATTACAGGTGTGGTCTGATTAGACACTGAGTCTTGCCATAAGAGGGCGTAAAAGTGCTTACCCCACTGCCCTATAAAAACGCTCTCAGAGGCTATGCAGGATTTAAGATATGACTGGTCAGGCAGTGTCGCAGTGTGGATAGTGTCTTGGGCTCCATTCACACGTCCGCAAAATGGGTCCGCATCCTTTCCGCAATTTTGCGGAAGGGGTGCGGACCCATTCATTCTCTATGGGGACGGAATGTGCTGTCCGCATCCACATTTGCGGATCCGCACTTCCCCATTCGTGCTTCCGTTTCCGCAAAAAAATAGAACATGTCCTATTCTTGTCCGCAATTGCGGACAAGAACAGGCATATTCTATTATGTCGGCAATGTGCGGTCCGCAAAATGCGGAACGCACATTGCCGCTTTCCGTGTTTTGCGGATCCGTGTCTCCGTGCATCCGCAAAACACATTGCGGACGTGTGAATGAAGCCTTAGCAGTATTCCACTCACAGCAGTAAAGTCTTTAAGCTCATAGGCGGCGCCGGCACTGTACCTTACTGACTATGTTTGCTTTGCCATTATAGAACTTCCTTTCTCTTTCATTTCCTAGAGTGCTGCAACGTAGACATGGTTTTCTACTGATGTTTAATACAGATATGATTAGTCTCTGTAGCTTGGGGCCTAGTCCTGACTCGAGGAGTGAGGGAAAACACAACCTTTCACTTCCTCTGTAAACTCTAGAACTGACTGAGTTAGGCCTCTTTCAGACGGGCGTTGTGGGAAAATGTGCGGGTGCGTTGCGGGAACACCCGCGATTTTTCAGCGCGAGTGCAAAACATTGTAATGAAAAAAATCGTGCATGTTTGGTACCCAAACCCGAACTTCTTCACAGAAGTTCGGGTCTGGGATCGGTGTTCTGTAGATTGCATTATTTTCCCTTATAACATGGTTATAAGGGAAAATAATAGCATTCTGGATACAGAATGCATAGTACAATAGCGCTGGAGGGGTTAAAAAAATAAATAAATAATTTCATTCACCTTAGTCCACTTGATCGCGTAGCCCGGCATCTCTTCTGTCTCCTTTGCTGAACAGGACCTGTGGTGAGCATTCATTGCAGGAACAGGACCTGTGGTAACGTCACTCCGGTCATCACATGATCCATCACCATGATAAAAGACCATGTGTTGGAACAAGTGATGACCGGAGTGACGTCACCACAGGTCCTGTTCAGCAAAGAAGACAGAAGGAAATGCCGGGCAGCGCGATCAAGTGGACTAAGGTGAGTTAAATTTTATTTTTTTAACCCCTCCAGCGCTATTTTACTATGCATTCAATATTCAGAATGCTATTATTTTCCCTTATAACCATGTTATAAGGGAAAATAATAATGATCGGGTCTCCATCCCGATCGTCTCCTAGCAACCGTGTGTGAAAATCGCACCGCATCCGCACTTGCTTGCGGATGCTTGCGATTTTCACGCAACCCCACTTCATTGGGGCCTGCGTTGCGTGAAAAACACACAAAGAGGAGCATGCTGCGATTTTCACACAACGCACAAGTGATGCGTGAAAATCACCGCTCGTGTGCACAGCCCCATAGAAATGAATGGGTCGGTAATCAGTGCGGGTGCAATGCGTTCAACTCACGCATCGCATCCGCACGGAATACTCGCCCCGTGTGAAAGGGGCCTTAAGGTTGGATCCAGGATCCACATCAAAACTCCCAGCAGGGGCTGTGTCAGAGTTGGTTTACTCTGTAGGACCCATACAAGAACCATACTGGGCCAAGATGGCATTAAATCAAAATCAATTGTAAATAAATTAAACAACATGAAAAACATCAGAGAGAAAAACAATTTTGCAAGTACCCAGATCTGGGGTACTGCATCTGGAATTTTTACTGACTTCCTGTCAAGCCATGCCTCAGGCATTGCTTAACAGGCATCTTACTATGGCAGGCCTGGGAGTCTTCACAAGGCCCCATGCTGCCATAGTTTGTTTAAACCAGACAGGGATGCTTTAAACCCGGCAACACACCGAGGCAGCAACAAGTTCACGCTAAAGACCCAACGCCAAAACACAAGAAGAGTAATATTGTGTATGCAGTCCAGTGTTGTGAGGAGTGCCAAGACTTGTACATTGGAATCTTCTTGGAGAAGAGAATACCACATTGTTCTGGTATAATTTCCATCCTCCTCACATCTCTAAAATTATCAGCATCCTTACTAGAGGAACGGTAAAGACATATTATTTCTAACCTTCTTAAAAAACACAATTCTCTCATCTCCATTTCTCCCCTGACCACTCAGTCTTGCGCCTGCTATTGTACAAAATAGGTCACTTAGCACTTCTTCACACTGGACACCTCTGAAAATGACATGGCTTTGATTCTAGATTACCCTAAATCCTTAAATGCATATAGTCTTCCTGACTCCTAAGGCTTGCGTCATATGCCCTCTTTTCACAAATGGGACTTTACTAGCACCGTTAACAAATTAAGACCCAAGATTTTCAGACAACTGTAGAGACGCCAACATGGTAGAGAATTTTCTTTTTCTGCCTAACCTACCTAAAAACCTTCTTTCTAAACTGTACGAAGGTTTACTCCTGGAACACACCAAACCAATGTTTGTAGTAGCGTGGGAAAAGGAACTTGATATATCTCTAAGTAAGGGCTCATTCAGACGGCCGTATGCTATCCGCAAAAATGCGGATCCGTTTTTTTGCGGATTAGATGCTGACCTATTCACTTCTATGGGGCCCTTTTCTATTCCAAGGTTCCGCAAAATAAATGAAACATGTCCTATACTTGTCCGTGAAAATCAGGACATGGCCCTATTGAAGTCTATGGGTCAGCAAAAATACTGAATGCTATCCGTTTTTTTGCGGATCCGCAAAAAAACGGATAGCATTCAGTATTTTTGCGGACAGCATACGGCCGTCTGAATGAGCCCTAAGGAAGAGGTTGACCATGTCCTTTTGAGCTTGCAAGGCTTCACCCGCTGAATGGTCATACAAGAAAACACCTAAAAATTTGTTACTACATGGTACCGATTTTTTGCCGATATAAGTGTTGTCCTACTGAAAACTTGTTGGAGGTGCGGAGTCCTACAAGCATTTATGATGGGACTGCTGTAAAATCACAGCTTTCTGGTCCACAGTTAATGCTGCCATAAATAAGGTCTGCTCTGTTACTATCACTCTAGCCCCTGAAGACATTTTTCTTTGTCTGTTTTTCCCTAAAAACAAATGGCAATCACCTCCTCACTACAGCCAAACTCCTCATATCTTTTAAATGGAGAGACGTGAACCCTCCTACCTTGGACATGTGGGTAGCCAGAGTGCAGCAAATCTGTAGGATGGAGGAACTGGCAGGATGGAAAAAAAAAATATATAGAGCCACCTTCCTGCGGACCTGGTTGCCTTTGCTGCCTTCTGTATACTTAAACCTCATTTCAGCTAGGGTTACACCATAAAACTCCTCTGGCACCCCACTAACCCCTGCCCATACTTTCATAAGCTCTATCACCACTATGATTTTGGGCATCTCCACACTAGCAACGTACATTTTGTTCTCCCTGTTAAGTTGTTCCTATTTGTTCCAATAATTATATATACTTGTATGAATGTTGTTAGGTGAGCCCTTATTTTTGGGATTTCATTGTAAACTACCTACGTCGTTATGCAAGGATGTTATCCTAGATTGCTCCGGCCTGCGTGCCACATCTTGTTGTTGGCTTTATGTGTCATTGACTCTTGGCATAATAAAAACTGTTTTGATAAAAAATAAATAATAATAGACTTTTACATCGGGGAAACAAAACAGCAGCTACACCCACCTATGGCCCAGCACAGAAGAGCCAACACCTGTGGTCAAGCTGTGTACCTACAATTTAAGGACAAATAACACTTGTGTGATGAAAGCAAGGTTCACATCTTAGACACAGAGAAAGAATGGATCACAAGAGGGATGAAAGCTATTAATGTCAAATTGGAAAAACCAAGCTTGAATAGAGATGGAAGGGCGTAACATTTATTGTCTGCCACTTACAAAGCTGTTTTAACACCTGTCCCGAGGCAGTTTAATCACACCTCATAGTATTAGTCATGCAAATTACCATCTACATCTTACCTCCATGAGGTTGTTGACCTCATGTTGCCTATAATAAACAGATTATGCTGACGGAAGCATGAGTCCAGAGTATTTTAATGTTGGAGATTTCTCGTGCAAGTCATTCTAATCGAGAAAGCCAGTCCGGTGACTAGTGAAACGTCTTCAACAGAAAATACAGACTTACTACTGCTGATATACCATGGCCTGGATGAATGAGAACTTTCAAAGGCATAGTTTAACTAATTGCTACTGTTCGATATTTGCATGTATTCTGGTCCACACACACATAGTTGCCAACTGTCCCTAATTTGCAGGGACTGTCCCTGATTTGGGCTTTTGAAATGGATGGGACTAATGCAAGCTCCATCCACAAATGGGCGATTTCATAACGATTTTGGTGTTCCTGTGTTAGGGCTAAGATGCCCCAAATTTACCAAATAAAATGTTTTTAAGAATGCACATATACATGGGATGCAAAAAAAAGCACAATAATTATATCCATATTCTGCGTAGCTTGATTTGCGAATTCATGTTTTCTATTTTCAGAATTTTTCCACATGGGCTTAATAGGGCTACGATTTAGCGTTTCCTTGCTGCACAGAATATATAGGTAATTATTCTGGCCTCGGACAACTTCTCGACGTCTGCCACCCATCCCCTGGTGACTGGTCTTGTAATTAGATGCACACAGCTAATCACTTAAATTAATTAAATGGAGAGCCCCAGGAGGAATGTCTGCCTTTATCAGGTTAATAGATTCTTAGCTGCCCCTCGGTCGCATAGCAATGATCCCACATCAGGCCACCCTCATGTACCTATCACAAACATGTTCCCATGTAAGCATCATCTAATTACCAGCCCCTCTCAACTTCACATGATGTCTGTTTCTGTTGCAAATCTATTCAGCGTTGCTCAGGAGTTAGCCAGTCAGCAATGATGGGGTTACTGGCTTCTCTCCCCCTCCTCTAATTCCAGCTTATCCCCTTTCTATTCTTCTGCAGAGCATGAAGCTGATTCTTCCGCTGTAACTGATGCAAGGATGATGAAACCTTGCATGATGCAAGAGCTCCCAGTGATTTCCAGTACCAGTTTCCTACACACTGCAGCCTGACATATGGAGGCCGTGTTCAATTACAGTTCTACTATGGTATTTACTACTAGTATAGTGGAGCAATGGAGAAACGTATTGGTACATGTAAATATTATGTTATGATAGATAGATAGATATTAGACAGATGGATAGATAGGAAACAGATAGATGGATGGATAGATGGATCCAAAAAGTAAGAGAAAATTAATAGAAAAAATTCCACGGCACTCCCAAAAAGTGCTTGAGAAAAGTCCCAGTAAGAGGACTGAAACGTCGTAGTCTGGTGATTAAAGCACATTTTATTTTATCTACTATTTGGGGCTGTCATTGAATTTTTTCTTTTACTTTTTGGATGTAGGATTGCCTCCACAGCTGCTGGCACCCCGCTACAAACTTCTCTGCTGTGCTGTCCACAACCCTTGGACTATAGATAGATAGTGTAAGATCCTCACCTGTCTCGCACTCCGGTGTGACCAAAAAGGGTCCTCGTGGAGGGGCGGGACAGGTTACGCGTCTCCACTGATACACAAGATCAGACCCCTTTGCGAACCGACGCGGGGATGCGTTGTGGGGAAGACCGCCGGGGTCTCGGGGACAGGTTGGTCGGTCTAGTGGCAGTACGCCGTGGCCAGGCTTGTCTCTGGTACCTCTTGCGGATTCCACTTTGGTGTCCATGTTGACGCACTTGCGTACTCTCGCTGAGCCTGTCGGACATCCGCGTGTACGCTCAAGAAGGGGTTTTGCAAGGGGATGCACGGCCGCGCGTACGCGCTTCGCCAGTGCTGGGAATAGCACCTGGCCACAAATTTAAAGTAGATTAGGGGGCCGGCATTGGTCTAGGGCAGTTTCATGACCAATAGGTCATAGGGAGTGGACCTATAGGGAGTGGACACTTGGTGCCCTGGGATTTGTTAGTAGGCACATAAAAGGTGGTTTCTCCGGTCGGTCACTGCCCACTGTTATCTTTCGCTTTCCAGATATAGGTCATAACTACTTGTGCTAGTGACTGAAGGTTACCTGGACTCCGGTTCTTTCCAGTGGGACCCAGGATCTGGAATCCCCCGTGACACATCCTTTCGTCTGCCAAGTGTGCACAGCGATTTAAAGCACTGATTGGGACTACACCTGGCGTCCCCTCATTTTCGTATTCCTTTTATTTGTTACCAGTGAAGTTTGCCTGGACTTTGTTTATTTTCTTTTGAATAAACCCCTTGCTTCATCTACACTGGTCTGTTTCGTTGGTGCCTTGCATTACAGATAGATAGATATACAAAGAGAGATAAGATAGATAGATAGATAGATAGATAGATTTGAGATAAATTGATACAGATACGAGAAAGGAAGGAGGGAAGTAAGGAAACAGGTTGAATTCAACTTTTGGAGATATATGTGAAAAAAGATGTAACCATAGCAGTAATATAAATGGGTTTTCCATTTGGGTTCCAGGTTTTTACCCATGACAAGTAGGCTATTTCCCCAGCTCTTGTTTGCTAACAATGCAGTTCCTCTGGAGAGAGGAGTCTTGTACCACTTAATAGCAAAAGGGATGGGACCAACCACAGAAGACACATGGGCTGCCTGTATGGTAAGCATAACCTTCAATATGATTCAAATAACGAAGAAAAGACTGAAGACACAGACAAGAGTATATATAGCAAAAGAGGATATGGATTCACTGGGCCACTGAACAGATCTGACTTAATGCTACTCCTAAGGGTGATACCTAAGTAGCCCCTCTGCTCTCCACCCTTTAACCCCTATACAGGGATCTGGACTCTGCTGCAGGGGAATTACCTCTTCGAGTAGTCTCTATTTAGTGCCTGCTGACCCATAGCGGCCGCAAGACACCGGTGCAGAGCACTGATCGACCAGACAAAGCCATTGTCAGCAAACAAACTCAGATCAGGGCAGGTAGAGTATGTTTAATTTAGTAGTCTGACCAAAGATCATATGAGAGTTAGGCAGCGGTCAAGTTAGGCAGCAAAGGATCAAATGCAGTAATCAGATAGAGGCTGGGCATGGAAGGTGAGCACATAGTTCACAGGGAACAAGCAAGCTAGATACGCTATTGTTTAGGCATCATCTCACAGGGAAAGAGATGCTTTAAATACCCTGAGGTAGCCTGCCATAGGTTGGGATAAATTAAGGTGTGCTTGCTGGCCCTTCAACAGCTGGAAAGAGTGTGTCCCCTGTGGTCGGTGAGAGGCTGACCAGGACTGACTGCAGTCTGGAGGGAGTAGAAAGACAGCAGTAGGTACAGACCTCTGGAGAGACGGCAGGGGAGCTCTCTGTCGGCCAGAACTGCTGGCAGGAGTGAGGCAATGGGCATGGGCTTCTGGTATAACAGTACCTTCCCCTTATGTCCCCTCATCTTTAGTCCAGACTGTAGAAACATTTTTTTGAAAGGGCAGGAGCCTTGAAGTTCTCAGCAGGCCCCCAGGATCTTTCCTGAGGACCAAAATCCTTCCAGTCCACCAAACAGTAAGTTCTCCTCCCAACCTTCTTGACATTGAGGATGCTCTTCACCTCAGCTACATTTACTATAATGCAGCTGGACAGGAAAAGAGTAACACACATCTGGTTGGAACCCTAGCAGATGAACTGTAGCCGGTGTGAGTGCAATGGAGGTGGCAGCATCAGCTGTGCAATGGAGGGGTAAGTACTATCTAAGCTATCTTTCTTCCACAATAGAGAAGAAGGGACCGATTTCCTAAAAAGACTGGAGAACTCCTTTAACAAAGACGGAAGCCACCAAGATGATCCGGGCTGTGTTGATGATGTTTTGGGTCTTCACCACTTGGATGTCAGGGTCCAAGGAGCAGGAAAGGGCATCTGCCTTTGTATTCTTCTTAGCTGGATGGAAGTGCAAGACAAAATTAAAACAAGGAAAGAACAGAAAACACCCGGTTTGACAAAAATTAAGACATTAAGTCAGATTTTTAAGGTGGTATGAATTACAACAAGATGACAGGCGCCCTCCAGGAGATGTCTCCATTCCTCCGGAGGCAGCTTGATAGTAAACAAAAACTCCCTGTCCCCGATGGAATAGTTACATTCTGCTGGGAAAAAAAGATTGAAATAAAAAGCCACAGGTTGCAGACGTTGTAAGACAGTATAAACATGCAAATGGTGTTACGCCAGGTCAGGCAAATATACCAAAATGTCAAGGTAATCCACTACACAGATAAAGAGTAAATTACAGAAGATTTTGTTGCCAAACACCTGAAACAAAGCATTGAAAAGGCCAAAGGTAATAACAATGTATTATAGTGACCGTCTCGGTCTTCTACTCATCATATTCTCAAATATGGATTCAATTATCGGCTCCTCGGAGGTCCAGTTTAGGGACGACCCTCGCCCCATGAATCCTGTCAAAGAGATCAAAGGCAGGGAATCGTTAATTTCTAACGATAATTTGTTTTCCCTTAGTCCTAACAGCAGCACAGATGGGGTTAACTGCCCCTGTGGACTGGTAGGACCGGCGGAATTTTAATGAGCCCAAGAACCAATAAACGATCTTCAGCTCCCTGAAAGGGAGGAGATCACCCCCCAGCCCACCGTGTCTTTAACAAGTATGATGTAAGTTAGGGAGGGATATTTGTGTGCTGCTGTTAGGACTAAGGGAAAACAAATTATCGTTAGAAATTAACGATTCCCTTACGTCCTACCAGCAGCACAGATGGGGAGATAGCAAGATAAAACCCCTAGGGAGGGTCCTCATGCCTGGCAGAAGTAAGAACTGTCTGCCCGAAAGCCGAAAACTCTGCCATCCTAGCATCTATCCTATAATGGGAGATGAAGGTTGACTCAGAGCTCCAGGAGGCCGCCTTACAGATCAACTCTAAGGGGAGAAGGCTTCTTTCCGCAACCGAGGTGGAGACCGCCCTAGTAGAATGGGCTCTCACAAACTCGGGAGGATCTAAGGTTTGGGAGACAAAAGCTTCCTTAATGGCCTCCTTGATCCAGCGACTAATGGTGGCTTTAGACGCTTTACGGCCTTTAGACTTACCGGCAAACAGGATAAGGAGATTCTCATCTATCCTGAACTCTCTGGATCTATCCACATAGATCTGGAGGCATCTAGAAATATCCAGCGGATCTCTAGCTGGAGTATCAGAGGAGGAGGCTGTAAACAAAACTGGTAAGGAGATTACCTGGTTAATATTTTGAAAAGTAGGCACCTTAGGTCTGAAGTATGGTAAAAACTTCAGGAGTACTCTGTCCTGTAAGAAAATAATATATGGATGAATTGCAGAGAAAGCCTGCAATTCAGAGACTCTTTTGGCTGAGGCTATAGCCAGAAGAAAGACCATCTTTAGAGTTAAATATTTGAAATCAACCTCCTCCAAAGGCTCGAAGGGGGGAGATGCTAGACCCCTGAGCACTACTGAAAGATCCCACTGGGGAATGGGTTTCAGTATAGTAGGCTTTAGTCTTTCCGCTCCCTTCAAGAAGCGTTTGATGAGAGGGTCCCGAGAGTATGGCCTGTTGAGACAGGCCGAGATGGCACAAATTTGTACCTTCAAGGTAGCTGGAGATAGGCCTCTATCTAATCCGTCCTGAAGGAAATGTAGTATCGCAGGAAGGGGCGGATCTGCAGACGCCACCTGTTTGGAATCACACCATGCCACGAAGATTCTCATGATCCTGGAGTAGGCCTTGTTTGTAGACTCTGCTCGGGAATGCGACAAAGTTCTCAGGACCGACTCGGAAAGCCCTTCTATGTTGGGAAGGGGCTGATCAACCTCCAGGCTGTCAGGTTGAACCTGTGCAGATCTGGGCAGAGGTGAGTGTCCCATGACACCAGGGTCTGCTCCGGGGGGAGTCTCCAGTATTGTCCCCGACTCATCTGAATGAGCTGGGTAAACCAGGATCTTTTGGGCCAAAACGGTATGATGGCTATTACCGAGGCCTGATCCTGACGGATTTTCATCAATACCCTCGGTATCATGGAAAAAGGAGGGAAGATGTAAGCCAGCCTGAACCTCCACGGTATCGACAGAGCATCTATCGCCAGGGGGTTGTCTTCCCGGTACAGGGAACAGAACCTCAGCACCTTGGCGTTGAACCTGGTTGCCATGAGGTCCACCTCTGGCATACCCCAACTGTGAACTAGCTGCCTGAAGACCTCCGGATGCAGAGACCACTCCATGGTCGGTAATCCTCGACTTAAGCGGTCTGCTATCATATTGAGGGAACCTCGGATATGAACGGCAGATAGATGGGAAAGGTTCAGCTCTGCCCACCGAAGAATCACCCCGATCTCTGATAGAAGGGGTAATGACCTTGTGCCTCCCTGCTTGTTTATATAAAGAACCGCAGTCATATTGTCTGACTGGACTTTCACCGCTTTGCCCCGAATCTGAGGGGCGAAGTGAAGGAGGGCTAGCCGGATAGCTCGCATCTCGCGAAGATTGGAGGAAAGATGCCGCTCCAGGGGGGACCAAGATCCCTGCACTTGGGATCCGTCCAGGTGAGCGCCCCAGCCTACAAGGGACGCGTCTGTAGTCAATATGACCCAAACTGGTTGGGTCATAGACTTCCCTGCTGGCAGTCGAAACCACCATCTGAGGGAATTCCGGGTTTGACCGGACAGGGAGCACAGGGAATCTAGCCCCGCAGGGCTGCCGTTCCATAAGTGTAAGACCTCCGACTGAAGAGGACGGAGGTGCCATAGCGCCCAAGGGACTGCGTCCGCAGCCGCTGACATGAGCCCCACCATCTTCATGAGAGTCCGAATAGAGACTCGACGAGGGACATGAAGGACCTTTGCCAGGTCCTGGATCCGCGCTTTCCTTTCTTGAGTCAACCGGAGGGACATCTCCACAGAGTCGACCACGAATCCTAAATAATGGATTGAAGATGATGGGCTCACATTCGACTTCTGCCAGTTGATGATCCAGCCTAGGCGGAGAAGAAAGGAGATTGCGACCTGAAGATGGTGGGTAAGGATCGGAACTGAAGAGGTTATGAAAAGCCAATCGTCCAGATAAGGAATAATAGTCAGCCCCTGAAGTCTCAATGCTGCCACCACCGATACCACCACCTTGGTGAAGATAAGTGGGGCAGAAGAGATTCCGAAGGGGAGCGCGGTGAACTGAAAGTGCCTGCGAACCCCTGAAATCTGGACCGCGATCCTGAGAAATTTCCGGAAGGCGGAATGGATCGGAATGTGAAGATAAGCATCTTTGAGGTCCAGAGTAGCCATGACATCCCCGAGGTTGAGGATATGGGTGACTGACCTTATGGTTTCCATGCAAAACCTTGTTTTCCTTATAAATCGATTGAGAAATCTCAAATCGATGATAATCCGGAGGTCTCCCGTCTTTTTGGGAACCAGGAACACTGGTGAGTAAATGCCTAGGCCTCTCTCCCCTGCCGGCACCTCCTCTAGGGCTCCCTTGGAGATATAGTCCTGGATGTAAGATTCCAGGACCAGTTGTTTGGCCGGCCCGAAGTTTCGTGTAGCGACGAATCTCTCTGGGGGGAGAGAGAGAAAGTCTACCCGGTACCCGACGGAGACTAAGTTCAGAACCCAAGGGTCTGCGATCAACTGACTCCAAGAGTCTTTGAAATGGGAGAGACGGCCCCCCACGGGCGTTTAGGGGAGTGGTATGGGAAAGTCTAGAGGAGACACTGCAGGGACAGCAGGGCTTATCCAAGAGCCTCGACGAGGCCCATAGTCAGGAGGGTTTTGCCTCCTTAGCGGGTTTACGGGAGCGCCTCGAATACTTACGAGACGGTCCCCCCCAATCTCTGCGCCTAGATTGCTGCCCCGGGAGTCCTTCACGCTTCTTTCCCTGCTTGGGGCGTCCCCGAAAGGGCTGCTGGGGGAGGCTCTTCCCCTTTTTGTCGGAGAGCCCCTCCATGATTTTATCCAATTCGGACCCAAACAGCCTGTCTGGTTCGAAGGGGAGCCCACAAAGATTAAACTTGGACGCGTTGTCCGCGACCCAAGGTTTCAGCCAGAGTGGTCTGCGGGCAGCCGAAACTAAGGCCATGGTTTTGGCGGCCAGCTTCAACTGCATCTGGGTGGAGTCGACTAAGAAATCCATAGCCAGGTTGGCTGACTTGAAAGCTGCTAAGATGTCATCCCTGGATACGCTCTGGTCCACATCTGTCTGGATCTGATTGAGCCTAGAGCGTAGATAGGTGGCCACTTCAGTGGCCGCAATGGAAGTTGATGCGGAGGCAGCAGCCGTCGCATAACTCCTTCTGAGGGTGCACTCTGCCCTCCGATCTAGAGGGTCCTGCAGACTAGACCCATCATCTGCAGGGACTAGAGTGCGCCGGGACAACTTGGCTATCGCCATGTCCACCTTGGGAATGGAACCCCACGATTCCACCAAGGGTTTAGCCATCGGGTACATAAGCTTGAACTTTCTAGTGAGAACTGGGCCTTTCTCAGGCTTTCGCCATTCTGTGCGCATCACAGAAAGAAGGGTCTCATCCGCTCTGAAGACACGCTGTGTCCGTACGGCGGGATCGGAGGACTCCCCAATGTCAACATCATGGTCCCCCGACCTGATGGACTTAAGTAACTTCTGCGTCTTTTCTGGAGGGAAAAAGCAAGAAGTGATCTCTTCTTCCTCAGAAGAAGACCCCACCGAACAGGGGGTGGGTCTTTCGGGTGGTGCGACTGGAGCAACATCCATGGGAGTCTGAGAGGGTCCTGGTAACCTCTCATTCAATAAGCGCACCACTCCCTTAATGGAATCATCCACGTATGTCTTCGTCCACTGAAACATCTCCTGCATTGTGAGTTCCGTGGACGCCGTGCGACAACTTTCACACCTAGAATAGGGACAGCCGTCGTCTAAGGGCGTGTTACAATCAAAGCACGCCAAATGCTTCCTCTTGGCCCCGGATTTTCGCTGATCCGGATCCTTGGGGGAAGCCATAGTCTGTAATTGGAAACAAAGAAAGACAGGTCATAACACCTACAAAAAAATTGGAGGTGGAGAGACGAGACCTTAAGGGGGCCCACCAGCACTAGAGAGATATAGAGCTGCAGAAGGAACACACAAACCCACGGTCAAGCAATATATAAGGATATCACAAGGCACAGGGAACTCTGGAGCTAGCTTGTCAAAGCAATGCAACCAGAGCACTGAATGACAGGCTCTGGGCGCTTAAAAGGAAGAAGCCCCGCCCCCTGGGCGGGTCCCAAATCGTAAGTATCCTTAAGATATAAGGGAGCTCACAAAACTAGCTCAGCCTGCTTTGGATAGCTGCCCCGGGTTATCCTGAATCACAGGATATCTATCAGAAAATAATTATTATAAAAAAGGGTGAGGATAGGACCTCAGCCGCGCTGCGAAAAAACCGGAAGTGACGTAGCGCAGCTAGTGCGCGTCACTTCCGGAAGATGGCGGCGCCCATAGCGCCACACGTGTGTGGCGATGGGAGGAACGGGAGACCAGGTGAAACTGAAAAGGAGAGGGGAGGGGACACCCCGCTCCCCGCGGTCCCCAGGTATAGAAAAATCGCCGCGATCTGCCTGAAAATAAAGGCAAAAAGAGAGCCATGTAAAAAAACGGGGCGATCCTTTACATTAGAAGCAAAAAAAGGAGCCCCTAACTCACAGCTCCAAAAAGGAGCGATACGCCAGTCCAACCTGTCCAAAGGACAGAAAAAAACACGGTGGGCTGGGGGGTGATCTCCTCCCTTTCAGGGAGCTGAAGATCGTTTATTGGTTCTTGGGCTCATTAAAATTCCGCCGGTCCTACCAGTCCACAGGGGCAGTTAACCCCATCTGTGCTGCTGGTAGGACGTAAGGGAATACTTATTTTTCACTGTGATCTTATTCAGCTCCTGATAATCTATACAGGGCTGAAGAGATACGTCCTTCTTTTTGACAAAGAAGATTTCAGCACCCGCTGTAGAGGAGGACTTGCAGATGAATTTTCCCTTAAGATTCTCCTTAAACCTTATTTAGTCCTCCACTGTACATGTAGTGCGGTCTTTAAAAAGTTTAACACCCAGGGCTAATGTCTGATCATGCCAATCACAGTCATTTAAACCCTGATGCCATGGTCAAATATGACCACAGCATCTGAGAGTTGAAAATTTGGAAGCGCTGAATTTCCAGGCTTGGAACGGCTCCCCTGCGCAGTGATCAGAAGAGCCATGAAAGGCCTGAGCCTGCTAGAGACTACCAAGCTTTTCACAGGTACCGTATATCCCGGCGTATAAGACGACTGGGCATATAAGACGACCCCCAACTTTTCCAGTTGAAATATAGGGTTTGGGCTATACTCGCCGTATAAGACTACCCCTCCAACAACATTTACTTTGGCATCAAGATCTGCAGGTAATTGTTGTGCAGTTTTCGTCTTTTGCCTCAGTACCATACTATGCCTTTCCAAGAATCTAGTACACCAGGATGCAGTGGCCTTAAATCTGTTGCTGTGATCTGGGTTAGATTTGGCTCACTGAAGTGCAAACAAACATATTTTATTTTGTGTCACTACATAACCGTTTTGGCGATGCTCATTCACCATGTCTGCTACATGTTTTTCGAGTTCTGGCCAATGTGGGGTGCCTCTCCTTAATGCACACTTACCCCTTGGCATACTCTTTAATTTCTTTCTTCTTGCTGGTAGAGCCATGATGGGGTCTTGACTGTTAGCCATTTGTATACTGTACTGTATGTACTGGTGCTATACTGTATGAACCGATGCAGATACTGGTGCTGTACTGTATGTACAGGTACCGATACTGGTGTTGTACTGTATTCACCACCACATGTATCTGCTCCCCAGATAGACTCACAGATAAGATGCACACCAAACTTCATTAGAGATCCGCCAACATTAGAATTGGCTGAAGTGCAGATGCTCCTGCTCCCCCCCTGCCTTCCCTCAGAATCGCCAATCCAACCCAGTATACAACAACCAGCCAATCACAGCAAGCGATGTACCGGTATTTTCTGTGCATACTGCATACAAAGCCTGCTTGGATTGGGTGGGTCAGCTCTCCCTGCCTGCCCAGCCCTCCTTGTCTTCAAGACGATCTGAGCGGTAGTACGCAATGTGATACTGCCGGCATGAGAAGACCACTGAGAGCAGGAAGAGGGGGCTGCTTCAAGAGCGGCTGGCAGGGATGCAGCACACGGTGGCACAGCTAGAGGGCGCCTGTCACTGAAGCTGGAGAAGGACAGCTTCTCCAGTCTTGCTAGAAAGTAAGTTTCAGCACGCTGTATACCGGCATATGAGACGACACCCGACATATAAGACGACCCCTGACTTTTGAGAAGATTTTCATGTGTTAAAAAGTAGTCTTATGCGCAGGAATATACAGTATATTCCAATGTAGGCCTGCAGGTGACAGCACTACATTGGAATATACTAAATTTGCTAGTTCCTAATGTACTAATTTTGCTAGTTCCTTAAATGCCATTGCTAAATAGATAGATCTGATAGTTGCATGTTGTTAGCATAAAAAAAGAATAAAATTTTTATAAAGAAAATATATAAAGAAAAATTCAAATCACTCCCTTTCTCCAGGGTAAAAATAAAAAAATAATCAAAACCAAAACCCATAAAACTGTGGTGGAATATTGTTTTTTTCCCCCAATCCCCCCCCCCCCCCCCCATTTGGAATTTTTTTCCAGCTGCCTACTGGT
The DNA here is from genome assembly GCF_014858855.1 of Bufo gargarizans. Classification (NCBI taxonomy): domain Eukaryota; kingdom Metazoa; phylum Chordata; class Amphibia; order Anura; family Bufonidae; genus Bufo; species Bufo gargarizans. Next base: position 77,121,945 of record NC_058081.1, read on the forward strand.
AAATGGTGCCATTAGAAAAAAAAAAATACAAGCCTGCATATGGCTATGTGAACAGAAAAATAAAAAAAAGTTATGGAATGTAGGGAGTAAAAAATGAAATTGCAAAACTGGATCATCGCAAGGTCCTTCAGGCTTTGTGGAACTCAGAACCAGTTGTAACATAGCCAGACAATGGGAGTGGCAATGAAGTTTACACCACAGACCCTGCCCATTATCCTAATCAATAACTCCATCCTATGGAGGTGGAGTCATGCATGGGTGTAGGAACCCCCAAAAATCTGGGGGGGGGGGGGGGTCAGCATTTTTGCTCGCCGGGTATATTCTTATTCAGTAAACTACGATTATGTTTATATCGTTAAATTTTAAGTGTGTGTGAAAAATCTCACAACAAAAAAATATGCAAAAGGAACAGTTCTTTGTTTATCAGGTCACAGAAATTAACCAAACATTAACCAAACGTTTGGCATATATTTAAGCTATTCCGGGTACTTTCTCTGGAATCTATATAATTTACTTACAGTTCTGAAGACTCAGGGGTGCTGGCTGCTCCGGATCAGTGCTATGGGCAGCTGGGCTCCGGGCTGGAAGTGGGCACAATAAGAAAAAAATATTTTTCATTACACCTCAGGTCAGACCACCAATCAGACCCCTAATGTTAATCAGACCTCAGCTAACAGCCCCAATAAGATCCCCAATGTTAATAAGACCTCAGATCACACCTCAGCTCAGACCCCAATATGAATGATCACACCTCAGCTCAGACCCTCTCATCAGCCCCCCAGTGCCATTCATCAGCCCCCCCAGCGCCTCTCATCAGCCAGTAATAACAGCCCCCCAATCATGTGCCAGTAATAACAGCCCCCCCAATCATGTGCCAGTAATAACAGCCCCCCAATCATGTGCCAGTAATAACAGCCCCCCCAATCATGTGCCAGTAATAACAGCCCCCCCAATCATGTGCCAGTAATAACAGCCCCCCAATCATGTGCCAATAATAACAGGGCCCCCCCCCCATTCATATGCCAGTAATAACAGGGTTCCCCCCAATCATGTGCCAGTAATACCAGACCCCCCAATCATGTGCCAGTAATACCAGACCCCCCCAATCATGTGCCAGTAATACCAGGCCCCCCCAATCATGTGCCAGTAATACCAGGGCCCCCCAATCATGTGCCAGTAATACTAGGGCCCCCCCAATCATGTGCCAGTAATAACAGCCCCCCCAATCATGTGCCAGTAATAACAGCCCCCCAATCATGTGCCAATAATAACAGGGCCCCCCCATTCATATGCCAGTAATAACAGGGTTCCCCCCAATCATGTGCCAGTAATACCAGGGCCCCCCCCCAATCATGTGCCAGTAATAACAGACCCCCCCAATCATGTGCCAGTAATACCAGACCCCCCAATCATGTGCCAGTAATACCAGACCCCCCCAATCATGTGCCAGTAATACCAGGCCCCCCCAATCATGTGCCAGTAATACCAGGGCCCCCCAATCATGTGCCAGTAATACTAGGGCCCCCCCAATCATGTGCCAGTAATACCAGGGCCCCCAAATCATGTGCCAGTAATACCAGGGCCCCCCCAATCATGTGCCAGTAAAAACAGACCCCCCCCCCAATCATATGCCAGTAATACCAGGGCCCCCAAATCATGTGCCAGTAATATCAGGGCCCCCACAATCATGTGCCAGTAATACCAGGGCCCCCCCAATCATGTGCCAGTAATAACAGACCCCCCCAATCATGTGCCAGTAATACCAGGGCCCCCCAATCATGTGCAGTAATAACAGACCCCCCCAATCATGTGCCTGTAATAACAGCCCCCCCCAATCATATGCCAGTAATACCAGCCCCCCCCCCAATCATGTGCCAGTAATACTAGGGCCCCCCCATTATGTGTCAGTAATAACAGGGCCCCCCCCCCCCATTATGTGTCAGTAATAACACAAAAAACTAAGTATTGTATATAGGCTGCCGGCCTTGTAGTGCCAGCAGCCTATCAGAGGAACAGGAAAGGGACACACCTCCCTGCCCTGCTCCTCCACAGCCTTCTGTTTGTATCGCTGTCCTGAGGATGGTGATACAAACAGATCACTATGGAGATGAGCGCTTCGCTTCCACAATGGAAGTGCTCATCTCAGTGCCTGCCCCGCCACACACACTGCCGCTGGGGGGGGGATTTGACCAAACCTGTCCCCCCTGCATTATTTCCTGGGGGGATCCGTCCCCCCCACTTCCTACGCCCATGGAGTCATGGTAGGCAGCAGAGGACTGATGGACTGTGGGAGGTCTCAGTCCATAGGCACCAGAGCATTGCAGGATGGGTTTAGAGGGATGCTATTGACAGAATCCACAGGAATTTCTCCAGACATAGTGTGGTTATGCTGTATCGGGTCACTATCTCCTGATGCAGGAAGATGCCAGTAGAACCAGGAAGGCCTATTTACTAAACCAGATGTTACTGCAGGACAGGGCCACAGGAATTGTTAGTTTCGGTGAGAAAGCATTTTCACCTAGGGTTGTCTCTCAAATTCACACTGGGCATTGGGTTACCTGACGAGTGGGCAATTCCTTACATAAGGATTCTTGCCGCCACAGTAGAGACACAAGTTGTGTTTGTTCCTGCTTTTCTTCTGTTAAAGGGGTTATCCCATCTTAGACAATGGGGGCATATCGCAACGATATGCCCCCATTGTCTGATAGGTGCGGGTCCCACCACTGGAACCCGCACCTACAAGGAGAACGGAGCAGAGAAAGTGGAGGAGGGAGCACTGCGCATGCGCAGCCGCCCTCCGTTCATTTCTATGGAGCCGCCGAAAATAGCCGAGCGCTGGCTCGGCTATTTCCGTCGGCCCCATAGAAATGAATGGGAGCGTTAGGCGCGCATGTGCGGTGCGCTCCCATTCACTTCAATGGGAGAGGCGGGGAGCTGTGCCTGGTGGTGGTCGGAGCCTGGGAAACCCGGGGTCCTCCAGCCACAACTTTCCCCGGCTCCGTTCTCATTGTAGGTGCGGGTCCCAGAGGTGGGACCCGCACCTATCAGACAATGGGGGCATATCCTTGCGATATGCCCCCATTGTCTAAGATGGGATAACCCCTTTAACTTAACTCTATCCAGTTGCATAGGTTCCACTGGAAATTATGAAGAAGAGGGAAGTAAGGGCTTCTGGAATGTACCATAAGTGTTGTTGTGGTGTTCTTCTCTCTCAAGAAGATTCCTTGAGATGTTCCTTAAATCGGAGAGCAATGCGGTCACCAAAGTGGTCAGGTCATCCAGGGTAGCTGGTAAATCTTGACCTGCCAGTTTATCTTTGATGCGACCTGCAAAGCCCTGGTCTCTTTTCTTCAGGACAACTCAGAGGAAGGGTACACAACTGGATGGCATACTGTCCGACCATTAGGTTGCCCTTTCAGAGACGCAATAAGGAAGACGCTGCAGAAGCTGTCACATCAGGCTCTTCAAAATACCTTTACTAAAGGTGACAGAAAGTTCTGTAAATAATAGGTCAAAGGGTGTAGCCCTGGAGAAGGCTTCCCCAGATAATAGGGTCACCAGGAAAGTGACTTTGGCACAGTCTGTAGGAAACTGGTGAACCTGTATTTCGAGGTGGATGGTGCACTTCTTTAGGAAAGTACAACAAGTCTTTGGCACTCAATCATAACATGGTGTCAGTGTTAGATGCAGGCTGGACCCACCAATCCTATTCAGGTACTGGAGAAGTTGCTCTTGATAAGAATTCTGATTGATCAGATCCTTGAAGACATCTTGCTATCCCAATTTAGGTGGGCCTGCAGGATCCATGGTCTAAGCAAACTGTTATAAAAGCAGATGTGCATCCACTGTGTCACTTGAACAGATTTGATGTGGGGCTACTCCTAAGGGTGTTATCTAAGTGGGCCTCTTGGTCTTCATACTTTAATAAGTAATAAGATATAGGGATCTGAGCTGGTGGAGGCCTACCAGGCCACTACTTCTTGGAGTAGTTTCTGTACAGTGACTGCTAACCCATTGGGGTCAGCAGTCAGCAAACAAAACAAGGTCAGGACTGGCAGAGTTAATTTAACCCCATAATCAGACCAAAGGTTGGGGAGGCCAGCACAGGGTCAATACGAGAGTCAGGTAGAGATCAAGTCAAGCAGCAAAAGGTCAAATCCAGTAATTAGACAGAGGTCCGGCACAGAAGATCAGAATGCATACATCACACCTTTGCAGGGAACTAGTTAGCAGGCACCCTTCCACATAGATTTTTTTAATCACATTACTAGGGGTTACGACCACACTGTAATCCAGCCGCGGTGGCCATGCTTCCACACTATAGGAAAAGGCTGGGACTGCTGGAGGCATAGCTTAGCAGTACTTCTTGCTGTAGTAGTGGATAGGCTGGTCCACATATAGCATTCAGATGTGTGCTCTTCTTTCAGTTGTGTTGTACCTCTATAAAGAATGTATTATACAAACTTATTTGCCTTCCAGGACCAGATCAACTACTGTATAGTTTATATGATTACATGAGCGTTTAGTGACTTGGATGAGGTTTAGCATTCCTGGGTTTTGCTGCTGGTGAGCCAAGGGGTGGATATCATGGTAGAGGGTCTAATACAGTGGTGGCGAACCTATGGCACGGAACCTACGGCACCCTCACACTGGAAAAAGTCTATGTTGTACCAATATACCTTAGACTTTTCCTGCCATTTATCAGCGCGGGGCTCACTATGAACAGCACAGGCAGCGCACTGAATGTAGGCAGCTATTATAGCTAAATGACAAAGTACATGGAAGATAGACTATACTGGTATTCGGGTTACATTGCCGTGTTGGCACTTGGTGATAAATAAGTGGGTTTTGGGTTACAGTTTGTCTCTAAAAGATTTACCATCACTAGTCTAATACATCCAGGTGCTTCCTTACAATGGGGCAGGTATGAGATGACCAGAGTATTCACTTGTCATGACGTATCAATCTGCACAACAGAGCTTGCTAACAGTTCATTTCAATACCCTCTTCCCAATTTCGAATTTGGGGGTTAGGGATAGGGATAGGTAAAAAAACAAAAAAGCTAGGACTTCCCCTGATCCTAGTCATTTTCTAAGTGGCAACCAATAACTTACATTATGTGTTATATAGAGGACACTGCAGGCGGAGAGGTCTTACTGATTCGTGATATTTAGTAAAGCATATTGGTATATACGGTAGAAATCTAGGACAATGCTGTATTTTAGGACTTTTGGCCCAGATTACTACAGGTCAGGTAGTAATATCTAGCTAGGCGCTTGTTACCAGCAGCTGACGATACAGGTAATATCAGAGCAATTATTATCATATGGGGTATAAATTACACTTGTGTGATACCTTATAATCACTAGTAACACGGATTCACATAGTAGTTGACATGCTGCGGATTTTAAAATCCGCACCACATGTCAAAATCCGCGTGGAAAAAAAATCTGCATCGTGTGCAATGAGAATTTCAAATTCTCATAGAATACAATGTACATGACCTACGGTGCGGATTTTCCGCATGCAAATCTGCGTGGAAAATCCGCACGCAATCCTGATCTGATATTTTTTATTTTATTTTAACCCCTCCAGCCCTATTGTACTAAGCATTCTGTATTCAGAATGCTATTATTTTCCCTTATAACCATGTCATAAGGGAAAATAATAATGATCGGGTCCCCATCCTGATCTTCACCTAGCAACCGTACATGAAAATCGAACCGCATCCGCACTTGCTTGCGATTTTCACGCAACCCCATTAATTTCTATGGGGCCTGCGTTATGTGAAAAACGCACAAAGAGGAGCATGCTGCGATTTTCACGCAACGCACAAGTGATGCGTGAAAATCACCGCTCATGTGCACAGCCCCGTAGAAGTGAATGGGTCCAGATTCAGTGCGGGTGCAATGCGTTCACCTCACACATTGCACCCGCGCGGAATACTCACCCGTGTGAAAGGGGCCTAAGGGTTCATTTACACAATGTGGTCAAGTAGCAGTTTTTTACCAGAATTACCAGAAACCTCGCCTCAAATGCTGCATTCTTTTGTGAATGTCCTCAAGCATGGGATTCAGCCGGTTCCCTACAGTTCTTCAGATCTGGTTGTTAAAATTACAACTGGATCGGAGAACCGTGTCACCGGCTGAGTCCCGATCCAGTGCTCTGGCGGTGCCAGGGCAGCAGGAGATGTGTCGCTTCCATTGCTTCGCGCACCGCTGATAGTTTAGCTCCTTAGGCTACTTTCACACTAGCGTTCGATCGGATCCGTTCTGAACGGATCCGCTCATATTAATGCAGACGGTGGCTCCGTTCAGAACGGATCCGTTTGCATTACCATGAACAAAAACGGATGATAGTGCAAACGGATCCGTTTTGACTTTACATTGAAAGTCAATGGGGGACGGATCCGTTTGAAAATTGAGCCATAGGCCTCATGCACACGACCGTTGTGTGCACCCGTGGCCGTTGTGCCGTTTTCCGTTTTTTTCTGCGGCTCCATTGACTTTCAATGGGGCCGTTGAAAACTCGGCTTGTGCACCGTTTTTACACCGCGCCCGTGACCCGTGTTTCTAGGCCGTGAAAAAAATACGACCTGTCCTATTTTTTTCACGGCCAACGGTTCACGGGCCCATTCAAGTCAATGGGTCGGTGAAAATCACGGATGCACCCAAGATTGTCATCCGTGTCCGTGATCCGTGTCCGTTTTTTCCTATCATTTCAATGGCAAACTTGACTTAGAATTTTATTTCATTTTTCATGTCCGTGGATCCTCCAAAAATCACGGCAGACCCACGGAAGAAAAAACGGGCACGGATCACGGTACAACGGAACCATGTTTTGCGGGACGTTAAAAAATACGGTCGTGTGCATGAGGCCATACTGTATCAACTTCAAACGGATCCGTCCCCATTGACTTACATTGTAAGTCTGGACGGATCCGTTTGCCTCCGCACTGCCAGGCGGACATCCTAACGCTGCAAGCAGCGTTCAGGTGTCCGCCTGCTGAACGAAGCGGAGGCTGAACGCCGCCAGACTGATGCATTCTGAGCGGATCCGTATCCACTCAGAATGCATTAGGGCTGGACGGATCCGTTCGGGCCTCGTTCACACTTCAGTGTTTGGTCAGTGATTTCCATCAGTGATTTGTGAGCCAAAACCAGAAGTGGAGCCTCCACAGACATGAGGTAGAAGGGAAAAATCTGCTCCTGTTCTGTGTTTAGAGTTGCACCTGGTTTTGGCTCACAAATCACTGATGGAAATCACTGACCAAACACTGAAGTGTGAACGAGGCCTTAGTTGGGTGGTATGTATGTAGTGTCTATATAATGTATTTATGTATGTGTACCATGTATATGGTGTATTTGTTGTGCATATATATGGTGTGTGTATATGTAAACGTGTCACGACGCCGCGTGTCCGCCATTGAGTAGGGAACCTGTAAAAAAATTGAATCCCACCCCTGAATGTCCTACCATGTTTACATCACCTATGGTAACCGACAAACTAAGGCCTCATGCACACGACCGTATCAGTCCGCATTTTACAGGCAAGTAGGGGACTTGTTCTATCTTTTTGGACATATGGACACGGAAAGCATGCGGATCATCCATGTGCTTTCCGCATCCGTATGTCCATTCTGCAAAAAAGATAAACTATGGGGGTCATTTATTATACTTAAATCAGCTTATATTAGGAATATTTCAGGCACGTATTCTGCGACTTCTCCCTGCTCATGACAGCTCTAAAACTGTGGGTGTGGCGTGGAAGGGCCGGTAGGCCTAACTCCATCATTTTCTACGCCTGGTTTAGGTGTGGAAAATGGTCTAAATGTATGACAGCAGAGAAGCTGTCTTACATTTAGAACTGGCGCTGGGTGCGCCAAAGTTATGGAGAGGCCGTTTCCTCTTCGAAACTGTGGCGGAACCACCGCCAGCCATGGGCCTTTATTAAGATCGGCGTCTAAAACTATGTCTGAAAAATGTGGACCACGGACCCACTGAAAACAAAGGTCTGAAAATAAAATGCAGACAGCAAGCGGACCGGCTCTGTATTTTGTGGATCCGTGATTTGCAGACCACAAATCAGATGTGTTCGTGGGGCAGGAAGCCTTAGGGCTCCTTCACACTTGCGGCAGGACGGATCCGGCAGGCTGGTTTCCCTGTCGGATCCGTCCTTCCGCTGTTTCGCCGAGGCGCCGGTCCGCCGCTCCGTGCCCATTGACTATAATGGGGACGGGGGCTGAGCTCCCCCGGACATGCAGGACTTTTTAGTCCGGCGGCTTTCGCCGTGCACCACCAGAGCGGCGGTCCGGCGGCTCGGCGAAACAGCGGAAGGATGGATCCGACAGGGAGACCAGCCTGCCGGATCCGTCCTGCCGCAAGTGTGAAGAGCCCTAAGGCTGCTTTCACGCAGGTCTAAAAAGAAGCATGGGATCACGTTAAATGGCCTTCTCACTTTTTTCACTTCTCTCCTGCCTGTGCAATATTTTTATGGAAAACGTAATAAAGGACATTGATTTTATAGGCGAGTGCCACATCCTTTTCTCTTCAGTGCTATACACGGTGTAGTGGCTGTGCTCGGTATTGCAGCTCAGTCCTATTCCTATGAATGGGACAGAGCACCTGGGTCCCTTCTACAGCTGATCTCCTGGGGTGTCAGGAGTCGGACCCCACACTGATCAGATACTGGTGACATAGCCTTCAGTGCAGAGCCTCTTTCAGGAAGAGTTAACCCCTTCACGAAAACTTTTTTTTGCAAGTAACACAATGTGACAATATGAATTTGTTGTATCTGGTGTATTAGGCACATACTTTTATTTTAGAATAGCTAACAATGCGTAGACATTAGAATTAAAAGTGAATCAATGTAGAGTTCACAGGGAGGTCATCTCCGTTAGGTTTACTAGCAGTTAGAAAGATCTGCCCCCTTGTTAATGGTGGTCTTGAACAAGAGTTGGGTTGTGGATTGGCAGACTGTAGGGTTAGGGCTTGTTTACACGAACGTAAGGGCTCCGTGCCCGTGCTGCGGGCCGCATACGGCGGTTCCGCAATTCATGGGTCACCAGCCGTGTCACGGATGCGGACCCATTTACTTGAATGGATCCGGAGATACTGTGCGGAACGGAAGCACTATGGAGTGCTTCTGTGGTGTTCCGTTCCGTGCTTCCGTTCCGCAAAAAGATAGAACTTGTTCTATCTTTTTGCAGAACGTTCGGATCGCGGACCCCATTCAAGTGAAAGGGTCTGCAATCTGCATGGAGCCCTTACGTTCGTGTGTACAAGCCCTAAGGCAGAGTTCACACGAACGTGTGTGATCCGTGGCCGTATTGTGGCCACAGTTCCGTGTGCATTCCGCATCACGGATGCAGACCCATTCACTTCAATGGGTCCACAAATTCGGAATTGCGGAACGGCCGCACAGAACGGGACCCCTCGGAAGCACTACGGAGTGCTTCCGTGGGGTTGCGTCCCGTACTTCTGTTCCGCAAAAAGATAGAACAGGTCCTATCTTTTTGCGGAACGGGCGGATTGCGGACCCATTAAAGTGAATGGGTCTGCGATCCGATGCGGCTGACCCACAGCCGGCGATCGTGCATGTCCTACCAGGGGTCAGACACATTCGTGTGCACTCGGCCTAACTGTGATAATAATCTCTCCACAGTGCTTCAGGATATTGGCGCTAAAAGCAAAAGGAAACAATTTTTTTTGTCGGGGGGCGTACATGTGAGATTCCTGCCACACTGTGGCCAAAAGTGGAACAGCAGACTCCATACCAATTATGAAATAAAAAATGTACATTTATTTACAGGCGCATGTCTATGGCACCAAAGTATCCTGCATCACCGTACAGTGATTATCGTCACACACATGAGTCTCTGTCTCCAATGCAGTTCACAATCTAATTTCACAAAAACACACAGGGTTAAATGCAAACATGTTAGGTGGATCTCTCTTACTATGGGAGTGAATAGAGAGATTTATCAAACTGGTGTAAAGGAAAACTGGCTTGGTTGCCCATAGCAACCAATCAGATTCCACATTTCATTTTCCAAAGGAGCTCTGAAAAATGAAAGGTGGAATCTGGTTGCTCTGGGCAACTAAGCTAGTTTTCCTTTACACCAGAGTTGCTAAATCTCCTCGAATATCTTTTATATATAGATGTTAGATACACACTCACCTAAAGAATTATTAGGAACACCTGTTCTATTTCTCATTAATGTGATTATCTAGTCAACCAATAACATGGCAGTTGCTTCAATGCATGTAGGGTTGTGGTCCTGGTCAAGACAATCTCCTGAACTCCAAACTGAATGTCAGAATGGGAAAGAAAGGTGGGCTACAACAGCAGAAGACCCCACCGGGTACCACTCATCTCCACTACAAATAGGAAAAAGAGGCTACAATTTGCACGAGCTCACCAAAATTGAACTGTTGAAGACTGGAAAAATGTTGCCTGGTCTAAAGAGTCTCGATTTCTGTTGAGACATTCAAATGGTAGAGTCCGAATTTGGCGTAAACAGAATGAGAACATGTATCCATCATGCCTTGTTACCACTGTGCAGGCTGGTGGTGGTGGTGTAATGGTGTGGGGGATGTTTTCTGGGCACACTTTAGGCCCCTTAGTGCCAATTGGCCATCGTTTAAATGCCACGGGCTACCTGAGCATTGTTTCTGACCATGTCCATCCCTTCAGGACCACCATGTACCCATCCTCTGATGGCTACTTCCAGCAGGATAATGCACCATGTCACAAAGCTCGAATCATTTCAAATTGGTTTCTTGAACATGATAATGAGTTCACTGCACTAAAATGGCCCCCACAGTCACCAGATCTCAACCCAATAGAGCATCTTTGGGATGTGGTGGAACGGGAGCTTCGTGCCCTGGATGTGCATCCCTCAAATCTCCATCAAATGCAAGATGCTATCCTATCAATATGGGCCAACATTTCTAAAGAATGCTATCAGCACCTTGTTGAATCAATGCCACGTAGAATTAAGGCAGTTCTGAAGGCAAAAGGGAGTCCAACACCGTATTAGTATGGTGTTCCTAATAATTCTTTAGGTGAGTGTACATCATCATGAGATGGCATGTAAGTTATGGATGGTTAGCTGGAGGGCCCAGGTGTTGGCCAGGCCTAGCTACCCTGACCGAATGCTATTGACACCGACGCTGCACATACAAAGTTCACAATGTTGCCTCCAAGCCTCATTATCCATACACATAATTGTCTTGCATGTCTTAAAAGGGTTGTCTCATCAGAGTCCTCCCTTTTCTGAATGCAGCCCCTGGAGATGCCAGCTGAACCTGGCACCCTGGCAAATAGCTAGGGGCAGCTGGAAATGTAGTATTACATGGTGGCCATTCGTCAATACAAGAATGGCTCGAGTACACTAGAAGGAGAGTCACTCATACAAAGCAGCTCTCCATTCTGGTTCACAATGAAGTAGAAAGTAATATGATGCTTTACATAAAATAAGGAATATTATCTGAATAATTGTATTATATTGGAACTTATATTCTTCTTTGATTACCTGATTATAATCAGTGATAGCCAGTTTGCAGTGTTCGCCAGCGAACACATGCGGGCTGCCATCTTTAGTAAGGTAGACTCACCCGTCCGGCGATGTAAGCCCTTGCCTGTGCCGGTAGCCGGTCTGAAATCAAATGTAGTCACCGGGAGCAGGCAGTTCCGAGAACAGCCCGATGAAGGCGGCTGTACTCGGAACTGCCTGCTCCTGGTGACTGCATTTGATTTCAGACAGGCTCCCGACACAGGCACAGGTAAGGGCTTACATCGCCGGACGGGTGAGTCTACCTTACTAAAGATGGCAGCCGCATGTGTTCGCTGGCGAACACTGCAAACTGGCCATCACTGAATATAATGGTATTCTGCTTGACACTGTAATAAATCAGACCGTAATGTACTTTCTTTAACCGTTTAATATGAACTATTGAAACAGAAAGTAATAGTATAACCCAGTCATTGCTAACCTCCGGCACCCCAGCTGTGGTGAAACTATGACTCCCAGCATGCTCCATTCATTTCTATGGAGTTCTGAGAACAGCCAAGCAAGTGTACATCTTGGGAGTCGTAGTTTTACCACAGCTGGAGTGCCAGAGGATAGTCATCACAGGTATGACCCATACTGATGCAGAAGCCCTATTCAATGTTTACCTAAGGCCATCGATCTGCACATAGTCTATTTAGGAGCAGCGCTGCAGGGTACTGCATATCCTGACCCCATTTACCAGATTAGGACGAAGCTGGAATTTCCTACACTATGTATAGCATGCAGGTCGGTGGAGTGAGGTGACCATTGAAGAGGCTGAAGTGCTAGCACAAGCGCCAAGAACCCAACAAACAGCTGATCAGTGGTGGTACAGAGAGTGGGCCCCTCACCAATCTGATATTCATGGCCTATCCTAAGGACAGTCCATCAATATGCTGAGTGTGTAGGAGTAAGACGGGTATCTCATAAGACAGCAGGGTATAACAGGGCGGTGCACTCTCTCTCTGATGTCTGGCGATTCACCAGGTTGAGTGGTTCCCGCTGGTAATGCTCGATCAAGTGAATGACGCTAGGAAAAACCTGAGGAGAGAGGAGGAAGTATTAGAAGCCCATAGCAATCGACTGCCATGTAAGTAAATTAGATGTTCTGTATAAAGGTCAGGAGAACTGAGGCTACTCTCTTAAAACTGCAGCAATAAGGGCTGGCCAAGCCCGTGCTGCGGTCAGCAATACGGCCACGGCCGGGCAACGGCCGCGTGCATGATCCCATAGACTAATAATGGGCGGAACAGCTGTCTGCCAAATCAGCGATCAGACTCAACAGCTATGTAAGGTATATGGCCACCATAAGACCACAATTAGGGGGAGTTGACATAACTGTTATTTTTCCATTCTTCTGATCTGTCAGAAGAACAGAAAAAACCGGATCCTGTGCATCAGTTATGCACATTTAGCATCCGTCTGAGATCTGTTATTTTAGACTGATAAAAGTCATACATGCAGGCTGGGCTCTGGCTGGGCCTCTCCTGTGTTGTCTTGTCTGTGTGCTTATGTCACTGTCTTGTTGGAAGGTGAAACTTCAGCCCAGTCTGAGGTCCAGAGCACTCTGGGTCAGGTTTTCATAAGAATATCTCTGTACTTTGCTCCATTCAGCTTTCCCTCAACCCTGACCAGTCTCACTGTCCCAGCCGCTGAAATAGGCCTCATGCACACGACAGTTTTTTTTCACGGTCCGCAAAAACTGGGTCCGTGATCCGTGACCGTTTTTTCGTCCGTGGGTCTTCCTTGATTTTTGGAGGATCCACGGACATGAAAAAAAAGTCGTTTTGGTGTCCGCCTGGTCGTGCGGAGCCAAACGGATCCGTCCTGAATTACAATGCAAGTCAATGGGGACGGATCCGTTTGATGTTGACACAATATGGTGCCATTTCAAACGGATCCGTCCCCATTGACTTTCAATGTAAAGTCTGGAGTTCTTTTATACCATCGGATTGGAGTTTTCTCCAATCTGATGGTATATTTTAACTTGAAGCGTCCCCATCACCATGGGAACGCCTCTATGTTAGAATATACTGTCGGATATGAGCTACTTCGTGAAACTCAGATCCGACAGTATATTCTAATACAGAGGCGTTCCCATGGTGATGGGGACGCTTCTAGTTAGAATACACTACAAACTTTGTACAAGACTGCCCCCTGCTGCCTGGCAGCACCCGATCTCTTACAGGGGGATATGATAGCACAATTAACCCCTTCAGGTGCGGCACCTAAAGGGGTTAATTGTACTATCATATTCCCCTGTAAGAGATCAGGGCTGCCAGGCAGCAGGGGGCAGACCCCCCCCCCCTCCCCAGTTTGAATATCGTTGGTGGCACAGTGTGCGCCCCCCTTCCTCCCTCTAATGTTAGAAATCGTTGGTGGCACAGTGTGTGCCCACCATCGCCCCCCCCTCCCTCCCTCTATTGTAATAAATCGTTGGTGGCACAGTGTGCGCCCACCATCGCCCCCCTCCCTCTATAGCAGTAACAACATTGGTGGCAGTGTGCGGCCTCCCATTCCCCCCCCCCCCCCAATCATTGGTGGCAGCGGAGTTCCGATCGGAGTCCCAGTTTAATCGCTGGGGCTCCGATCGGTAACCATGGCAACCAGGAAGCTACTGCAGCCCTGGTTGCCATGGTTACTTAGCAATAGTACAACAGTAGAAGATTCATACTTACCTGCTTGCTGCTGCGATGTCTGTGTCCGGCCGGGAGCTCCACCTACTGGTAAGTGAAAGGTCTGTGCGGCGCATTGCTAAAGAACTGTCACTTACCAGTAGGAGGAGCTCCCGGCCGTTCACAGACATCGCAGCAGCAAGCAGGTAAGTATGAATCTTCTACTGTTGTACTATTGCTAAGTAACCATGGCAACCAGGGCTGCAGTGGCTTCCTGGTTGCCATGGTTACCGATCGGAGCCCCAGCGATTAAACTGGGACTCCGATCGGAACTCCGCTGCCACCAATGATGGGGGGGAGATGGGAGGCCGCACACTGCCACCAATGTTGTTACTGCTTTTGAGGGAGGGGGGCCGATGGTGGGCGCACACTGTGCCACCAACGATTTATTACAATAGAGGGAGGGAGGGGGGGTGGCGATGGTGGGCGCACACTGTGCCACCAACGATTTATTACAATAGAGGGAGGGAGGGGGGGGCGATGGTGGGCGCACACTGTGCCACCAACGATTTCTAACATTAGAGGGAGGAAGGGGGGCCCGATGGGGGGCGCACACTGTGCCACCAACGATATTCAAACTGGGGAGGGGGGGGGGGGGTCTGCCCCCTGCTGCCTGGCAGCCCTGATCTCTTACAGGGGAATATGATAGTACAATTAACCCCTTTAGGTCCCGCACCTGAAGGGGTTAATTGTCCTATCATATCCCCCTGTAAGAGATCGGGTGCTGCCAGGCAGCAGGGGGCAGTCTTGTACAAAGTTTGCAGTGTATTCTAACTAGAAGCGTCCCCATCACCATGGGAACGCTTCTGTGTTAGAATATACTGTCGGATATGAGTTTTCACGAAGTGAAAACTTAGATCAGAAAAAGCTTTTATGCAGACGGATCTTCGGATCCGTCTGTATGAAAGCAACCTACGGCCACGGATCACGGACACGGATGCCAATCTTGTGTGCATCCGTGTTCTTTCACGGACCCATTGACTTGAATGGGTCCGTGAACCGTTGTCCGTCAAAAAAATAGGACAGGTCATATTTTTTTGACGGACAGGATACACGGATCACGGCCTCGGCTGCAAAACGGTGCATTTTCCGATTTTTCCACGGACCCATTGAAAGTCAATGGGTCCGCGAAAAAAAACGGAAAACGGCACAACGGCCACGGATGCACACAACGGTCGTGTGCATGAGGCCATACACAGCATGATGCTGCAACCACCTAAAATCCATAAAGCGAGCTCTGGATGTTTTCTGTGGTGAAGCTGACTGTACGACGTGGCATCGTCTAGCAATGAACTGCAGCATTACATAGCGGGCACGCTGTATACTGTCTACACAGCGATAATAATACTTAGGCCTCATGCACACGGCCATTGTTTTGGTTCGCATCCGGCGGCTCGGGTGCGGACCCATTCACTTCAATGGGGCCGCAAAAGATGCGGACAGCACTCCGTGTGCTGTCTGCATCCGTTGCTCCGTTCAGTGGCCCCGCAAAAAAATATATAACATGTCCTATTCTTGTCCGCGCTTTGCAGACAAGAATAGGCAGTTATATTAAAGGCCATCCGTGTTTTGCGGATCCGCGATTTGTGGACCGCAAAACAAACCACAGTCGTGTCGGCATGAGGCCTTACTGGGAGGATAAACCTAAAATCAGTTTTAGGCCTAGTTTACACGAACGTTTTTTTTTGCGAGTGTACGGGCCTTTTTTTTGTGTTCCGTATACGGTCCGTATACAGAACCATTCATTTCAATGGTTCCGCAAAAAAAACGGAATGCGTTCCGTATGCATTCCGTTTCCGTATTTCCGTTCCGTTGAAAGATAGAGCTTGTCCTATATTTGGCCGTAAATCACGGGTCGTGGCTCCATTCAAGTCAATGGGTCCGCAAATAAAACGGAACACATACGGAAATGCATCCGTATGTCTTCTGTTTCCGTTCCGTTTTTTCTGAACCATCTATTGAAAATGTTATGCCCAGCCCAATTTTTTCCATGTAATTACTGTATACTGTACATGCCATATGGAAAAACGGAAAGGAAACGGAAACACAACGGAACTCAAAAACGGAACAACGGATCCGTGAAAAACGGACCGCAAAAAACAATAAAAGCCATACGGTCGTGTGAACTAGGCCTAACCAAGTCGAATCAAATCTATTGTTCCCTGTTATCAGCAATGTCAGTCTGTAGGAGGGGCGGACTGTTGTCTTCTTCAGTGAGATGGGTAAAGCTAGGTTCACATCTACATTTGGTAAATCTGGTATTCTGTTCCGGGAGAGGAGCAGACTACCGGAGTTACCAGGGATTTTGGCTGACCCCAACAATTTTGACTTGACCAGCTGGCCATCTAATGTGAGGGTTTGTTGACTGCCCTGATGGTAGATGTTGGATTTCAATATGCCCAATTATTTGTTTTGAAGGGAGACAAGCTGCCACCAGAGGTATCTGGCAGCAGCCAATTCTCCTTCCCCTATCAAGAGCACCTGCACTCTCGGCCGAGCAGTGCATCCATGAGTATGGGTGGGTCAGGAGGAGTAACTGTTGGCCAAACAAGCATTCAGCTGACAGCTATTGAAAGTATGCGGCCACCTTTAAAGGAATATTCCCATCTCGGACATTGGGGGCATATCACTAGGTCCTACCTCTGGGGCTGGTACCTATACTTAGAACGCAGCTGGCAAAGTCCCGGAGGGCACACCTCGCATGCGTGCCCACCCTCCATTCATTCCTATGGGAGCACTCCGATATTTCCGTCAGCCTCTTATAAGTGAATGGACCAAGCTTCTGTGATGCTCTTCCCGTTCATTTCAATGAGATTTCCAAAAATAGCCGAGCAACCCTCTCGGCTATTTTCAGCACTCCCATAGTAATGAATGGAGGGAGGCTGTGCGTGCGCAATGTGACCTCCAGGTGTGGGTCCCGCACCTAGCGATATGCCCCCAATGTCTGAGATGGTACAACCCCTTTAAGTTTAGTTGCCCCCTTATAGGCATATACCACTTTATTCCTCTCTCTGTAGTAAAGCATATCAAGACAATTTTTCCCCGAACACCTACCCCCAAGCCACTTACCTCCTCATACCGTTTGCCTTCCTTCCCCAGTGAGAACCCACGGTTGCCCACAGCTCTTATGGGAATGTTGTAAATGTGGTTGTGGTAGAGAACGGCCAGGGTATACAGCTGCGTCTGATCTTGTGAAGAGCTCAGGCGCACCAAGAAGCAGCCATCCTGTGTGATATACAGACAACGTGGTGTCATAGCAATGGGCACATGGCCTGGTATTGGGCAGATATCCCACATACAGTCATGGGGTTTATTATAGGACGGGTTAGGCAGAGTTCTGAGGTGCCTTATAAAGGGCAATACAGAAGACTGTGGTGCACTGGTGAGGATAGGCTATCAATATGTTGAACCCAGAAAACCCCTTTAACAGGATTTTCTATGACTTTAAAGAGAACCTGTCACCTGGATTTTGGGTATAGGGCTGAGGACATGGGTTGCTAGATGGCCGCTAGCACATCCGCAATATCCAGTCCCCATAGCTCTGTGTGCTTTTATTGTGTGAAAAAAACTATTTGATACATATGTAAATTAAATCCATTTTTTTACACAATAAAAGCACACAGAGCTATGGGGACTGGGTATTGCGGACGTGCTAGCGGTGATCTAGCAACCCATGTCCTCACCTCTATACACAAAATCCCGGTGACAGGTTCCCTTTAATGTACGTCATACATCTAAGTTATTGTAACTCAGGATGCTGTGGGTGCTCTTCCTGTCAAGCAGCATGGGGGACATACCATACGTATATATAGCCCAACTGGTAAGGAGCCCACTACCATCTTAAGGTCTACAACATTGTATGTAAGGAACTGAGCTGATGAATTTTAAAAGGGAGCCCTCTGATGCCTTTGTCCACCCCAGTAATGTGGCCCTTTGGCTGGCATTTATATGTGCAGTGTAGCGTTCCACCTGCATGGCATGTATGTATAGGCCTCTATTATGGAGACGGAAATCTGAATTACTGCCATTACTACTTTCCACAGGGTGGATAGGTGCATGATGGGTGGGGGGTCTAACTGCTGGGGCCCCCGCCAATCAAGAGAATGGGGACCTATGCTCCATTCAACTCCATGGCACTGCTGGAGATAGCAGAGTACAAAAGCTCGGCGATCATCGGAAACCGCATACAACTGAATGGAGTGATAGCGCGCATGTGTGACTACCACTCCATTCAAACGGAGGAGCATGGTCCCCCCTTCTCATGATCAGCAGCGGTCCCAGCAGTCAGATCCCCGCTGATCAGGCACTTATTCTTTACCTAGTAGATAGGGGATACGTTTCTGTAATGGGACAACCCCTTTAAGTAAAGTAAGTTGTTTTCTATATTTTTAAATATATTATAAAATCTATTATGATTAATATATATTAATATTACTAGCTAGTGCTATTACTGCAGCTATTTCACTGGGGAGGAGTTATTAAATATGATTTAGTAACACTAAAATTTGCGTTATAAGATGCACCTGATGCAGGACTCACATAGGTTTTTGATGAGAAAAATAGGAAAAAAAATATTTTGAACCAAACGGTATGCTTTTGGTGGGTTTTGAACTAATTGGGGGTCTGTGGATGATGCACTGTTATGGGGGGATCTGTGGATAACGCACTCTTATGGGGGGGATCTGTGGATAATGCACTGTTATGGGGGATGTGTGGATGATGCGCTGTTATGGGGGATCTGTGGATGATGCGCTGTTATGGGGGGATCTGTGGATGATGCGCTGTTATGGGGGGGTCTGTGGATGATGCACTGTTGTGAGGGGGATCCATCGATGACGCCCTGTTATGGGGGGGTCTGTGGATGATGCACTGTTGTGAGGGGGATCCATCGATGACGCCCTGTTATGGGGGATCTGTGGATTATGCACTGTTGTGAGGGGGATCCATGGATGACGCCCTGTTATGGGGGATCTGTGGATGATGCACGGTTGTGAGGGGATCTATGGATGACGACCTTTTATGGGGGGATCTGTGGAGGACACGCTGATATGGGGGGATTTGTGGATGACACACTGATATAGGGGGATCTGTGGATGACGCACTTTTATGGGGAGATCTGCGGATGATGTAGTTATTGGGGCGATCTGTGGATGACGTGTTGTTGTTGGGGGATCTGTGGATGACACTTTTGGGGGGATCTGTGGATGACACTTTTGGGGGGATCTGTGGATGGCACACTGTTATGGGGGATCTGTGGATGGCACACTGTTATGGGGGATCTGTGGATGGCACACTGTTATGGGGGATCTGTGGATGGCACACTTATGGGGGATCTGTGGATGGCACACTTATGGGGGAGCACATAAGTAAGTGAAAGGACTGCTGGCTCCCCTGGTTTAGCAATGAGCGCTTCCATCTTTTTTGATGGAGGCGTTCATTGCATCCGGCAACCCCTGACAGCTGGTACCAGGGGCTTTGGAAAGTAACTTTCAGCTGAGCATTGTCTGTGGAATACTGGTGACATGCGGAAAGCAGAAAACAGATGTACGGAACAAACACGGACTTCTTAACAGAGGAAACAAGTACAGATTTTTTTCAAGGATGTCAAACAGACACAGAAATGTGAACGAGGCCTAATACTTGTGTAAATTTGTGCAGTTAATTATTGCTTTTGTGCCATGCTGGTTTCATATAATCCTGAATATATTCCTAGGAAGAGATATTAATCTGGTAAATCAGCATGTTCCACCAGGCAGACACAATATTCCATCTGGTTAATATTTAAGACGTTAACATTCATTCAGGTCACCTTGCCAGTGGTCATGGATGGTCTGACCTTAATAAACCTGAATATTAAGCATGTCAACACCGTCTGATTAAAGCTTTATGGCCCATGTAAAATAGGTACACGGGTTGATGTTTTACTAAGGCTTCTTTCACACGGGCTTTACGGATTTGCTCCGGATGCGTTGCGTGTGCATTGCAGGAAACCCAAACAAGTAGGCACGCAATTGCAGTCAGTTTTGACTGCGATTGCGTTCTGATGTTTTTTCCGAGAGAGTGCAATGCGTTTTGCACGCGCGTGAGAAAAAACTGAATGTGGTACCCAGACCCGAACCTGGACTTCTTCACTGAAGTTCGGGTTTGGGTTAGGTGTTCTATTCATTTTATTATTTTCCCTTATAACATGGTTATAAAGGAAAATAATAGCATTCCTAATACAGAATGCTTAGTAAAATGTGGATTGAGGGGTTAAAAAAAATAATTATTAACTCACGTCATCCAATTGATCGCGCAGCCGGCAATGTCTTCTTGTTTCTTCTTTCAGGACCTGCAAAAGGACCTTTGATGACGTAATCGTGCTCACCACGTCAGTGCAGGTCCTGCTGAATGAAGATAGAAGATTTCTATCATCATTCAGCAGGACCTGCGCTGACGTCACCACACTCACCACGTGGTGAGCGCGATTACGTCAAAGGTCCTTTTGCAGGTCCTGAAAGAAGAAGCAAGAAGACGATGCCGGCTGCACGATCAATTAGATGAGGTGAGTTAATATTTTTTAACCCCTCAATCCACATTTTAGTAAGCATTCTGTCCTAAGAATGCTATTATTTTCCCTTATAACCATGTTATAAAGGGAAAATAATACAGTGAATAGACTTTAATGGGGTCCGGGTTTGCTTTCATCCCTATAATCTCCTAGCAAAAATCACACCGCTTCCGCACTTGCTTGCGATTTTCACGCAGACCCATTCATTTCCATGGGACCTGCGTTGCGTAAAAAAACGCAGAATATAGAACATGCTGCGATTTTCACGCAACGCACAAGTGATGCATGAAAATCACCGCTCATCTGCACAGCCCCATTGAAGTGAATGGGTCCGGATTCAGTGCGGGTGCAATGCGTTCACCTCACGCATTGCACCCGCACGGAATTCTCGCCCATGTTAACCCCTTAAGGACATAGGACGTACCGGTACGCCCTATTTCCCGAGTCCTTAAGGACCAAGGACGTACCGGTACGTCCTGACTTTAAAATCGGCATTCCGGCGCCGAAGGGGTTAATTTGAACAGGATGCCGGCTGAAATCATTCAGCCGGCATCCTGTTAAAACGCCAGGGGGGGTCATGTGACCCCCCCGTGTCGGCGATCGCAGCAAACCGCAGGTCAATTCAGACCTGCGGTTTGCTGCGCTTTTTGCAGTTTCTGATCCCCGCGGTCCCTGACCGCGGGGATCAGAAACTTTAGAGTGCCTAAAATCAATATAGTACACCCCCCCCCTGCACCCCTGCATGATTTGATGGCGGCGGGTGGTGCAGGGGGGGGTGTCGCAGGCGGTGGGGGCGTTGCGGGAGGCGGGCGGTGCGGCAGGCGGGATCGCGATCCCCCGCCCGCCTCCTATTGCGTAATCGTTGGTGTACAGTGGGTATACCAGGTTGCCAGCACATTGCTGGCACCCTGGTATAAACGGCTGACATCGTTGATGCGATGTCAGCCGTTTAACCCTTTCCATACAGCGGTCCGTACGGACCGCTGTATGGAAAAGGTTAACAGTAAGAGGGAGCTCCCTCCCTCTCCGATCGGAGGGCTGCTGTGCCTTTGCAGCCCCCCGATGGGAGAGGGAGAGAGCCCCCAGACAGCCCCCCCAGAGCCCCGTCCTTACCCTTCCCCGTCTGCGCAGTTCTGACCATAACTGAGCAGACGGGGAAGGTTCCCATGGCAACAGGACGCCTGCTCAGGCGTCCTGCTGTCCATGGTGCTGAACAGATCTGTGCTGAAAGCATAGATCTGTTCAGTGTAAGTAAAATACAGTACAGAAACCTATATAGGTTCTGTACTGTATTTTACAGACATCAGACCCACTGGATCTTCAAGAACCAAGTGGGTCTGGGTCAAAAAATCAAAAAAATAAGTGAAAAAAGTTAAGATAAAAAAAAAAACATTTATCACTGAATAAAAATCAAAAAAATAAAATAAACTACACATATTAGGTATCGCCGCGTCCGTAACGACCTGATCTATAAAACGGTCATGTTACTTTCCCCGCACAGTGAACGCCATAAAAATAAAAACTATGAGAAAATTGAAATTTTGCCCACCTTACTTCCCAAAAAAGGTAATAAAAGTGATCAAAAAAGTCGCATGTACGCCACAATAGTACCAATCAAACCGTCATCTCATCCCGCAAAAAATGAGACCCTACTCAAGATAATCGCCCAAAAACTGAAAAAACTATGGCTCTTAGACTATGGAAACACTAAAACATCATTTTTTTTGTTTCAAAAATAAAATCATTGTGTAAAACCTACATAAATAAAAATAAAGTATACATATTAGGTATTGCCGCGTCCGTATCGACCGGCTCTATATAAATATCACATGACCTAACCCCTCAGGTGACCACCGTAAAAAAAAAAAAAAAAACTGTGTAAAAAAGCAATTTTTTGCCATCTTACGTCACAAAAAGTGTAATAGCAAGCGATCAAAAAGTCATATGCACCCCAAAATAGTGCCAATCAAACTGTCATCTCATCCCGCAAAAAATTAGACCCTACTCAAGATAATCGCCCAAAAACTGAAAAAACTATGGCTCTCAGACTATGGAGACACTAAACAATTTTTTGGTTTTAAAAATGAAGTTATTGTATAAAACTTACATAAATAAAAAAAATTGTATACATATTAGGTATCGCTGCGTCCGTGACAACCTGCTCTATAAAATTACCACGTGATCTAACCTGTCAGATGAATGTTGTAAATAACAAAAAAAAAAACGTGCCAAAAAAGCTATTTCTTGTTACCTTGCCACACAAAACGAAGGTTTAGTCTTACCGGTAAACGGTTTTCCAGGAGTCCGACATGACAGTACCCACTGGAGGATGTCCTATTGGATCTCTGTAGGGACAGGAAGCGTGAGAGGTTAAAAGGCCCCTCCCCTACCCTCCCACCAGTGTTCTTTCCAATTACTACACCAGATAGGATCCAACGTATTTATTAAACTTCCATGTTAGACACACATCGGAAAGATAATTTTAAGGATCCTGGCAATAACCGAAAAGAATTATGGGGGGGAAAATAACGGGTACTGTCATGTCGGACTCCTGGAAAACCGTTTACCGGTAAGACTAAACCTTCGTTTCCAGGACGTCCCTCCATGACAGTACCCACTGGAGAACTACCAGCTAAACAACTAGGGGGGGACCACAGCCTGAAGGACCTTGCGACCAAATGCCAGATCCTGGTTGGCCAGGGAATCTAATCTATAGTGCTTAATGAATGTAGAGAAACTGGACCAGGTTGCGGCCTTGCAAATCTGCTCTACAGAAGCATCTGCTTTCTCTGCCCACGATGATGCGACTGCTCTGGTGGAGTGGGCTCTTAAGGGGAACGGACAAGGAAGTCCTTTCTGTGAGTAAGTCTCTCGAATCAAGTCTCTGATCCAGCGGGCTAGAGTTTGTTTCGAGGCCTTGTTGCCTCTGTTCTTTCCCCCAAAGGAAACGAAGAGGTTCTGTGATCTTCTCCACGGCTCCGTCCTTTGGAGGTAAGCGAGAATGGTTCTTCTTACGTCGAGGCAATGGAACCTTTCTTCTTTCGCATTCTTAGGGGAGGTACAAAAGGAGGGAAGAATTATTTCCTGCTCTCTGTGAAACGGTGATACCACTTTTGGCAAGAAAGATGGGTCTAATTTCAGAATGACTCTGTCATCCAGAATCCTCAAGAATGGTTCTCTGATGGAGAGGGCCTGAATCTCCCCAATTCTACGAGCTGTGGTAATAGCTAGTAAGAAGACTGCTTTAAGGGAAAGCATCTTATCTGATAATTGGTCAATAGGTTCAAAGGGGGACCTACAAAGACTCTCTAGGACTACATTCAAGTCCCATGGGGGAACCGTCTGTCTAACAGTGGGTCTTAATCTGGAAATCGATTTAACAAACCTCCTAATCCACCTGTGGTCGGCCAGAGGGGTGTCAAGAAAACTACTCAAAGCCGAAATCTGGACCTTAAGGGTACTGGGCTTTAGGCCCAGGTCGAACCCTGCCTGTAAAAAGTCCAGAATGCAGCCTATAGATGGGACCGAGATTCCAGGATGAGTGTCTGCGAGCCATGATAAAAACCTTTTCCATATCTTTAAGTATATGGCAGAGGTTACCGGTTTTCGGCTCTGCTGCAAGGTTGAGATTACCTTATCCGAAAGGCCTTTACTTCTCAGGATCTGCCTTTCAGGATCCAGGCTGTTAGCCTTAACTTCTCGAGATTCGGGTGTTCCAGGGGCCCCTGAACGAGAAGGTCCTTCCTTGCTGGAAGGGTTATTGGGTCTTCTAGGAGTAAGTCCGTCAGGAGCGGAAACCAGGCTCTCTTTGGCCAGGCTGGGGCTATCAGGATAAGGGTCGCTGAGCAAGCCTTTAGTTTTTTCAGGACCAGCGGAATTAAAGGAAACGGAGGAAAGGCATAAGCTAATTCCATGTCCCATTTCTGGGATAAGGCGTCTACCCCCCTCGGATTGTCTCTGGGGTTCAGGGAGAAGAATTGATCTACCTGGGTGTTCCTTCTGGAGGCAAATAGGTCTATCTGTGGGAACCCCCATTGATGGCATAATTGAAGGAAAACTTCCCGGTTTAGACACCATTCGCCTGCATCGAGACAGTGTCTGCTCAGAAAGTCTGCCGCGGAGTTCTCTGCCCCCTTTAAGTGGACCGCTGTCACCGAGAGGACTTTCCTCTCTGCCCAGTGAAATATTTTTTCGGATAACTCCAGAAGTAGAGGGTTCCTGGTACCCCCCTGACGCTTCAGGTAACATACGGTGGTTATGTTGTCTGACAGCACTCTGATGTGGTGGTTGGAGAGAATATATTCGGCTGACATTAGTGTCTTCCATACCGCCTTCAGCTCCCTGTAGTTTGATGATCTGCGGCTGTCCAGGGTGGACCATTTGCCCTGGAAGAGATGTCCTTCCAGATGGGCCCCCCAACCCCACTGGCTTGCATCCGTGGTGATGACTATAGAAGGAGAAAGGTTCCAGGCAACCCCCTTCTTTAGGTTTCCGGGATTGGTCCACCAGGATAGAGAATCTAGACACCGCTTTGCAAGTGTTACCTTCGAGTCCAAGGACTGATGATCCCTGTCCCAAGCTGCCAGCACTGCGGACTGTAGGCTCCTGGAATGGAACTGGGCCCACGGGATCACTGAGATGCATGAAGTCATTAGGCCAAGGATCTTCATTGCCTCCCTTAAAGTATGACCCTTCTGTTTCTGGAAGGCCAATATCTTTCTCCTTATCATCTCCTGTTTGGATTCTGGAAGGAAGGAGAACTGACTTTCTGTGTCCAAGAGAACCCCTAAGAACTGTTTTTTGGTGTTTGGTACCAGGTCGGATTTGGGGTAATTTATCACCCAACCTAGATCCTTGAAGAGGGCTAAGGTCTGATGAATACTGTCCTCTAGATTTTGTTTCGTGTTGGCTATAAGAAGAAAATCGTCCAAATATGGAACAATCCTTATTTGCTGCTTTCTCAAATGCGCCACAATTTCCGTGATGACTTTTGTAAATATTCGAGGGGCTGAAGAGATTCCAAAGGGGAGACACTGGAATTGATAATGAAGAACCGTCCCCTCCTGAATGACAGCAAACCTGAGATATTTCTGGTGTAGGGGGTGAATCGGGATGTGGTAATACGCATCCTTCAGGTCCAAGGTGCATAGAAGGTCTCCCTCTGAAATCAACGGAATTGCCGACTTTATGGATTCCATCTTGAATTTGTGATAGGTTATTGATTTGTTCAGGTACTTCAGATTGATAATTGTCCTGTAGGATCCGTCTGGTTTCTTTATTAGAAAGAGACTTGAGTAATGACCTAGAAATTTCTGATTTTCCGGAACCTGGACGATAGCATTTAATTTTAGTAGTTTCTGCACGTCCAGACCTAATTGATTCTGCTGACTCACTGAATGGACTTTTGTAACCAGGAATCTTTCCGGGGGAGGACCACGGAAATCTAATTTTACCCCTTCTCGGATGGATTTTAGGATCCACTGGTTTTGGGTAATCCGAGTCCAGGATTCCCAAAATAAGCGGAGCCTGCCCCCTACTGGCCTGATGTCATTGCTTACTTGGGCCTGAGTTGGGATTGAAGAGGAAACCCCTACCTCTCCCTCCTTTAGGGTAGCTCCATCTACCTGTTTTACCTTTCCCTCTCTCTGAGGGTGTATACTGTTTGGAGGTTTTACGAAAGGGCTGCACAGGCTTTTTTGTTTTTTCCTCTGGAAACCCTTTCTTTTTATCGGCTGCGCTTTCCAGAATGGAATCGAGGACCTGGCCGAAAAGGTATGTTCCGGTGAAGGGAATTGCGCATAATTTGTTTTTAGAGGCAATGTCTCCTGTCCAGGATTTGAGCCAGAGGGCCCGTCTTGCAGTGTTCGTAAGAGCGTCGTTCCTGGCAGCGAAACGAATGGACTCTGCTGAGGCGTCCGCCATGAAGGATGCAGCAAATTTTAATAAGGGTAAGGACTCAAGAATTTCCTCCCTGGAGGTCTTCATCTTGAGATGCTCCTCCAGTTGCTCCAGCCATAAGCACATTGCTCGAGCTACTGAGGTTGCTGAAATGTTAGCATTAATAGTGGCCGCTGAGGATTCCCAGGCCTTCTTCAGGAGTCCATCCATCTTCCGGTCCATGGGGTCCTTTAATTGTGAAGAATCCTCGAATGGAATAGATGTCTTCTTCACCACCTTGGCCACCTGGATGTCGACTTTTGGAATTTCATCCCAAAGTTTAGTCTCCTCTGGATTGAAGGCCAGTCTGCTCTTGAATTCCCTGGGAATATAGAGTTTTTTGTCACCTTCTTCCCATTCCTCTTTGATCAGATCTTGAAGGTAAGAATTCACCGGGAAAATCTTTCTTTTCCTGGCCCTTAATCCGCCGAACATCTCGTCCTGTATAGAACGTTTCGGCTCCTCCTCCTCAACTGCCATGGTCTGCCTTACTGCAGTAAGGAGCGAGTCCAGCTGATCCGAGGAAAACAGGTATTTCCTAGGCTCCTCTGACACCGACGGGGGGATCTGATCCTCCAGATCGTCTGAAGGGTACCCGGTTCCTTCCTCTGAATCTGATACCAAGTGTACCCTGGTACGCTTGGACGGAGGGGAAGCGGGAACTGGAAGAGGAGGGGGCTGATTCATTCCGGCCGCCTGTACTTCCTCCCTGACGATGGTTCTCAGCTCTTCCAGGAAGGATGGTTGTTCTTCTTTCAGGATCCTTGCTAAGCAATCCATGCAGAGGGCCTTTCTATACGACTCAGACAGCTTTTTTGTGCATGTCGCACACTTCTTAGCTCTTTTCTTGGTGTCTCCATGCGGTCTATGTCCCGCCTCCTTTTCCACCTTAATGGGGGGAGAAGGAGATATAAAAACCAGCCTAGGGGGAACTATACACCTGCCGGCCGGATACTACTTACATTACTCTGGACGAGGGGGTCAGCAACCGCATCTAGCTTGCTCACACCTTGGGCCTCCATGATGCAACCGCCACATAAGCACACATCATAGCCTTTAAATAAGGTTCCTACCTTACAGGCCCTCCCCTCATCGCCGCCGGGACCGCCTCCTCTTCTGGGGGACTCTTCCATAGAAAAATCAACCCCACATGCGAGGCCCCAAACCGAGGCCTCCAGCATGTATGCGCGCCGCCATCTTGGACGCGTCACTTCCGGGTCGCACAGGAAGTGACGCCGATCGAGTCATCGAGGAGGGCGGAGCCGCTGCTGAGCGCAGAGCTCCGTCGGAGAAGCCGCTCAGCGTCCAGGTACCTGCGGCCTGCTTCAGGAAAAAAAGGTACCGGACAAGCTAGGGGACCCCTTCCCAGAGGGGTGCTGGCTTTTAGGCCCCACGGAGGCTGAAGAGGAGAGGCAAGAGCCCCCCGACCAGCCTCGGCCTAGTGTTTGCTCCCTACATTTAGCAGGGATCCACTCACTGCTCCTATCCCTGTAGGGACAGGAAGAACACTGGTGGGAGGGTAGGGGAGGGGCCTTTTAACCTCTCACGCTTCCTGTCCCTACAGAGATCCAATAGGACATCCTCCAGTGGGTACTGTCATGGAGGGACGTCCTGGAAAAGTGTAATATAGAGCAACCAAAAATCATATCTACCCTGAACTAGTACCAACAATACTGCCACCCTATTCCGTACTTTCTAAAATGGGGTCACTTTTTTGGAGTTTCTAATCTAGGGGTGCATCAGGGGGGCTTCAAATGGGACATGGTGTCAAAAAACCAGTCCAGCAAAATCTGCCTTCCAAAAACCGTATGGCATTCCTTTCCTTCTGCGCCCTGCCGTGTGACCGTACAGCGGTCTACAACCACATATGAGGTGTTTCTGTAAACTACAGAATCAGGGCCATAAATAATGAGTTTTGTTTGGCTGTTAACCCTTGCTTTGTAACTGGAAAAAAAATATTAAAATGGAAAATCTGCCAAAAAAGTGAAATTTTGAAATTGTATCTCTATTTTCCATTAAGTCTTGTGCAACACCTAAAGGGTTAACAAAGTTTGTAAAATCAGTTTTGAATACCTTGAGGGGTGTAGTTTCTTAGATGGGGTCACTTTTATGGAGTTTCTACTCTAGGGGTGCATCAGGGGGGCTTCAAATGGGACATGGTGTCAAAAAAACTGTCCAGCAAAATCTGGCTTCCAAAAACCAAACGGCGCACCTTTCACTCTACGCCCCGCTGTGTGGCCGTACAGTAGTTTACGGCCACATATGGGGTGTTTCTGTAAACGGCAGAGTCAGGGCAATAAAGATACAGTCTTGTTTGGCTGTTAACCCTTGCTTTGTTAGTGGAAAAAATGGGTTAAAATGGAAAATTAGGCAAAAAAATGAAATTCTCAAATTTCATCCCCATTTGCCAATAACTCTTGTGCAACACCTAAAGGGTTAACGAAGTTTGTAAAATCAGTTTTGAATACCTTGAGGGGTGTAGTTTCTTAGATGGGGTCACTTTTATGGAGTTTCTACTCTAGGGGTGCATCAGGGGGCTTCAAATGGGACATGGTGTCAAAAAAACTGTCCAGCAAAATCTGGCTTCCAAAAACCATACGGCGCACCTTTCCCTCTACGCGCCGCTGTGTGGCCGTACAGTAGTTTACGGCCACATATGGGGTGTTTCTGTAAACGGCAGAGTCAGGGCAATAAAGATACAGTCTTGTTTGGCTGTTAACCCTTGCTTTGTTAGTGGAAAAAATGGGTTAAAATTGAAAATTAGGCAAAAAAATGAAATTCTCAAATTTCATCCCCATTTGCCAATAACTCTTGTGCAACACCTAAAGGGTTAACAGAGTTTGTAAAATCAGTTTTGAATACCTTGAGGGGTGTAGTTTATAGAATGGGGTCATTTTTGGGCGGTTTCTATTATGTAAGCCTCGCAAAGTGACTTCAGAGCTGTAGTGGTCCCTAAAAATTGGGTTTTTGTAAATTTCTGAAAAATTTCAAGATTTGCTTCTAAACTTCTAAGCCTTGTAACATCCCCAAAAAATAAAATATCATTCCCAAAATAATTCAAACATGAAGTAGACATATGGGGAATGTTAAGTCATCACAATTTTTGGGGGTATTACTATGTATTACAGAAGTAGAGAAACTGAAACTTTGAAATTTGCTAATTTTTCCTAATTTTTGGTAAATTAGGTATTTTATTATGGAAAAAAATTAATTTTTTTGACTTTATTTTACCAGTGTCATGAAGTACAATATGTGACGAAAAAACAATCTCAGAATGGCCTGTATAAGTAAAAGCGTTTTAAAGTTATCAGCACTTAAAGTGACACTGGTCAGATTTGCAAAAAATGGCCTGGTCCTTAAGGTGAAAATGAGCCTGGTCCTTAAGGGGTTAAAGGGGCCTAAGGGTGTGACCACAAGGTCAAGTTTCCTAATGCAGTTTTGGAAGGCAAAATGAGAAGTGGATCATAAATGGAGAGAAAGTATGAAGCACAGATACAACTTCTCTTCTTTTATGAATTTTGGCTTCCAAAGCTACACCAGGAAATCTGACCGTGTGACCGTACCCTAAAGTCTAAAAGCAGGAATTTCATGAAGCCAAGCCAGAAGCCTCATCTGTGAGGTGGATGCACAGACTTCTCAGAATTTCTCAATTACAGTATCTGAGACTCCTGGCTTAGATGAAAAAGGGGCTTTCCAGCCAAGGTGTTGGCCTGGATTTTGTATGCTGAAACTACATTATCGGTGATGTATTTTGTTTTACTTGATTTACTATGTACCTTCAGTCCAGATGGTGTTAGGACTCCAGCTGAAGGGTTGGTTTAGATGTTTTATGAGAAGCCTTAATGATCAATTACAGTATGTGTTCTGTTTCATGTAATCCTTATTTATTATGAGACTCCAATAATAAAAGGAACCATTTTTATTTTTACTATTATTATTTGTCAGAAACCACCCTGATATAGTTTACTTTGCCCTCAAGTTTGCCCTCAGTCAAGATAGTGGATTATGTGTTTCCTGGTTGCCATCTCACTTCCTGTTCCTGTTCCTTTTTAAACTGGCAAGCACCCGACAGCATAGGGAGGGTGATTAGAGACTGGGGGTCCTCCCCTACCCCTTGTGCCCCCAGATGTGTAAGGGTCAGGGCGAATATGGCAGTAGGGACAGGTTGGAGGTTATGGTGTGGAAGGGGTTAAGTCTGAAACCTTTCCTGGGTTTCATCAGAGGAAGGGGCGGTTCTGGGGGGTTATATATATGCCTGTTCTTCCCCCTCTACTTCCTCTTGGCGGTGGACGAGCTGGTTCCCTCCCGCCCTCCCTGTGAAGTGGGGGTGGTGGTTGGACAGTGTCCAAGGTTCCTTGTTGTAAGAAAACATTACAAAGAAAAAAAAAAAAAAAAAAAATTAAAAAAAAAAAAAAAAAGAGAGAATGAGAAATGTCATACAAGGTTGATGGATATTGGAGACTACGTTGACTATGTAAGAGTGTGATAAATAAAGATTGGTATTGTAATGTCGAAAGTATACAAGTCACAGCTGGCGGTATATAATTCAGTTGGAAGTGGTTATGGCACATGGCAGACTTGCCCGCTGGGAGGCCAGCGGCCGGCATACTGCGCCATTGACAGTTATGTTGTTATGGTTAAATAAAGAAAGCTGTGGCCGATCATCACCCAGCATTAAAAGGAATACGTTTGTCAGTCTCTTATTTAAAGGTTGATGGTTTTAGGAGGCCTGACTGTGTGCCCTTCCCCCATGGGGGTTAATCCCTAGATACCTACAGTCTGGCCAGACGTTCCTGTCTTTGCTGGAGTATTGTGTTTGGCTTTTAGTCCGCAATCCTCTTGCTGGAACTCACTCCTCCGTGTGTTCTGTGCCCTAGCGGTTCTCCCTGCTACCTCCTGTTGCTGACCCGGACTGTTCTTGGACCTTCGTACCTGCTTGCCGCCTGCCCTAACCTTCTGCTCGTCTACCTTCCTGCTAGCTTGCCGCCTACCCTGACTTCTGCTATCCTTATCTCGGTTCTCGTCTACAGACTCTGCCTCATCTGTGCGGAGCACAACAACGTGGGTTCTGCTACATCTGTATTATATATACTCTGCTCCCAAGTCCTGGCCATCGGATTCCAGTTCTGTTGCACCAGTATCGTGACATTATTATTATTATTATCATCTCTATTGTGTTGTGCCTTTTCTTCTGGTTATCCTGGAGGTTAGGTAAAACAGCTTCCCACTACATGGTATGCAATATTAAATAGTGCCGTTACAAATGCGCAACTTGTCCTGCAAAAAGCAAGCCCTCATATGTCTATATGAATGTAAAAATAAAAAAAGTTACGGCTCTGGGGGTGAAAAATGAAATTGCAAAAACAGAAAATCACTGTATCGTGAAAGGGGTTAACAGCGACAAAGTATCATCTGTGGCTGATATAAATATAAAAAAAGTGTTCAATAGATATAAAAAAATGTCGCACTCGAATATAAGCATGCACTTGGCAGATACGGTATATGCTCCAGGTTGTTTTGCAATTGTGAAGGCATTGAGAAAAGGTGGAGATTTGAAGCACATGCCCAGGCTGACTGTCGTCATCTCACAGCTTGTTTACCTGAAGCCTTTAGTTGGTAATCTGTACCTTATTAATTCTTCGAAGAGCTGTCTCTGCTTCTCTCCGCTCCATCTCACCCTTGTACCAAGGTCTGCCCATCACTGCCAGATCCTGGATCACAAGAGAACATTTATTAATAATACGACAGAGACATAGACAGAGCAGTAAGAGAAAGAAAGGAATGTAATGCTTCAGGACAGGCTTAAATAACATTCAGAATCCTTGTTAACATAGGTGACTACCTTTTTGGGACAGCAGTAGTTGTCAGCCACGCAAAGTTTAAAGAGGACCTGTCACTTCTCCTGTCTGTTTAAAGGCTACGTACACCTTCGGAGGCAATTATTTTTATTTTTTTATTGCTTTTTACTCATTTTGGGCTAAAAATCTTTTTTTCAAATTGGTCTTTATTGAAAATATTGAGCCGTTCTGTCACAAAGAATTAACTGTTGGTCTAGCCGTGTGAATGGCACTTTTGACAGTCATCTAATAACCCTTATCTCTATTTTACTAAGAGGTCATAAACACTTATTTAAGCCAGTAAGATAAGAGCTGAGCTATAATGAGTGTTTATAAGGTCAGAGAGCAGAGATAATTAACCCGTCAGATTAGCTGGCTGATGGAAAAGAGAGAAAATTCTGATCTCTCTATAAGAGCATCTCAGCTCTATATAGAATAAAGGGTCCATATTTGTAATAAAAGCCAAATAAAAAAAATATATTTTTAGCTCAAAATGAGTACAATGCAATAATACAAAAAACTGTGCCAAAGGAGTACATAGCCTTTAAGTAACTACTTGCATTCCCCATGAAATAGCAATTCTGGAGCATTTATTCTTATGGCTCTATGTTACGCCATTCCTATCAGTGGCGGATCCAGAGCCTGGTCTCGGGAGGGGCACTTCCAGATCGTTTTGTGGTGGCGGACAGAAAATAATGTGGTGTTTATAGAACAGACTATTTTATTTAACCTATCGTACAGCTCTAACCTTATTTAAAAACATTTGTCTTTCCAAATTATGGAAATTAAATAGGTGACAGTTAACCACATATAACTTTAGTATTTAACAGTTTTGGAGTTTCTATACAGATTATAGAACAGAATATTATGGCTGACTTGGGGCGTGACCACGTCAAATTGAAGCTCTAGACTATGGCCAGTCAGTGGCTCTAACACCTGGGCTGGGGACCTGGGGACAGGCAGTAAAGTATTTAGCATTAGGTAGTATAGTATTTAGAACAGTTAGTACGCTATTAAAAGGTTGGCCAGCCGGCATGGCACTGGAGCATGATTGCCCAAGCTCACCGGGTTGCTGGTGGGCTGGTCCAAGCAGGGTAACTGTTCAGGTTAGAAGCTCTAGTTCAGCTCTACAGTACGCCAATGTAGTATGTACAGTACTCTCTGTCCGACCGCGTACCTGCCGACTCCGCATATAGCTCCCTCCCCCACTGTCCACTGATATATACCGCGCTGAGTCTGAGCGCCGACGTGTGACGTTACAATTGCAATTGCCCCGTTGCCCCCTCCCCCCGGATCCGCCAATGATTCCTATAGTATTCTTGTAAATTTTGTTTTTATTAACAAGCATAATAAAAGCGATAAAAGCTTACAATAGTATGGAATGAGGTAACAATCACCATTAGGGTCCATTCACACATCCGTTGTTTCTTTCCTAAGGGTCCATTCACACGTCCGTTGTTTCTTTCCTGATCTGTTCCGTTTTTTTGCGGAACAGATC
Source organism: Bufo gargarizans (assembly GCF_014858855.1). Lineage (NCBI taxonomy): Eukaryota > Metazoa > Chordata > Amphibia > Anura > Bufonidae > Bufo > Bufo gargarizans. The sequence goes on from NC_058081.1 coordinate 77,155,996, forward strand.
TGGACCAGATCTGTACCCATTCATTTTCAATGGGTCCTGAAAAAAAAAATCAGACATTGTGCTGTCCGATTTTTTTCAGGACCCATTGAAAATGAATGGGTCCAGATCTGTACCGCAAAAAACGGAACAGATCAGGAAAGAAACAACGGACGTGTGAATGGACCCTTACAAATACATATATGTGAGCAATATATCCTATTACAACAGCAAAAAGATATTATTTCCTAGTTCAAAACAAAGAAAGAAAAATCACAAGTGAAAAAACACTTCTAATGATTATCATCCAGTGTATAATCTATTCAAGATTCATAACAAGGAGAGCATTTATTGAATATGAGATCAATTCGAATAAACCAATATAAGTCAGTCAAAGAAGGACTCGTAGAATGGTGAAGGGAAAGGAAGGAAAGGGGAGGGGGAGGAAAACAAAACAAGGGGTCAAACGGTGGGGGACAAAAATTGTCACATGTTCTTAGTAAGTAATCTAAAAATGAGAGGAAAGAAAAAAAAAATCACTTGTTAAAGATATATTTCAGTAAAAATATTTGGAGATCCTGTTTGTAGAAACATAATCGCTCCACTTGGTCCAGATCCCGAGGTACTTTTTGGGGTTGCCGGCAATAGTCCATCTAAGTTTCTCGAACCGGCTAATAGTTAAGACTTCCGTTAGCCAATCCTGTATAGTAGGTATTTCTACACTCAACCAGTGTCTAGGTATGATGGTCTTTAACGCTGCAAGTAAGAAGGGAAATAGTCGGTCTTAAAGGATATTATGTTTTTTGTTATAGAGTCCCAGTAGAACGAGTTCTTCGTCTACTTCTACACGTGTCCCATATATGTCAGCGAGTATCTGATTAAATTTCTGCCACAGAGGGGCAATTTTAGAGCATATAAACCAGATGTGTGTAATGGAACCAACCCCACCACCGCACCTCCAGCAGAGCGTGGAAATCTCCGGATTGATTTTGTTTAAAAGAAAAGGAGTTCTGTACCACCTAGAGATTAACTTATAGTGCGACTCTTGAAGCCTTGTTGATGTGATTTTGGGTATAGATGATTGCAAAATTGACAGTTTCCTGCTCATTAAATGACTTTTTAAGCTCAGTTGACCAGCTAGATAGATACGGTGGAGGGGGTACGGTCCAGTTGATGATAGAATAAAACCTGGTCATGATCATTCTCTTGAGTCGTGAACTGAGGGTTCAATACTGAGAAATGCTTTAAGATCTGGTCGTGCTCCTTTTTAGAGAATTGGGGGAGACTTCTATTTTCCAAATATTTTGTATGCTCCATTGGGGAAGCAGCTGAATATAAAGCTCTTAAAAGCAATGTGTAGCCATCAGGGTGTGAAACAATCCTACTCCTGACAAATCTCAAGTTGTTTGGAATCGAGGCCAGCAAGGGAAGTTCCAAACAGTTGGGAGTTGGTATAGCATGCTTCTTAATAAGGCCTTGCCAGGCGTGTATGGCGTATTTAGTATAAGGGTTATCAACAGCTGTATAGATGTTTGTATAGATGTTTGTTATTCTTAGTTTTCCAGATCAAATAGTTCAGGGGGCATGGGGCGCATTCCTCCTCCAAATCTACCAAAAGTTTTCTCAATGGATATACATTCCACTCCTTAACTCTGGTTAGGGTCGCAGCAATGCTATACTTTTCAATATCTGGAAGACCCAGTCCACCCTTGTACTTTGATCTAGTCAATGTGTTGAATGATAAACGGTTCTCCCCTCTTTTCCAGACAAAGGAGAGAATCGTCCTTTTGACAGCGGTGTAGACATTTCTGGGTAGTGCCATGGGAATTCCCTGAAGAAAATATATTCTGTACAACCAACAAAATCATCCAAAGGATGAACTTAATGTATGCCAATATGTTATGATACCACCAATTTAGACAAGACACACATGTACAAATATAAAAAAAATTATTTGGGTAATAAATATTACAACAGACCATAAACAGCGCTTGCCTGCAGCAGTGCAGGAAAGCGCTGCGATAAGCAGGCTCGTCCGCCAGACCTGAGTATATGGATAGAAATTAAAGGAGGAAAAAGGAAATTGACATATGCCGCAATATGCAGACAATAGGACCCTACCCCCAATGGATGTAATAACCTCATCTCCACACAACCACATGTGACAATAACACCATGAGAGCCAAAAGAGAGGGCCGACAATGCGGCACCTGCCCCAAGCCTATACACAATATGGAGAACCAACAAGAGTAGTAATAGATATCAAGCACTATAATACAACATACGCCCCCTGAGAAAGCGGAGGAGAGAAACGTGCGTCGGGGTGCGCTCTCTGCCGGACCTGGGTTTGATTTGTACTACCTCGATTCAACTTTAGGTAATATGTGTTCGGTGACATCACCGGGTGGGCTCTTAAGTGCTGCCCTAGGCGTTTTACAGGCTAGTGCAGCGCTAAATGCCGCCCATCAGTGCCGGTGACGTCACCGGGCTTCCTGGCAGCCCCATGGAGAGCCCCGGTACGTCACAGAATCTCCAAAAAATGCCTTTGCCCTGCGCGATTTAGCGCAGGGCAAAGGAGAGCATCGGAGCATTAACTGCTCCGATGCTCAAGTCAGGGGGGCTGCCTGGGTGAAAATGGAGGTATGTCCGGGTTCAGCTCTGAACCCGGACAACCTCTTTAAGTTAAGAGAGGAGAGGAAGGAATCTGTGACTTATGTTCATTCTTCTTAGGCCCAGAAAGTTCCAGAAACTAACAGATCTCTATTTGAATTAACTGCAAGAGCTACAGAAAGAAAGACAGATGAAAAAGGACCAAAACCAAGAAGAGAAAAGGAGAACTTGGAATCTGTATGGCCAAGCACTAAGTCACTAAGGTGATCTGCTACTACAGCCATTCAGACCTTACTGCTGTGGGGGACACTGTTACGCCATCCTTCACACTTGGACACAACCTGGCCAGACGTGCCTTAAAAATTCTGCATCCCGTTATTGCCAAGGTACCGTTGTCAGTCATAGACTCCACTGAGAGAGATTTTAGCAAGATAGAGCGGAAAGCGAGCCATAACTCCCATCCTTGTATAAATCTATAAACCGCTATTTGGGGGTGGAATTGAACTATGAACAGTTGGAACCCGTTTTAGTTTGATATAGTTGTATGTACTACAACTGCCATTTTGCATTTAAGTAAAGAGAGATGTTTATTCTTCTACCACGGCCTGTTTTCCTGATTCCTACCTCATACCCTAGCCATTGCACTCTACATGCCCTGTCTTGCACCCTTCCAGACACCTATCATCATGGGTACCATCAGGCAGGAGCCTCAGAATCAGGGTGTGCCCTGAGGGAAGTAAGAGTGCCCCCTCTTCTCCCTAGGGGGCAACAATGTGAGAACAGCCACCATGATTGACTGTGACAGCCAGAGCTACTAACACTCCCATCCTCCACTCCGGCTCCTGATGGGCTTGCTGCAAATATACGGCAGATACACTGCAGATTTTCTGCTGGAAAATACACAGTGTTTGCGGGAGCAACAAAGCAGATGAGATTTTATGAAATCTTATCCATACTCTATGGAAAGATTCACATGGCAGCCACACGGAAATTGACATGCTTGAGTTGTTTCAGATTTCCACTATGGGTTTCACCCTTTGCAAATTGTAGGGTATAAAATCCAGCAAAGTCCGCCCAAAAATCTGCATGCATTGTTGATTATTTTTTTTGCAGAAATGATGTCCTGTTAGAATATACCCTAAAGGGGTTTTCCAGTTTTATGTAAAGACTAATCTATAGCTTCCTAATATACTTTGTCCTACATTTACTAATGTGCGTGCACCTAGATTTTGCTGTAAATTGCACCAACATATGGTGAAACTTGGCCTGACTGGGGTGCATGGCTTAATAGAAAGGGTGTGGCTTCAGGTAAAGGGGGCACGGTCTGGAGATCACAAAACACATGTGCGGCGTCCTCTTTATTCACTGCTATGGGACTTCGGAAAATGGCAGAGAAAGCACACTCTGCTACTTTTGGATGTCCTATAGCAGCGGATGCAGAGCAAGCTACGCAAGTGCGGCCACCCTTCCTTTCACTAATTTTGGACAACCAAAATCCTGTTCTTCAGAAGTCCCATAGTAGTGAATGAAGAGTGTCCGTGCATCCCCCGTTGTTCTCCGTTCACTTCAGGGACCCATTCTGGAGATAGGAGCAGGTCAAAGAGGTGGGATCTGAGAGCAAACAGAGATCTTAAAGATGGTAATGATTTTAAGTATATCAGAAAGCTGCAAAATTCAACATGTTTAGAAATGTTAACTTTATTCATGTAACTCCATATAAGAAGAATACCTTAAGAAATGACATCTACTAAAATTCTCTGTTTTATGTAAAGTACCTTCAAAGGTAGTCTTCAAAAATCAGTGTATAAGACCCTGTGCACACTCTATCATATGTTCTGAAATGTGGCCACAGAACCCTGTCCTTAGAGCGTCAAATACAGTACCTTTATGTGGATCAGTGCCTGCCTTACCCTCCATGCTACACCGGGGGGCAGCGTTCCATCATGGGTCCATGATGTCCTCCTCTGCACCAAAATACAACACGGCAGAGGTGGCCATGGCCTCTTAGTGGTTTTCAGAGGACTTTTACATGTGTCCCTGTACACAGACTGTTATATTGTGAGAGTATAAAATATGATATACCGTATTTTTCGCCCTATAAGACGCACCGGCCCATAAGACCTAGGTTTTTGGGGAGGAAAATAAGAAAAAAAATATTTTTTACCAAAAGGTGTGCTTTTGGTGGGTTTGGAACTAATGGTGGTCTGTGGGTGGCACTATTACTGAGGATCTGTGAAGGACACCGTTATGGGGGGGATCTGTGGATGATGGACACTGTTATGGGGGGGATCTGTGGATGACGGACACTGTTATGGGGGGGATCTGTGGATGACGGACACTGTTATGGGGGGATCTGTGGATGACTGACACACTGTTACGGGGGGGATCTGTGGATGACTGACACACTGTTACAGGGGGGATCTGTGGATGGCACTGTTACAGGGGGGGGATCTGTGGATGGCACTGTTACAGGGGGGGGATCTGTGGATGGCACTGTTACAGGGGGGGGATCTGTGGATGGCACTGTTACAGGGGGGGGATCTGTGGATGGCACTGTTACAGGGGGGGGATCTGTGGATGGCACTGTTACAGGGGGGGGATCTGTGGATGGCACTGTTACAGGGGGGGGGAATCTGTGGATGGCACTGTTACAGGGGGGGGATCTGTGGATGGCACTGTTACGGGGGGGGGGGGATCTGTGAATGGCACTGTTACAGGGGGGGGGGGATCTGTGGATGGCACTGTTACAGGGGGGATCTGTGGATGGCACTGTTATATATGTGCCATCCACAGACCCCCCCACCCCATAACAGTGCCATCCACAGCCCCCCAGCCCAAAACAGTGGCATCCACAGCCCCCCAGCCCATAACAGTGGCATCCACAGACCCCCCCCTTAACTGTGCCATCCACGGATCAGCTCGCCCGCCCGCCACCGCCCCCGCCCCCGCCTCTGCCGCCCCCAGTATACTAATATTACATGTCTTATTCGATTAAAATGTATTAGATATGCCCCCTCACTCCTATATTGCTAATCGTACCTTACATCCTATTCCTAGCTTCTGTAATGCAGGCCGGGCGGCCGGCGCGTCACTCGCTGACGTCACTTGCCTGCGCCGCCTGCTTCATTCATAAAGTAGGCGGAGCAGGCACGTGACATCAGGGAGTTACGCTGCCGCCCGCCCGGCCTGCATTACAGCACCTAGGAATAGGATTTAAGGTACGATTAGCAATTTAGGAGTGAGGGGGCATATCTAATATATTTTAATCGAATAAGACATTTAATATTAGTATATCGGAGCGGCGGGGCTACAGTACATTGATTGCACCGCCCCGCCGCTATTCCCGGCCCCCAGCTCCTCCTCCAGTCCCTCCCCCGGCCCCCGCTCACGCTACATCGCATCCAGCGATGTTAAATTGTCCGCATTCGCCCCATAAGACGCAGGGGCATTTCCCCCCGATTTTTTTGGGGGGGGAAAAGTGTGTCTTATGGGGCGAAAAATACGGTAATAGATAGAAATAAATCACTGTAATAATTCACATATTCACCTCTGACCGCTGCCTTTGTTTCCCTTCATTCCCTGTAGAAAAGCAAAAGTTTATGGTTCAGATCTATGATCTCTTAATTCGTTTTGCAAGGAAGAACTGTAAAACAATTTTACAACATACTATAGTGTACAGGGCATGCTGCATATATGATCCAAGAAAGGGATTATCCCATAATTAAAGGGGTTGTCTCATCTCAGACTTTGATGGCATATTGGGTCAGATAGGTCCACTAGCTCGGCTATTTTCAAAACTCTCATCGAAGTGAATGGTGAGCACCCATGCATGCCCTGGTTGCTCTTCTTAACTTACAGGGGCTTGTCCTGGAGATAGGTGTGGGTCCCAGAGGTATCCTAGCGATATGCCAAAAATGTCTGAGAATAGACAACTCCTTTAATGTAAAAAATGAAATTCATATACATATATATATAGTACATGAGAATCTCTTTCTAAAAAAAGCTAGAACCAGGATCATGGATCTAGAGATCTCCCCATTCATTGCGCCAATTGTTCTGCTGGATTTATTTCAAGTTGGCAGCTCAGGGGCGTTTCCTTTTTGCAGCAGCTCTCACCCTATCACAGCCCGGGGGGGGGGGTGTCCTTTCTACTCCAGCTCTCTCCCTGTTACTGTCATAGCTTCTAACTCCAAAGACATACTGATAGGGACCTTAGATTGTGAGCCCCATTGGGGACAGTTGGATGATAATGTCTGTAAAGCGCTGCGGAATTAGTAGCGCTATATAAGTGTGTATAATAATAAATAAATAGATAGGGCTGGTGACAGATGAAGGATGGGACTGAGCATGTGCGACATCCTCATTGAGGTGGACAAAGAAATAAGGAGACGAACAAACAGCAGGTGGCTCAGTGGCTTCAATTACAAAAGTATTCAGATCCAAGTGCTGCTTTGAAAAATGTAGAATGTTTTTTTCGTGGGACAACCTCTCCAGGAACTCTACATGTAGCATATGAAGCTTTGTCATCAAGGAGTGAGTGCCTCTCTGCCCCCTCCTCTTCCTCCACTCCTACCTTCGGTACTTCTCTTGTGCGGCACCTCAAATCTTTAACGTGAAACTTCAATAATTCATAAGTTACAATTTCTTCCAGGTAATGATGAGATTTAGGGCTCATTTTTTGTGGGTCGGATGCGGACTCATTCACTTAAATGGGACTGCAAAAAATGTGGACAGCCCATTGTGTGTTGTCCGCATCCAAATGTCCGTTCCGTTGCATCCGCAAAAATATAGAACATGTCCTATTCTTGTCTGCATTATGGACAAGGATAGGACAGTTCTATTATGGGCCAGATGTTCCGGTATGAAAAATACAGAATGCACGTGACTGGTATCCGTGTTTTGCATAACAGGCAACGGTCGTGGGCATGAGCCCTAAAGAGGTTATTTACACCCTGGAGCTTTTCCAACAGAACCCCTGATTGTGGCCGGACCTGTGGAGGGAATCATCCTTACCTAATCTCCACCGCTGGGTTTCAGCTTCTTCGACCCCCCCAACACCACTGCATCTCTGGTCTCCCTGTGTCAACATCCACATAAGCAGTGGTGACCTATCCCCCTTGCAGCATGTCACTGGGCCACGTGACCCACGTCAAAGCACATGTTGATGTGGTGAAACTAGGGCGGGAGAGTGAAGGAGCTGGAATTCAGTGGCTGGGAGCAAAAAAGTATCGGTCTGGCCATGCTGGAGGTTTGCCCGAAAAGTGAACAACCCCTTTAAAGGGGTTATCCGAGAGTATAAAAATGTCCCCCAATATGCTGGGTCCCCCACATTGTATATACTTACCCGGGTCCCCACTCCCTGCGCCACTCCTGGTCTCCGCACCGGCGCTGCAGCTTCTCCCCGTGTGCGGATGGAAACATTCAGTGTTGGGGGGAGCAGCCAATGGCGGGCTGGGACGAGGACGAGACTCCCTAGCATTTAGTGTGATAACCATAAACGTTTGTCGTGGCTTAACAAATGAAAGAATAAAAGCAACTGGCAAGCAAAATGAACTGCTTTGCATTTTGTATTGTCAGTTCTGCTCTCATGGTCCAGGTGTGGCCTTTCTAAGGGCACTGTGATACTGGGGTTTACACATATGAAGGTACTTTATGACACATGGGTCACTGTGGATGGCATTTATAGGAAAACAGCGGTTGGAACTTTTAGGACAGTAAGTGGGACTAATAGGCGCTTTGGCATGCACTGGTCAGCCTTTATGAAACCTTGTATCGAGGGTGTATGGAAACTGACACCTTAGAAAGCACCATGTCTGGCACTTACAGTGTTGGTATAGTTGGCACTGTGAACCAGTATGTGAGGCATTTAGAGATCGTGGCTTATACTTATGGTGTCCAGTTTCCCTGGCCGGTGCAGCAACGGTGTCAGGTTACCAGGGGAACAATAGCAGTGGTGCGGCCCTCCCATCCTCAAGCCAAAGGAGGGACACGTTGGGTCGTTAGAGCATCGGCACACTCAGCTATCAGCCCTGCCCGACCTGCAGGGAAGCCGGCAGCTGGTGATTCCCGGCCCGCTATATAAGGCTGGCTCCTGCATGTCCAGGTGCCAGTGAATTTCTGGCTCTCCCTGCTGTTCCCTTGTGGTATTTCTGAAGACTCCTCTGGCTTGCGAACTTCTGGACTGGTTTTGTGACTATACTGTGGCTTTTGGCAATTTTTTATTGTATTGATCTCCTGGTTCTTGACTTTTTGGTGTGTTGGTTGTCTCTTTTGCTTCTGGCGTTATTGGTACTTTTTAATCCATCTGGTTTTTGACCCTTTTCCATACTCTCTGCCTGTGTGTTCCCTGCCATTTGAAACATAGGGACTGCCGCCCAGTTGTGGGGTCACTGGTCTTATGCAGGACAAGAATAAAAAGCCTGTGGGTGTGGACAATCCGGGATGTTGGGGTATGTACACCTATGTACACCTTTGGGGGTCACTTTCTTTTATTATTGCATTGTACTAATTCTGAGCTAAAAATCATTTTTTCAATTGGTCTTTATAAAAAATATGGAGCCCTTTTTCTGTACAGGGCTGAGATGCTCTAGTAGCAGCGTCTGGATTTTCTCTCTTTTCCATCTGTTTGGGATCTGACAGGCTCCGCCATTTAACACTTATTATAGCTCAGTTCTTATCTTACTGTTAAGAATGTGTCTTAAATAAGTGTTTACAACCTCTTAGGAATTTAAAGATAAGGTTTATTAAATGACTGACACAAAGTGAAAGTACCAGTCACACAGTTAGAAAAACAGTTAACCCTTTGTGACAGAACGGCCCAATATTTTTAATAAAGGACAATTGAAAACATGATTTTTAGCCAAAAATTAGTAAAATGCAATCATAAACAAAACTTGCCTCCGAAGATGTACATAGCCTTTAAAGGGGTTGTCCGGGACCAAATGTTTTTTTTTTAAAAACACGTTTACTCACAATGTACATCTAAATAAAGGTGCCTCCATACATTTTCAGCTATTTTTGCCACTTCTATGTGGCTCCAATGGTCCCCCTGTTTATATATCTGTTTATCTTTACCTGACTTCCGGCTGCACTGCCCTGTGGGTCCTGGGGCAGCGCAGCATCAGGTGGTTACAGCTGTCGCTCTGCTCCGCTGTAACTCCGCCCCCTCATCAATATTCACCTTCATTCATTCTGAAGCTCACCGGACTGGAGGGGCAGGGCTGAGCGGGTTAAGGGGCGGGGCTTAGTGGGATGTCGGCCAGCCGCTGTAACTCCGCCCCTCATCAATATTCACCTTCATTCATTCTGAAGCTCGCGGGGCTTAGGGGGTTGTCAAGGGACGGGGCTTAGCGGGATGTCGGACAGTCGCTGTAACTCCGCCCCTCATTAATATTCACCTCGATTAATTCGCTGCCAGTGACGTCACCGGGCTCCCTGAGCAGAGGAAGAGGAAGCTTTGCTTGCCTGTGCAAGGGACCCGCTACGTCACTGAGGAGAAGAAAACAGTAACTTCCGGCCATGAATTTCAAAGATGAAAACGGTGCTGTAGAAATCTGTGCCAAAGGTACTACCTGCTTGTATGTAATGTGTATGCCACACTTGTACTATTAGAGCAATGTCCCTAATCCCGGACAACCCCTTTAAATCTAAATGTACATTTTGTGTTTCTTACCTGTACCAACATCATAGTGTGTGTTGACCTGTTGAGAAGAAAACGAGGAAGCATTAACCTTATGAATTACTCATAGATAAGTAAGACTCTCATTCTTTAAAGGCTATGGACGCCTTTGGGCACACAAAAAGATGGAAATTTGGAAGAGCAGGGACACCTGGTGGACAAAGGTTGTAACAGCGCCCGTCTCAAAATGAAAATAATCATGCAAATAGCTAAAATCCCTGGACCAAGCGACAGCGAAACACATTGGGAGTAGGACACTACCGGTGGGCAGCCAGCACCCGCTTTCTTCTGGTATCTTGCTTTTGCCTTTTTTATATTCTGTGATGTGCTATTCCTCTTTAGCCTAATGATTCTTAGCAGCTTCCCGCCTGTTTATTTGTTTATAATGCTGTATGGGGTTTTGTGTACTAATCAATTTATGCTGCATGCATGATTTTTTTCATCCCATGGTGGGCGCTGTTACATCCTTTTTCCACCAGGTGTCCCTGCTGTTCCAAATTTCCATCTTTGTATGTGGTACTTTTTATAGTTTTTTTTATTTTTATATTGCATATAGTGTTTTATTATTGCATTATATATATTTTTCATACCTGTGTCTCCAATAATGTCAAGTACAGATCTGTAAGAAAGGAGAAAACAAATGTATCAATTGCAAGAGAACAGGATGACTAAAACAGTTTTTCCAGCGAAGATAACCCTGTTACTTAATTTACCAGTACGTCCAGTTCAAATGAATGGGTGCCCATGTAATACATAGTCATGCTGAGTCTACAAGAGTAAAAGTTGCTCTTTGCAGGGGCTAGTCACTTGCTGATATGGGGTGGTGTGTGGTTCAATTTCCTATGTGTGGCAATGCAATTGTTAAATTCCTCCTGTTTTTTACTATAATCAAAGCAATTTTTGGTTGGGGGAGGGTTGTTTCAATTATGTAAAACTGGGCTGTGTGTTTCCCATATCTATAAATCTATGGGGTTATGCGTAAATTAAAAGACAATGGGGATCATTTATCAAAGACTGTCTTTTTAAGCTTGCATTGCTGGAGGAAGTGTCTAATTTATGGCAAGGTACAGGCCTCATCATAAATTCTCCTGACTGGAGTACTTTTCACTCCTCTTTTATACCTGTTTCCAGTCGTAAATGTTAGTAAATGTTACTTGGGCTGATGTCCCAGCCCCTGCCAAGTGTCAAGGACGGTGTAAAAATGCCTGTGTGACCCAAAAATTTCGGATGAGTATTCGAAAAGTTGCAAAATGCAGATTCCGGCGCCCCAGGGGTTAATTTGAACAGGATGCCGGCTGAAATCATTCAGCCGGCATCCTGTCACAACGACAGGGGGGGTCTTGTGACCCCCCCCCCCCCCCCCATGTCGGCGATCGCAGCAAACCGCAGGTCAATTCAGACCTGCGGTTTGCTGCGCTTTTTGCTGTTTCTGATCCCCGTGGTCCCTGACCGCGGGGATCAGAAACTTTTGAGTGCCTAAATTAGAGATTTTTCACCCCCCCTGCACGATTTTATGCCGGCGGGTGGTGCGGGGGGGGGGTCGCAGGCGGTGGGGGCGTTGCGGGAGGCGGGCGGTGCGGCAGGCGGGATCGCGATCCCCCGCCCGCCTCCCCTTGAAAATTTGTTGGCTTCTAGTGGGTTATACCAGGGTGCCAGCACATTGCTGACACCCTGGTATAAACGGCTGACATCTGCGCAGATGTCAGCCGTTTAACCCTTTCCATACTGCGGTCCGTACGGACCGCCATATGGAAAAGGTTAACTGTCATCGGTCAGGGAGCTCCCTCCCTCTCCATCGGGGGGCTGCTGTGCCTTTGCAGCCCCCCGATGGAGAGGGAGAGAGCCCCCCGACAGCCCCCCTCAGCCCTGTGCTTACCCTTCCCCGTCTGCGAAGTTGTGGCAGACGGGGAAGGTTCCCATGGCAACAGGAGTCCTTAAGGGGTTAAACCAGTATATTTTTTATGATTTAAAGAAAATGTCTAGTTTTTATCATGTCCTTTTTAGGCCCATATTTCTGTGCTGAATATTATTTTAATATATCTGAATAGACATAAAGATAAATGATACATTTCTGCTACCATCAGCCACCACAAGGGGGAGCTCCGGAGTTTATTACATCCTGTTTTAATATTGAGTTTCATTGCATATACCAGGAATGCATAGCCTGCGTCCACAACGCCATTATGTGCTTGCCTGTGTCTGGTGGTTGGCAGCGACAGCCACTGGCTGCCAACGTAAACTCCCCCCTAGTGGTGGCCACAGGCATCCATGAGTTTATCACTAAACTCTATTATTACACCATGCATTCCAGAATTCACGCTTCAAAAAGTCGCAAATTAGGGTATATTTGCGTAAAAATTGTGTGACATTTTGCATTTTTACATCACTCACTCCATTTTGAGCCACTGTTTAGTTCAGTTAAAGGGGTTATCCAACCCCTATAATTTTCCCCCCAATGCCCGGGCATCTCATATAGGTTATACTTACCCCGCTCACCAGCACCCACGTCGCTCCTGATCCCCGCACCGGGGACGAGCCTCCCTAGCGTCACCCAAGATCCTAGGGAGATGTAGTGGCGGCTGTGCGGGGACCAGGAGCGACGCAGGTGCTGGGGAGCGGGTTAAGTATAACCTATATGAGGTGCCCAGGCATGGGGGGGGGGTCATTATAGGGGTTGGATGACCCCCTTTAAGGTCTGTGAGCAGCTGTTTGGTTTATTCGCTTTGAAAAGTGGCCATGGTTAGCCTGTTGATTTATCAACTGTGACCTTTTTTTTTTTATCACATAAGTTGCGGCACTCGAGTAAAGGCATGGTGTAGAAAGAGGAATAACATCCCAAGGCAGAAGTGTTAGAGACCCAGCAAATATATCAATGTCTGACAATGTCGCACAATCCTGCAAAACCGACTTAAAAAATGTCCTCCATGATAAATCTCCCCCTATGTCTATGCAAGAAATATCAGAAAAATGGAATTTGGACCCCTAGAAAACTGCGTTCCTTTACAAAAGAAAATAATGCACTGAGATAGAAATGTTGGAAATGCTGCAAAACTATGTATGCAGTTACAGTATGTCTCAGGCAGGTGTGTAAATGATTACAGGTGTGGTCTGATTTTGCCCCAAGAGGACGTAAAAGTGCTTCCCTCACTGCCCTATTAAAAGACTCTCAGAGGCTTCTTTTGGGTAGTACACGTTTTGATGAGAGATCTTTGAATGCTAGACTTGCCTCTGCGATGCACTCAAAGACATTTTGCCCAGTTAACAGACTTTGACAAAGGCGCAACATTGGACTGAGAGAAGCAG